>NW_008824770.1:769260-786194 GCF_000699105.1 Pygoscelis adeliae
GGGGGTTACCTGTCCCTTCTCGCCTCCTTTCCCTTGGGGTCCCATGGGGAGCTGGCGGTCTGCTCGCCTCCCTGTGCCTGTGGCAGGCCCAAGGCAGGGAGGAAAGCTTTGCGTCTCCCAGTCGCAGATGACAATGGTTGCCCTTCTAGGCAGGTATGCTCAGGTGGGTTGTAGCTGTGGGAGTAGCTGCTGTGGGGCAAAAAGCGATGGTGAGCCCTGCAGAGCGGCTAGAAGTGGGTAAGATGTGCCCGTGGGAGGCTCTGCGGGGCGACAGTTTCATGCCTGCGTGAGGGCAAGGCCTTGGGACGAGGATTCTGGTTGTAGGCCTTGGTGGCTGAGGGCACGCGCTGTGCAGTAGGACGGGCTGCAGTGGCTTCAGTGGGAGGAAGGGTTGGATGCCCCTTAGTAGCTTTAAGATGGGGAGAGGAAGCATGGGGTTACTGGAGAAAGCAAGGGGCTGGTACGGAGCATTGCTGTTCCTATAAGGTGGGGGGGAGCTCTGCAATACCGCACAGTGCTGTTGGCTTTGGCAAAGGTTGGGCATGCAGAGGTTCAGCTGTGTGACTGGGCTTACAGTAATGGTTTCCGCCCTTCCTGGAAGGAGGGAGGCAGCATAGGTCGGTGTGAAGCTCATGCTCACTCATCCTAACAGTAGCTGTTTGAAGGTTATAACACCTAAGAAAGAAGAAATCGAACTTTTTAGCTTAGCATAAAATTGTGGTGGTGTTTTGGTTTTTTTTTGTTTTTTTTTTTTTTTTTAATTCCTAATACTATTTTTGTTAATTAAATCCACATTTAAAAGTCAGGGGCAGGGGGGAAGATGTACTTCCAAATATTCTCTTGTGATCTTTGTGTGTACAGGAGACCTTCTGCTGGTGTTCATCTCAATTTCTCTAACAAGAGAGGAGGACCTGTGCAAATTTTGGGCTTACATGCTGATGCTTTCTCTGCCCGTTTCTTGCCTTCCTCCCTGAAACCTCTGACACTGTGTTTGGCAGAGGAGTAGATATTCCCCAAAATAACCAAGTTTTGTGGGCGCAGGTGGGCTGGAAGAGAGGGACTGTAATTGCCCTTCCAGAAGGACAAGGCTGTAGCGTTAGCTTACATCCTATAGGACAAGACACGATGGATCTGAGAGCAACTCTGGCAATAAATTTGCCAACTGTGGAAAATACTGTTGTTGGTGCAGTTGAACCAGAAGACACAACCCAATGGATGTTTGGTATTTAAAGTTATGATATTCAGTGACAAGTCTCTTGTTATTACGTGATTGTTCAGTGCTTGTGGAAACAAAATAATTGAAAAATGTGAGTTCTAGTGGTCTGTAATTCAGGAGCAAATAAGGTGAAGAAAATAATGCCTCAACTATGAGACCATGGTGTGGAATTTGGGAGACTTGAATTCAGCTGTGTGCTTTACTTGAGACCTCCAGTGCTTCTGAACAGATGACGCAATTTCTTTATGCTTCCATTATTAATCTACAAAAGGAAGAAAATGGCTTTATTACCAGGAATATTGTGGAGATAAATACTTTAAAGGCTTTTTAGGTACTCCACTTACAGGAGTAGAATGGCATAAGTACCTAAAACATAGAGTGGAAATATAAAATTGCAAACTTCTGGGTTGTTCTCATAATGCCTGGCTAGTTTCGTGATTTTTTTGGAGCCCTAGTCTTTTGAACAGGGTTGCATTAATGTTCTTAACTCTGTGTCCGCTAGGGTGTTATCTTGTACAGTTTCTATTTTTAACAATGAAGCACTTAAATCGTACAAGGAGTGACAGTAATCTTCCTTTTGGCATGGATACTTGAATTCTAACTCTTTGTTTTGACTTAACAAGAAATTGTGTGTGTCTTCCTTGTCTGAGGGCTGGGCTGTTGTACCCTTTGCTTTGCCTTCCTCTTGTATTCCTGCAGAATACTTGATGCTGAAGTCAAGGACAGGTGGCAGCAGCAAATTGTGAAGATCCTGTCTTAAGCAACAAAACATAGGAAACAGAAGGTTTTGGAATATCCACAGAGCAGTTCTATTGTAAATAGGCCTTGACATTCATTCAGAAGGTATTTTTTCACCTAAAAGCCCCTAAACAGGCTCCTTGCTAATTTTATAAATTAATATTTAAAGATTAGGGAAAAGGTTATGGAAGGAAAATATTTTCCTTTTTTTCCATTTCAAAAATATATTTTAAATACTTGTAGCTGCTATTTCTATATGTATATGAATCTTTGACGTACCACTGGAAAGAAGATTATTTTTAAAAAATGGTTTTAAACATTGCTGTGGAACAGTTACCTGAAATCACTCTTGACTGATTTCTTAATGTTAAACACTTTCTGCTCTCTTCACTGATTTGAGAATTTAGGTTTTTTGTGCAGAAGGATGATTTTAATTAAAATTCCTTTGTAGCACACACTCAAACTGCAATGATGTATAAATGGTTAAGTACAAGAGACACATTTAAATTTTCTCTGAAGAAAATCCTGCTTCACCAAACAGCCTTTAAGTCATTCCTTGTTCGTTTGGAATAACTTTTGCTTGTTTGGTTAGGTTTTTCTTTTCTGTTGTAGGAAGAGAGTTGTTGTGGGCAGAAACATCTGGCTTGAGCACTTTGATTTTCTTTCATAGTGTGCAAGAGAGATTTGGAGGTCTGTCTCTTTGCTGATACATAAAAATCCACATCTATTTCCACATTCGCAATGAGGACAGGTAACTTCCCTTGTGTACATCACATTTGCTCTGTTAGGACAGGCAAGAGTTTCATCTTCGTATTTTACTGGAAACGTCTACACTCTTAGGTTTTCTTTACTTTCAATCTAATATTAAGACAAAAGTTGTCACAGTGGCCCGGTATGTTTGTCATCCATTATCTGACTAAAACTTCTGTTCTGCAGTGTAACTGCAGACAAGAGTAGAAACTTCTCCAGGATCAGCATGACTTTAAGGTGTCCTTTTAACAGTAGAGTCACGAGGACGCGCACAAAAATACTTGCAGCTTTTTTAATTTCTGTTTTTTCAAATAATTGAATGTTGTACAGTAGTACATGTCTTGTACTGACAACTGATTTTTGTATTTTGAAGTTGGGTCAGGAAAATGTCCAGTTTCATGTGATAATCCAACACGTAGGCATAGGCCATGTGTTGGATTATAAATATAAAGGGAACTGCAATTGGATTGAGAGATTTCCTAGTTTAGAATAATTTCAGTGTTTAAAAACTCAGCTGACTAACAGCTAATGGTTCTGTATGGCATCTTCACTCAGCAGATAAAACATGTCTTTTGTGTATTTGGGACCGGGCCTGGCTGGGTGCTCTTTTACCAGACTGTAGCTCTTCTAATGTTTAGAAAAACATGTCTAGATGCATTTACCTTGTGTACTGTGGTACATCAGCAGCAGGAGCTGCACTACTTCCTGTAAGTCAAAGGTTCAAGTCCCATGAATGTCTTGTCTTATGTCTTAAAAACAAAACCAAATTCCAAACCTTCTTGCTGGTTATATAAGCTCCACTGTTTTCTTTATGACTGAGGGCCAACTCTGCTTTTGGTCTTTGTTGCGCCACTTTAGTATTTTCCCCTCAGTACTACACCACTGTAAAATATAGCTTCAGACTGTGCCCCCTTCCTGCTGTAGATAATTCTCACTGATGCTGTGGTGGGTTTTTTTTTTTTTAATGTTTTAATGTAGCTGGAGATTGTGTAAGTGTATTGGTCTTGATCAGCTGTGAGGTTGTAGAATAAAATACATATTTCCTGGAGATCTGAAATCTAATGTTGTAGTAATTTAATGATGTTTGTTTACATTGTTGTATTTCTTACAGCACAAGTGCTCTTCCTTCTTTTTTAAGTCTACTCCACAGCCTAACAGACCTCAATATTGGATGCACTGCACTGTCAGTAAGATGTAGATGAACATGAAAGTGTCACTATTGCAGCAACAAGAGTGATAAGAGGCTTAGAAAACAGGAACTGTGAGTAAAGGCTGAGAGAATTGGTTTTGTTTAGTCTAGGAAAGAGAACATGGCAGGAGCAAAGGTGGGAAATATGATAGTCTTCAGACGTGTCTAAGGGTGTTACAGATAGGATGTGTAGACATGGCGCTTAGGGACATGGTCTAGTGGTAGAGTTGGCAGTGTTAGGTTAATGGTTGGACTCAATGGTCTTAAAGGTCTTTTCCAAACGATTCTATGATTCTGTGGTTTGGTTTATGGACGTGTGATCACTTACGATAAAGAGAAGGTAGAATTTCTAATTGTGCAAATGCTTAGACATTTGAAGCAAGCAGCAGAACACAGGTAGTACTGTATCATCCATTAATATTTGATCAAGAAATTTTTAAATTCTCCTTTAGGAATAGTTTTCTGTGTGAACATATTTTGTTTAATATTACTCTCCATTTCATCTCACTTTCTTCTGTTCATAGCTTAGGAGGTATTTCTCAACCTTATGTCTCAGATCCCACATTTCCTGTTTGATCTTGAGTACACGAGAAGTCTGTTTAAGGTTCGAGGAGGCTGCGTCTGGATTTCCCTTATTTGACTCTGGTCAGAAGTATGGGATGAGTGAATTTTTTGAACTTTCCTGTAGCCATGCCATAAACACTCTTTAGTGTGGCTTCTTTTCACCAGCATGTAGTATCAAAACTGAGTTAGCAATGTTTGTAATGTGTTGCCCTCATCTTCTTTCTGAACATAAAATCAGGGGAGAGAGTGTGTGAATAGCTGTAGTTTGGAGGCGTTGTGCATATCTGTGTGACAGGTCATCTGCAGATGTGTGTGTCAGTCCTGGGGAGTCTGGTGAATCTATATGGTGCAGCAGCATCAGCTCTCATCCATTCATATAGTATCTGTCTATGTGCTTATGGTTTTGTAGTGTTGTTTTCCTAGGTCTTGATACTCTAAGAAGTGGCATGGTATTTTTTTGTGTTGGGGTTGCTGTCTGCTGAAGTAGACAGAGTTGACTTTGTCCCGTGGCTTTAGTTCACACGCTTCGGAATGATGCTGGTGCAGCCACTGGCTTTCTTCACGACTTCTCTTTCTCCCTCTGGTGAAATTTGTGGCAGGCTATTTTATAAGGGACTTTCTGATACCTTCTTCTTCTGCAACATCTAGTGCTGGACATCTGAACTGTGTTCATTAATTAAATCAATTCCTAATTCTGAAAACAACATGCAGTGTCATGTATAACCATGCTAGCTATATGCATTAGGGAGACTTTTTTTTTAAAATTAAGATTCCAAAGAGCTGTTGGAAAGCTGTGAGGAATACTAAGGCAACACAACTCTCTCACAGCCCCTTTTCTGAAAAGGCTGGTGGGGTGATTATGTGCATATATTTTTCTCTTTCTACTTGAAAGACCTTGTATATTATGGATAGTTAAAGATTGTTGCAGAATATCTTCGGGTTTACGATAAGAAGTGTAATTGTCATAAAATGAGGCTTTTTGATAGCAGTACATTTTTTTGTTCACTACAAATTTATTTATTTCAGAGAAATGGCAAAAGAAAGTATATTTCGGGATCTCCTGGAAATCCTGATGAGCGCCTCAAGTGAAATTGAGCAGGCCTACAAGGACTCCTGTGAATTGGTAGATCTAGACACCTGCCTGCTGCTCATAGCAGAGTGTTTCAGATGTCTGAGGAATGCCTGTGTTGACTGTGCCAAGAATCAGCATGTCATGAGGTATAGTTACGATCCATTTCAACCCATACAAAAACATAACCTTCTGATGTTTGTGTGGTTTTATATAGAGATTCTTATTTTACACTGCTGTGTTAGTTGATTTATTAACTGGTATTTCCTGCTTGATGCAATCACTTGAAATGAAGTATGCAAGGAACAAAAATAGCTGACCTATTTGTAGGTCAGAGTTTGGGGCATTGCTGAATAATAGAACAAAGTGTTTGTGTCCTTAGTACGAATTGATTATGCAAATGATGTAAGCCTTCTGGAAGTCTGAATATAGAACTACCCTTTTTCTCTTTTATTTCTTTAATTTTTTGGATAACATAATGAGTAAGTAGATAGTCTTAATTATCAGTTACAGGATTAGTATTTTTTTAAGGTACATTTAGATCTGTCTGGCACGCATGGCAAAGTATAGTGTGTAGAATTGTGCATATCAACTCCAATACGTATACAGGTAAACTGATATTAATGGATAATAAGAAGTCAGTCTGACTCCTTAAGTTATTTAGTGTCTATTTTTTTTGCCTGTGTCTGTTGCAACATTGAAGGGATGCTTGGGATACAACCAGCTGTAGCTACTGAAAACCTGGTAGTCTACCTGCTGTTTTTAAAAAAACAAAACAAAAACCAACCCAAAACAATAACAAACATCTGTCCGTCCCCCCAAGAACCCAAAGCCAATCAGCCAAAAAAACCCTCCAAAAACCTGTTACAAGTTTGTTAGATCACAAAGAATTGTTGTGGAGTACAATCTTAAAATTTGGTTTCTTGGGACTTGTCAAATTTGGTTTATTGAACTAAGTATAATTTTGACATGGGACAAAGTCACAACTTCTGTGCTGGGGCAGAATTTTGTTAATGCCACAAAAGTTGCAGGACTCTTCATAGAAGGCATTAGTTTTAGAATAAGGTAAATCTAAGTTCAGGTAGATCTAAGGTAAATCTTTTTGTTCCTGGCACTGCTAGCACTCGTGATCATGTTGTAGGTCGAAGAACTGATCAGGCAGAAAACTTACATGCTTGTTTATAAATTTTTGCTGGGTGGATGTTCAGCCAGACTGGGTTCCTTATTGTAACTTACTGTAGCTCCATAGTTACTCATGTTAACAAAACGGGGGGAACAGAATTGCGTGGCTGGGAGTTGGTAGGATTGCCCTTTTTAGTAGCATGACAAATACAACCTAGTTATGGATATCTGAATTCCATTAGAAAGTAAAAACTAATTTTTTTACTTTCTAATGGAATTCAGATATCCAACCTGCTTCTGAACAAAAATGTGCTCTGCACTGGTTATACTTGTGCTGCATACTTGCCCTCCCTAGGCAGTTAGCATAGCCTTGCTCATTTAGGAAGCTGGATGCTAATAATTGTGCTTTCCTGTAGACTGCAGGAGGGGAAAGGCCCGTGTGGATAGAAAGTTCTGACCACGTTTCTAACAGTGAAGGACTCAGTGGGTCACTCACTGAATACTTTTTTGGCTTTGTAGCAGCATAAGAATTTATGCTCCTTTTAATACCGCACTGGGTGCTTTGAGCCAGCTGTATATTAGCCATATGTTTGTGTTGCTTTTAAACAGTTGCAAATGCACAACTTGTTTAGGAATTAAATGTCCTGAATGATCAAAAGTTGTGAATAGAAGGAAAATTATTTGCCTTTGATGTTGGTTTGAAGTGTACAACATTCAGACATTCCATAAAAACCCCCAAACTGCAAATTTTTTGATCAAAGTCGAAACTGATTGTTTCTAGGAAAGAATGCAAAGATTGTAAACACATGGGTTGTGTAACAGCTTTTAAACTATTGGGGAATATGAAGCTTTGTTCCTTCCAGGGTCAGTTTTTCTGCTTTGTGTGCTGTGAAGAAATTTAGGGTCTGAAGGAATGGGAAATGTTTTGATTTCAATAGATTGTATGTATACCAGTGTGCATGTGTGTATTATATATTTATAAATGTATGTTTGGCTTCTCTTCTGTGTTAGAACTTAATGAGAAGGAGTATATGTTTGTCTAGTAAACATCTGCAGTAGGCAATTATTCAGCATTCATATGTGATGATACGATATTTTTTAAGTAACTCGTGCATGGGTGTGGAGGTTTGGTAGAGATGGTATTGCCTTGTTAGGAAGTTTCAGCTAGTCTATCTTGGCTGATCTCTTCTCAAAAAGCTTGAATACTAAAGTACAAACGAGTTAAAAGCTGAAAACTTCATCTGTTTATACTGTATTCTTTGACTTTCGTTTTTTACTCTGTTGCATGCGCATCCTGGCATGTATGTTATTTACCTCCAGGATTGCTGATCTTCGGCTGTAGAATTATTTTGGTGGTTTTCATTCCAAATGACTTGACTTCACTGGTTTATCTTTACTATCACCGTGTTTTTGCATGTCTGGAAGTGTTCAAGGTCAGGTTGGATGGGGCTTTTAGCTACCTAGTCTAGTGGAAGTTGTCCCTGCCCACAGCAGGGGGTTGGACTAGATGATCTTCAAAGGTCTCTTCCGACCCAAACCTTTCTGAGATTCTACCTATGATTCCTTCTCACTGGAGAAAGGATAAATGATTACTTGACTTTCCCTGCTTCCCTCTGAGAGTTTTGTATGTTTTCCTTTGAACTGGCCCTGTTCATTTGATGGCCGTCACTAATCACTTTGTTGGTATTTAAAATCCTCAAAGTTTATTACTATGTAATGTACATTGACACTTTCCCTGAGCACTTGAACTTCAGACAAAGCAAAGTTTTTACACAAATAAAGCTGTTTAAATTACAGGAATAACCTGCTGATTTTTAACATCTGATTTAGAAGAATAGCAAAAAGAGAGGAAAGGATACTTAGCTCTGAAGGTACTGTGTCCAAAACTGTTAATATGCAGGCTGATGCAGTAAACCTGTTCCTTTTGCTTCTGATGGCAGTAGTGTG
Source organism: Pygoscelis adeliae (assembly GCF_000699105.1). Lineage (NCBI taxonomy): Eukaryota > Metazoa > Chordata > Aves > Sphenisciformes > Spheniscidae > Pygoscelis > Pygoscelis adeliae. The sequence goes on from NW_008824770.1 coordinate 777,856, forward strand.
GCACAGCACAGCTGATAGTCAGGCACAGTTAAGTGGGAGAAACTGCTTTTTATGTCGGAGGTTCTGAAGATGTTAAAGAGTTGCTGTTAACTTCAGTGAAAAGCCTTTTCACTTTATTTGAGTGTATTCCATATCAAGTGATTGTTTTTTTCTTTCTTTTCCAATTTAATGATAGGAACTTGGGTCTCATCTCTACATCTGTCCATTTGATCAAATTGCTTCATGGAATACAAATCAAAGAAGAATTGTTATTGACTGGTAAGGCTGTGGATTTTGTTAAATATATAACCTGCACTATATTTTTTTACGTGGGAAGTCTTGTGATATTATGGCACCGTACTGATGCATTTTTTCATAAATAAGCTTAATTGTTTCTTGAATTGCATGTAAGAATTGGGGGGCCTTCTCTTATGCTACTTGAAAAAAATCTTGGTCCCAAGTCTAGTTCAATTGTATTTTCCCTCAACCGTTCCCTGTAGATTGTTAAAAGAAAGATATGTGGAAACTTCTTTAAAATTAACCAGGATATTTGAATTGCAAAAAGGAAAAGTTCCTGTAATACCTCCATTCAAAATATGTTCTGTTGTTTTACCGTCTTTTTATTTGATCTGTGAACATAGTGAAATGAAGAAATACTCCTTTTTTATTTTGATGACACTTGAAATAAATTATCTGATTCCAGGAAACAAATTTTGGCTGTGACTTTTTTAAAATTATTTTTTTAATTTTCATTTCTTTACTGAGGTTGCTGGCCTGTCAGGGTAATATCTGCCAAGAACTAAATACTGATCTGAGTAGTGTTCACATTTCCTTAATGGATGAGTTTTTTCTTTTCATGCAGTGAAGAGAAAATCTGACTATAGTATGCTTCCTCCTTAATGGCAGTTATTGCTACCGATTTCTACCAAACTCGTTTCACTGGATATTAAGGCATTTTCAGTAATTCCCTTCACAGTCTGTGTTTCAGTGTGTGCATGTGGAGCTTGGTACAGGGCATTGGACCTCAGTCTTTACCGTCTGTGGTTGCAGAGAGTAGGGAACATTTGGTTTCTCTTGCTACTTTTATTTCTTTTCACTCCCTTTACTTGGATGAGGTTTTTACTGGGTTCCTGTTGCTGCTTTTCTATCATTTTGTGAAAGCAAATGAAACTACTATCATACAGTAACTTACCCTCAAACACCTTTATGAAGCTGGGAAAGAGCAGTGAAGTCCAGGATACTGTTTTTCCTTTTGCTGCTATATTTGGCTCAGAATGAAACCTTTCAGGCACGTGACGGTATTATGCTTAAGCCACGTTCGCTCCCTCACCCGTTGCTAGAATCCTTCTTCCAGGGAAGGATCAGTGATGCTAGCACAGCCCTTCAGTGTGGGAGGACCAGAGCTGAACCCTGTGGGTGGCAAAAAGAGGGCTTGCTCAATGACCATGAAGAGGAGGAACTGACAGCACACAGGAGTGACTCTCAAGCCGTGTCACAGGGTCGGACAGGGAGGACTGGGAAAAGGCGTGGAGGGCAAGAATGTCCTGCCCCACAGTTGTGAACCCCTTCATAGACCAGTAAGAGAAAAGGAAAAGCGATGGGAACTAAAATGCTGGTTTTGTCCAGCCTGACGTTGTCCCTACTGGGGTCCTTGACAGCAGTAGGCTCGAAAGGCTGTCCTGGAGAAGTGGACTTCCCACCTTCAGCTTATTCAAAGCCTCAGGAATTGCGGTGTGAGAATACCGCCTTTCAGTGGTGCCTCCCAGCATCTGCAGGAGAGTGAGCAGGGTGTACCCCTTGTTGGTTACATGCATGGCCTGAGGTTTCCCCTTCAGTCATGTGGCTGCTGACCCCTCCTTGATCGGTTATCATATGCATGTGTGCTGTTCTCCTGCTGCTGGGATCTGAAGAAGCAGCAGTGAATGTTACTCAGCAAAAAAGAAAGGAGGGGGTTGAACCCAGTAATTTGATTAACTGCTTCAGACTCTTTTTCCTAGCCAGAGAATGTTGTAAAATCTCTATCACCGTTGAAAAATAAGGGGGGGCATTGACCAGAAAGTTTTTAACAGTATTTCAATAAAAAGTGTTTTGTGACTGTTACTCTACATAGCCGCTCAACAAATGAGTTTGAGTTGTAATTAAAATTTGATGTATTGACCCAGGATAGATGGTTGGTTTGATTCTCTGTGTAGTATTGATCTCATTGGGAAACATCTGTGATGAGCATGGCTTAGGTATTCCATTTATGTTAATACAATAACAACAAAAAAACCCAGACAACAAGGGTTGCTAATTCCTTGCTGAGTGATCTGATGAACTTTGTTCGAAGTGAAAATTAAGCTGGTGCCTAGAGCAGCTCCTTGTACAGGGTGTACCTCAGAAGTTAACAGTTACATTCAACTGTGGATTAGTAGTGGTACTTTCAAAAGCAAGGTAAATTGCTAAATTGGACTTGCATAGCACTGTTGCAACAAAAGAAACACATGAAATTAGTTAATGTTACTGTGTTTATTAACTATATTTCTGCTTAATGATTTTCATCCTCATATTTCATCTAGGAAATCAGGTCACAAGGCTAGAGCAGCATGTGTATTTTGTTCTAGCAGATAATTAGGTGTTAAGTGGAATATTTCAAGTTGTTCATTTGGATATGTGTCCCGTTTCCTCCTTTAAATGGCTGCTTGGATTTGATGATCCCTCTTGGTGCCTGTTTATATCCTTAAGGCATTTTAAATACCTTCATGTTGATTCCATAGCAACAAAATACATGGATAAAGAGGCAATGCTGTATTGCACAGTGAACAGCACTAATGTTTCAGTTCATGTCCCTGTGAAAAATTCCCAGAGTGAGTCACTGCAGGCTAAATAAATTTGAAGTTCCAACATTATTATATTTATGAAGACGAGAGATTGAAAATTCTTTATGCAGGCTTAATTTAACCTGATCTGTGGTATGTTTTCACTCTTTTATCTGTTGGTAACTTAAGACTGGTAAGTCTCTGAGTGGTGTGGTAGTTTTTGTAGGAAAGTTCAGTGTAGTACAATTTGTAATGGATGAAACCAGAAATGAAATAAAGTATATATTCTCTGGCCACTACTGTGACCAGTGTGGTGGTTCTAAGGGAGGGGACGAATTGCCTGTTCTAACAATATATTAGTGAACAAAGCAGCAAAAAAGGAGGTGCTGTGCCAGTGGTGTGATTAAAAACTGTTGCGAAGATTTAGTTAATGAAATCCAGACTCCTTTACATCTTCTCTGCTAGGAGAAATACTTTTTTAATAGTTTATCTTAGGCCCAAGTGTTATATACGTGGTTAATTTGGCTCCTTACGTCAGTAGATTTACTGAAACAACCCTACTGCAAGTTTTCAGCATCTTTTTTTTTTTTTAATGCTATAAAAAGTTAGGTAAATTCCTGTATGCTTGTAACGTACTTGTCCCAGCCAGCTGTGGAAAAAGTTGTTGTTTTGAGTACACGATATGCCACTAAGGCAATGGGCCAGGAAACCTGAAGGTGAGTTAGTATGTCTGTCCTGGAATAGCTCTTTAAGGCTTCAGTTATTCAAAAATAACTAGTTAATTCATACGTATGGCATATAAAGATTGTCCAACCCCACCTGCAAACCAGCCATCCTTGTATAATAATCTTCTTTCTTTTTAATACATATATTAAAAGAACATTTTTGGGCCTTTCCTGTATGGTGTTGCTGCAGATAGCTGTTTGTTCCCACTCTTCCTCCCTTCTTACTTCCCAGGTTAGTTTTAGTTGCATTCCATAGCCTAGTTTCTCTGCTCGTAATTGCTTACAATACATAGTAGTAATTTGTCTTGAGCAATTCAAATTCTGTAGTACTTAGAGAAGGGAACCTGCTCTAAGGAGTTGCACAGTGAAAGCCAACAGCTAGATGAGTGCAGGGGGTTGATGGGCAATGATGCTTAACAAGTGTTTTAACAATTTGTAGCTGCTCTTCTGGGCAGCGTCAAGACTGATTTGTGTCAGATAAGTCACACGTACTTGTAAATGTGCTCTGTTTTCTTATTGCTCCAGCAGTCCTCCCCCCTTCTCTCTGCAAGAGATAGAACTTCCCAGTCAAGTAGAGAAAAACTCAAGTGCTACACTTCTTGGACAGTATCTGAAAACTGGACTTCACCTTAGTGTTCTTAAAACTATGCACGCTGAAAGTCTAGGAAGTGGGTGATTGTGTAAGGAGGTACTTAACTTTTTAGATTACAGAGCTTGGATATTCCTGGTGGGAAGACAGAGATGATGACAAATGCTGCGCCCCTCTTTGCAGTTCAGAATTAATTTGAATAGGGATTAAAGATGCAGGAACTGTACCTACTCGTGCGGAAATGCTGCATGCAAGAAGGTCCATTACATTTCTTTGTTAACTGATTTGAGACCACAGTCTTGCAACAAATAGCTAATAAGATACTAAAATTTTTACTTTGAGTCTTAGGGAAAAAATTAAGTCTCTGCAGAATATAGGTTTAATGGAATTTTCATAGTACCCTCTCCACATCCCTTTTGTTTTAGTTATTTTTTTAATTTAAAAAAAAAATAAATCCTCATCATAGCAAGCTTTTTTTTTGTGCTGTGGGTACAAAGACCAAGAACACTTGCCAGAGGAGCAAGCTGATGAAGCTGCCAGATGAACTTTAACTGAACTGAAAGCAGACCCAGATCTCTTAAGAGCTAAGAAGTAGTTCAGTATGTTAGGCATTGCAGCAGACATAGGAAATATCCTTGTCAGAAGCCCACGTAGAAAATCTCCTTCACTTCATAGCATGTGTCTTGGTTTGGTTGTGGGGTTGGTTTTTTGTTTTCCTTTTTCCTATAGCAAATTTTAAGCTTTTCAGCACAATCTAGCAGACCTTTGGGAAGGTACATTGAGGTTTGTCAAGATGATGGATCTTTAGATTCCAGAGTGTGAGATCTGAATTTAGGATTCATCTCTGAAATCTGGAAAAAATAGATAGCTTTGTTTCTCCTTAATAAATTGCAGTGAGGGCGTGCCTGCTTTGAAGCAAGCTTATGTTCAATAGGCTGTGTCCCATTTGATCCTTTCATTGATTCCCACCCCCACCCCATCCTGGACAGAAGGAGCTTTAATCTTTTTGTTTGTAAATAGATCTTCTCAAACCTTTCACCGCTTCAAAATATTGCCGATGCTGAAGAATGTGCTTTGAATTCCAACTTAATTGCTTAAAAAGTATTTATCTGCCAAAATACTTTTCTCTTCTCTTGGATGAAAAGGCATTGAATGCCTGATAGCTGCGCTGCATGGGACAATTTGTTGTGCAAGTTTTCTGAATGAGTTGATTGTCCTTTCTGAGCAGAACTGAGTGCAACTGCACCGTATCAGCCCCAGAGCAATACTGTGCTGTTTTCTGTGTGCCTGAGAGAGGTGCTCTGAGCATCACGCCAACATTCCTCAGTTCCAGGCTGCTGGTGATAGTCGAGCTAGCTTTAAACCGAGTAGCACGGGTGGTGTTATTGTTATACTGTGCTGATGCCATGCTTCTTAAGTTTTTAGGGGTTTTAACTAACCAGGGTAAGCTGCATAAACATGCATTAATGGGAGAATATTAACAGCATATGTTAATGTCATGGGTGCTCCTAGAGATCTCAGTCAAAATCAGAGTCCAGGTGTGCTAGTTGTTGTACAAAGGTTTTGGCCATTCACTGCTCTTAACGTTATGAAGTCCAGAAACGGGTAAATTATAGCGGGTGATAAGCTTGAATCCTTGAACGGGAATTTGACTTTGCTTCCAATTTTCTGAAAAGTGTTCAGGTGTAGTTAAACTGCTACAGACACTTTATTCAGAACAGAACTTAAACATTCCTTTAAAAGCAGTGATGAAAGATGACTCTCTGTAGATTTTTTTTTTTTAATACTGCGCTTACTATAGTAACTTGAGCATTTTCTGGTAGGATGTTCAGCAACACGAATATCATATGTCTAACACCTGTTCACATCTCCTTTCTCAAGGAAAGATGTGTGGGAAAATATGGAATATCTTGTAAACATTTTTAAAATGCTCCAAATGCCATGTACTTACAAAGGAGCTATAAAGAAATGTTTCTTGCTTTGAGCAGAAGAGGAGAAAGCCTGTGATGCTGTTCAGGTAAAGACGACCACGGTGAATCTGAACCTTCTTCAGCGCATTTCCCCACCCACCCCTGCAGCCTGCCAGCCGCCTTAATAATAACTTGGGTTCAGCTTCAGTCACTGTTCTTAAAGTACTCAAACTGATTTGGACCTGATCAGCTATCATGCGTATTTTCTTTTAGTTAATGAAAAAACAATTGCTCTTGACGCATTGCTGCCTTATAGGTTGATTGTGGTCTAGGAAGAAAGTGCGTTGGAAAGTACTTTTTAATCTGTCAGTGTGGAAGAGAAGTACTCTGCAGAAGAAATGGCAATAAGTAACCTTAGAATTCAAACCTCTGTAAAAATAAAAACAACATCGCTCCTTCATAGAGATTAAAAAAAAAAAAGCATAAGGGTATGCGTGTGCTTTAAAAATAAGAGGTAAGGAACCTAGGCTATATATAGCTTCCAGAGATACTATTTCTTGCAAAAGCCAGATGGGATGGAAGCATTTCGCCTTTGATGAAATAACAAGACAAAAACTTTCTCCTGAGGTCTGCAGGAGAACATCACATGATTGAGCGAAGAAGGATACTTGATTTCTTTGTAAACTCTGGAAGGTGAAGGCATGCTGTGTTTAAAAAGCCACTGAATCATAAGGTGTACCTGTTCGTGTAGTACTAGAAAATCGTGTTGATGTTTTGTTATAAGAGATCCCTGAAAAGAAATCAGAAATTCCCAGGAGCTGCACTGGGTAGCTTATCGCTTCTAAAAAGTTCTTAATTCAAAGTCGTTTTCAAGGGTTTACAGAAAAGGAGATGCTTAATCGAATGTCTTTGTTTTCCTGAAGAAGAATCTGAGTAAAACAGGGAGCTTTGTGTTGTTATGTTGGCAAAAGTACTCCTGAAAACAAAAATGAATGAATACCAGTTAAGTGATTCAAGTGATTTCTACTTCCTCAAGAGTGGCTAGGAGAAATAAATCTTTCAGTTCTGTCCTCACTCAGTGAAACGAAACATAAAATGTCTCTTTGCTCTGAACCGGTTCCTAGTTCTGCACTCAACCATTTGCAAATTAGAATTGCAGTGGAAAACCGAGACTGGCTAATTTTGAGGGTATGGAAAAGCAGGGGAAGGTGACGTTCTCAAACCTGCCAAAGAACACTAAACTGATTTTTCCTTTATTCTTTTTGAAATGGGTAGCCATGTGTCCTTAACCATTTCTTGATTCTTGTCAATATTTATTTATCTATTTGTTTTCTTCTCCTAGAAGGCAGTGGCAACAGCAGCACTGTTACTTTTGGTCCCATTAAAAAGATTATATCTTGGCAATAGGAAAATGAGCTAGAAGTAAATACTCAGACCTTTTCAGAATGCATCTGAGTGGTACCTTTGCAGAACCAGTTAGCTTGAAAATCAAGGCATTTAGGGCTTATGTACTGGCATAGGAGTCTAACTATCTGTGGCCTATTTTTGATACTTTCTTTTTTTCTGTATCTTATCATTTGGAATGACTGGTCATTCAGCAATGTATTTTAAATTAACAGGACAGAGAAACAGAGTGGTCAGCTATGGAATTTAAATATTCTTTAACGAATGCCAATATTGACCAAGGGAGTCTGTCTCTTCTCTTTTGTGCTTCTCTTTTATTTCCTGTTCAGTATCTTTCATGTTTCTGTTTCATTCTTTAAAAAAATTGCATTCTGCTTTCACTGCTTTTTGTAGTTCTTTAATCATGTTGCACTGAACGGTTTCATTTCTAAATTACTGCTTGTGTTTTATATATGAAAAACAAGTTCAAAAAGATCCAAGTGACACAGGCAGAGTATTATCATAGAATAGAACCATTAAGGTTGGAAAAGACCTCTAAGATCGAGTCCAACTGTCAACCCAACACCACCATGCCCACTAAACCATGTCCCTAAGCGCCTCATCTACACGTCTTTTAAATACTTCAGGGATGGGGACTCAACCACTTCCCTGGGCAGCCTGTTCCAATGTTTAACTACTCTTTCAGTAAAGACATTTTTCCTCATGTCCAATCTAAACCTCCCCTGGCGCAACTTGAGGCCATTTCCTCTTGTCCTATCACTTGTTACTTGGGAGAAGAGACCAACACCCACCTCGCTACAGCCTCCTTTCAGGTAGTTGTAGTAGAGAGCGATGAGGTCTCCCCTCAGCCTCCTTTTCTCCAGGCTAAATAATCCCAGTTCCCTCAGCCGCTCCTCATAAGACTTGTTCTCCAGACCCCTCACCAGCTTCGTTG
>NW_008824770.1:787622-788665 GCF_000699105.1 Pygoscelis adeliae
CCAGTGCAGAATCCACCTGTCTAAGCCGTGAGCCGCCAGCTTCTCTAGGAGAATGCTGTGGGAAACAGTGTCAAAGGCTTTACTGAAGTCCAGGTAGACCTCATCCACAGCCTTTCCCTCGTCCACTAGGCGTGCCACCTGGTCATAGAAGGAGATCAGGTTGGTCAAGCAGGACCTGCCTTTCATGAACCTGTGCTGGCTGGGTCTGATCCCCTGGTTGTTCCGCACCTGCCTTGTGAGTGCCCTCAAGATGAACCTCTCCATAATCTTCCCCGGCACCGAGGTCAGGCTGAGAGGCCTGTAGTTCCCCGGATCCTCCTTCCAGCCCTTCTTGTAGATGGGCGTCACATTGGCCAGCCTCCAGTCATCTGGGACCTCTCCCGTTAACCAGGACTGCTGATAGATGATGGAGAGTGGCTTGGCATAAATATTTTAAAATATTCCTGAAAAGTGTGATGGAACAGTAAAGTTTTACTAGACAGACATCATAGCAGAGCGAATATCCAGAGCTCACCCGATGCATTTGGGAAACCATTGCTAAGTTTTATTGCCTATAAACAGAGGTCTTTTTTGCTGTCTGAACAACAAGTGTCTCCACACAGGCTTGGTTGTATGGATTTGATTCTAATGTGACTACAGTTGGAGAAGAGGTAACTTTTAAATTGTATCCTGGAGACTCTCAAACACAATGGCTACTAAATTTAAACCAACAGGACTAAGGAAGGAAAGTTAATCTTTCCTCTCTTCCCACATCAGTGCCCTCTATATTTATCTCTGGAAGAGGAGGCAAACTGTTTTGTTGGGGTTTTGTTTTTGTTGTTGTTGGTTTTTTTGGTTTTTTGTGAGCAAATACTGTAAATTATTACACTGCAGATTTGTTGTGAGAGTCATATATTACGTGCTGATTTACGTGGGATGAGAGAGTAAGTGGTTATAAAGCTTGAACCATTTTACTTGTCATACAGTGTCAAAACATCATGAACTGTTAATAGGTGACATTTGTGAATTTAAATTCATATTCATATTAGCTTTTCTTTCAAGGG
>NW_008824770.1:788709-796474 GCF_000699105.1 Pygoscelis adeliae
TAATTCCCAAAAAGCAGCATGAAAGGAGCATGCCTCAGTTGCTTGGAGGAAAAGAGAATTTAAAAATCTTCACCTCCATTTATTTTTGTATTTGGGGTTTCCTTTTGCTTACTGTTAGCGCAATTAAACTACTTATGTTTTACAGCTTAAATAAACCAGATGCTAGTTTAAACAGACTTTTTTTAGTCATATAAATAAGGGACAGCCCTGATCTTAGGAGTTGCCAGTTTCCATGTGTGATCTTTGCTTTGTCTGTCTAGGCTTTTTGTATGGGGGATTGGTGCCAATACTTTGCTGCCGCTGTTAAAGTAAAAACTATAATTACATTGTCAAAATAATATTTATAGTATTTTCGGGGAATAATTGTGGGAGTGTGACGAATATATTATACTCATCAAACTTTTATGTAAACATAAGCGTGAGTTTTTTATTTGAGTTATTGGTGTTGTTTTTGGCCTTTGTGTTTTTCCAATCCATAAAAATAATATTGGGATTTTCATGGTCTTTGTAGCATTTGCAGAGTGTATGCCCTAACAATCAGTTGATACACTATCTGATAGAAGTAAACTGCTATTAGCACTTGTATTGGGATTTTGGTTTCATGTTTCCATAGCTTAAGAAAATCCTGTGTTTTCTTTGAGTTTTGCTATCCCCTAATTATTATAGCTCAGAGCATTTTACTACTTTACCAAACAGGAAAGTTTTAAGTAATTGGTTTGTTCTCTTGGTACCATTTGGGGTTGTTTGGGTTTTTTTTCTTCCTTTGTGTTTAGCTCGTTAGTTTTTTTTTAATTTGTTTCTTTTTATTATTTGAAAGTGAGTCTGAGTGCTTTTGAAAGGTGACTGTGAGCATCTCCCAGAAACATGTATGCTAGGAAGCAAGTACGAAGTTTTCTAATAGGCAGTTGCCCCTTTGCTAGTTAATGATACAGACAGGACTTAGGTGTTCTTGCTGCTGGGTGATGGTAAGTTACCAGGTGTAAAAATACTTCAGTCCTGCCCTATACTGCGGTTTTAACTTTACAACTGCTCTGTCTGTGCTGTGTTTTGGTGAATATTGCCACAGCTTTTTAATAAACTGCCTGTCTTCATAACATCTACGGCAAGGATTACAGCTGTGCAAGCTTCACCCTTCCTAAGTATGTCAACCTGATGCCACCTTCTGTGGATGAGAAGGTTCTCTGTGTCCTTATAGTTTGGTCCAAAATCCATTGAAGGCCGTGGAAGGACTCTGATTTGGGTGGGCTTTGTTCCAAGTCTTTGTTCCAGGTCTTTGTTCTTTGGCCTTTTTTCAGAAACTGCAAAATAGGGAGCCAGCTTTTACACCTCTTTCAGCTGTCTGCAGAAGGAAAAGAGCCAAACCTGGACTAAGGCGAGTCAAACCGATGAATTGTCCTGAGTTCGGAAACACTGAATTCTCTTTAGCTCCTGCGTCTATAGCACTGCCCCTATCTGCAGTGGTTAACACTTGCCCCATGTACTGAGACTCCCACACTTTGAATCTTGTGTGGTGCGTACAGGCACAACTAACTGTGCACTGCTGCCGTTCTCCTGGTTGTTTTTTTAATAACTGTGTCCTGCATGGCTAGTACAGTAAACTATATTTATGTAATACAGCAGTAGCTGTTGTTTTGAGTAAAAGCCAGTGTTAACTATTGTTTTCAGCCTGACACATCTGTGTTCGCACACATGGCTTGGCTGTGACTTCTGGTATTAATATGGAAACTTTACACATGCCTTAATTTCTTTTTCTCATTTCATAACATTTGGACTGGAATGAGGTTTGATGAGATCAAGTTCAGATCCATTGAAGAAGGGCAGCTTTAGGACAAGGGATGCTATTTAAATGCAACATATTCTTATGTTAATGGGGGTCAGGAAAAGGGGAGAGGAGGGTAGTAGTGGGGCTTCCAACTTGAGAATAAAAGCTTGAGGAGGTCCTGCATCATCATTACTAGACCCTTGATACCCCAGGCAAATGTAGGATCTTGTGTCCAAATACAGTAAGCTCCAGCTTTCTCTGTTTACCCCTTGTTAGTCCTATGGAAGATTGTTACACTCCCCTCTTATTTAAAAACCTTTTCCTAACTCTGGACAAAATGTCCTACCGAGTTTGAATCCAGTGGTTCTTGATAGTATTTTTTTTCTTACCTTGGGCTTTACTCCCTACTTGAGTCCTGTTGCTTCTGCAGTGACTGATTTAAGCTGTGCTGAGCTGAATTACTTTATTTACCATGAACTGTGAGTATAAAAGTGTATTATTGCCGTGGCTTGTTGAGGTACAGTTTGAACTAGGTACCAGATCCTGCCTAGCGAGGTTTACCTGTCTGATGCTGTTGACATGGATGGCATTGGAAGCAGACTTTGGAATAGTGACAAAAAAGCTGGTGCTTTCCAACAGTTCAGTGTTTGTTGCACTGATGATCAAAATTGTCCTTTTCATAATACTCATGGAAAAAATTTTTGATTGCTCTACCGGGAGACAGAGGCGGTGACTGTCTCAGAGTCAATGTAAATCATTCTGCTCCTTCTAGGAGAGAGACTAACCTGGGCTGATATCCTTAAGTTGTAACAGTTAGTAGATCAACGGGCTGCCTTGTAGGGTTCCCTTTTCTATTTGCTGATACTGCTTTTAGGCAGTGTGTATAGCTGTTTTGTTTTTTTTTCTTGCTCCTGCAATTTGGAGGCTTTCTAGTACAGCCTGCCAGGATGTTGCTGATTTATGACACATGCATAGTGGTTTTATAATGTGGACTGATATCCACTTGGAGCACAAAGGAAATGGGAGTTTGCTGATGTCTATTTAATTAGAATGGTTTCTGGTTACTTTGGTTGAGGCTTGAAATTAACAGTAATGCCTGTATTTCTGTGGACCTTTAAATACAGTGTTCTGTAAGCCCTTTCCTTCCTTCCTTCCTTCCTTGCTCTTTACTGTCCCCTACCCTACCAGCAAATAATGTCAACAAGATTCATAATGAGGCAGGTTTCTAACCTACATAAATATATGTGAATCAAAACTTGCAGAAATAGCTGTATATTTTTAAATGGTCGCCATTGGTTGACTGTAAAGGTGTATGTGAGAAAAAAATTCTGTTCTGTTGTGGATGGAAAATTTGTTGCCTACCTTCTTCTTTTGATGTAAAGGCTGTGGTGTTTTTACTTTGCTCTGACATTGTGTGCTGAATTGGCAGTTGCACAGGGCAGCTCTGGTGTGAGCAGGGGCATCATAATTCTGATCATCTTAACTCACAGCAGCTGCTTGGTGGCTGTTTCTACCTTCCCTCTACATCAAAGGCAGGAAGAGGAACCAGTCTTTATCTCAACCTGCAGCTAGATTTTGGCCAGAACAGGACAGGTATCAATCGGGTTTGCCAATTATTTACTGTCTGTAATAGATCCTGTGGTTATTGGCTATGATGGGCATAGTGCAGGTCACATGCTTCTTCCCTGTCTTATGGCTGTGATGGAGGAGAAGGAGGAGAAGAGATAAAGGATAAATAATTGTAAAGGTTACATCATGTTCTTACGGGATATGACCAGATCTAGGTTGTTTTTGTTTTCCCCAGCAGGGGCATCAGGATCGTAAGATCAAGGTGGGAAGAATGGAGCAAACAAACCTTTTAATGCAGAGAGCTTGCTAAAGACAGAGCATCCTAAATTTAATGTAGGGAGAAGAAGCTTAGCTGTTATCACGTGTACTGAGAGGAAATGCCCCCACTAAAGAGTTTCCCGTGGAGGCTGATGAGTGCTATAGTTCTTCCTCCATGGACAGTGAAGTGGAAGGGGGTGGAAAGGAACTGGAGGAAGATCCAGGCAAAGAGAATAATGTGAGGCATCTGCTTGTCTTCAGGTAAACTGTCGCCTGTTTGGATCAAAATCCGAGTAGTTATGATTATGTAAAAGTTCACCATGGCATTCTTCCAACCTCTTGATTATCATTGCCGTGACAAAACTTCCAGACTCTCCAGTTACATGAGCATTGTTCTTACGGAAAAGGAGGGGGCTATCTGTAATCATGGCTTTCCAGACACAAGCTACAAGACTTTCTTTCCATCTGCAGTATCCTTTTTGCTAGCAGATTTGGGCTGGGAGAGAAATGCCTCGTGCCTATCCTTCACTTTTCAGAGAGAATTATAGGGAATATTGCCAGTGTAGAAAGGAAAAGTTACAAGATTTGTACCAGGAGACATCAAGGTCTTTCCCTTTCTTCCATCCTCTGGACATGCATCATGTGTGGTACAGAAGGGACCATAACAAGGCAATGAGAAGAGGCGAGCTGCCGTTATAGATATAAAAAAATAAATAAAAATAAATGGTACTAGCCAAAAACGTGGATGCTAAAACTGTTGCTGTATGTTAATGTGCATATGCAAGTAAAAATACCAAATGTAAGTTTACTGGTTGATCTCTGTCTATTGCAAAAGGACCGTGATCCATAATTAGCCAGATACAGAATATAAATGGTCCAAAGGAAAAAAAAAAAGTCTGTTATCCTTTCCACAGACTTACAGAAAAAGATAATTTAGCTTTTCTAGGGAAAATATAAGCACTTCAGTGGAAATTTTGGTTTAAATGAAACAACATCCACAGTATGCCATCAAAAATAATTGGAGAAATTTGCTCAGAATCTTGGTTAGTATTTTACATGTTAATAATTTTTTTTTTTCCAGACGTGTACAACGCATCATGTAGTAGTGTGTCATATGGTTAGATACCATGAATAACGCATAGTGGGTGGCCAGTCCTTTTTGTTATTTTTCTTGGTTTCCTGGCATGGTTTAAGTCCAGGTTGAGACTCCCCAGTACTTCAAACTTGCTGATTTTGCTAGAGCAGGGTCTTTAAAGAGACGTTGTCTGTTAGATTTAGGCTCAACTTTTAGGTTGATACAAGAAAAAGATTTTACATCCTAATGCATGCAGGAAGCTTATAAATGCAGTTCCCAAGTCTGCAAGCACTTACACGTGTTTTACTTCACATAGGAGAGTAATCTCAGGCATGTGTTTTTGCTACTTGTGGGATATAACAGGAGTCCCATTTATTATGCCTCTAGACTTTTAATAGATAATTTATTAAAGAAATGAACACACGATGTTTGCATCGTTTTATTTTTAGAAAGGAATTAAAATACCAGAAGATAAGGAGAATGGTCCTGTTACTGTATTTAATAAGCATTGCTGATGCTGTATGAATCAGAATTAGTATGAAACTGATCTCATGTCAGGCAGTGGGCTGTCAAACTGACTCCTTTCCTAGTAAATTCACAAATAATTTTTTTTTAATCTACCGTTATGAGATCTCATTAGAACTTAATTTGCATCAGAGGCTAATTTGATGAGTGGTCTGATGGTTTCTTCCGGCTCTCTTCTAATTCACTTGTAACTCCACATTTTTAGTAGTGTGGTGGGGATTTTTCTTGTCTTTGAGTCAAGTTCTCCTTTTTAGTAAGAACAAAGTGTTCATATTTTGCCTAGACATTTATCTTCCAAGGACAGAATGGTTGTCCAGTAACTGCACATAATGTTCTGTTAATATTAGAGTTGGCATTTCTGAAGGGAAAGAAAAAAAATTAAGAGTGTTACTTTCTTTTGGAGGTGGAGGAGATGAGGAGTGGGAACAGAAACTTATTAAACACAACATTCTTGGTATTCCACAGATGGTAAAAATGGGTTACTAGTCTGCACTGCAGCAAGTGCAGTATGATCAAGGCAGAAATATAATCGGTAGCTAGACGTTCATTTTATTTACAGAAATAAAATACTAAGCACTGTTTTAATAACTTTAAATGACAGAGCCCATATATGTATTGTACTTTCAATTTGAGTAGTCTAGACAGACTGTTTTCCAAGGAAAATACATTTTCATCAGTATTTGTGGTATGATTCATGGTGGTGAAGAGGCAAATAACTCTTTTTATGACTGGAAGTTGCTTTAACTTGCAGCCACAAGGAAACAAGTCAATGACTGGATGATAGTGGTGGAAACTAACATTTTATAGTAATAGAGGTCTACACCTTATGCTGAGTTGAAGATTTTATTTTTCCAGGGATGGCAATATATCACACAACATTCTGCGATTGTTTACAAACAACCAAAGGTGGTCTGTGTAATGGCTCGCAGTCCACAATTTGGATTTGCAAAGCTCACAGGCGACTTAAAAGGTGTACAGGCTGTCGGGAGGCTGTAATTTGGTCTAAGTAGTTGTAAACCATTGTGCGTGCCCCCAGTGTACAGGAGGCACACCAGCTATATCTTTCATGCATAGTTAATGGTTAGCAAAGCGTTAGAGAGAGATGTGCAAGTCTGCTAGCCTTATGTTTGCAGTCTGGCAAGTGATGTTTTACAGCTTCATACATGCTTTGGTTGGAATTATTTTATATCTCTATGTAACTCCAGTAAAGGCAAAGGATTGTACTTACAACTATCTCTGTGCTGTCTGCCCCAAATAAAAAGAATGGAAATAGCTTCTTATGACTGTTGTAAGCCTCTGCAGCTGAGGTCAAGGTTTTTCAAAGTGATTGGTGAGCAA
Organism: Pygoscelis adeliae; assembly: GCF_000699105.1. Taxonomy (NCBI): domain Eukaryota; kingdom Metazoa; phylum Chordata; class Aves; order Sphenisciformes; family Spheniscidae; genus Pygoscelis; species Pygoscelis adeliae. The sequence goes on from NW_008824770.1 coordinate 795,237, forward strand.
GTTCACAGGCTCCTGTTCTTGACTAGAGAAATTGTAGTAGGAATTTGAAAGATAAGTCTGATTATCCACCAGGAAAAAAACTCATGTTCTGTAAGGAAGATGTAAAAATGTGTATGAATATAAACATTTAAATCACATACACTACAGCAAAATATGTTTTGTAATAACATAATGGTTGTGTGTAGCAATCTAATCAGGAAAGATACTGGGGGGGAGAAATTGCAGTTAATCATACTGATAGAGGCTTACCAGCAATAACCTCTTCTAACTTTAGTACTGGAACTTTAATAAATTTTTTGGAAATATTATCGTCTAACCATGTAGAACAGAAGGAAACAATGTATTGCATTTTTAAACCATAATGCTTAAAATCTTTGCCCTAATAACTTCAAGGAATTAAATTTTTATCTAATACACAATCTGATTCTGCAAATGATACTGTGTGAAATTACATCTTTGTGAGGAGCATGACGCAGGGTCAGGCCTGTGAAAGGTTCGCATGTGTCCTTCAGACCATCTGGGTAGTACTGCAATATAATTGTTAAATGAAAAGTGTGTGCTAGAGCTTGGTTCAGTTAGCGTGTGATCATAAGAGACTGAAAGGAACAAATGGAGCTGTGATCTCGAAGGTACTGAACTGCTGGAGTGCATTTAAGCCATCCTCATGCAGGGCCATAAAGTAATATTGGCTGCTTCACCTTTTGCATGGGTGGCATTGAGCAACTTTAAAAGATCAGTTTACGTGTAGACAAACATTTAGGTACCAAAATTCATTAGGAGAAGAGTCAGTGTTTCCCCTGGTACATGTTGCCCTGATGTATAAAGAGGTTATTTTTGCCGAACCTAGAAAATTCTCCATAACCCATTGCAGGCTGGTTGTGAAAGCAACATGTAATCTGAGTATTTGCATTTGCTAAAGAACATCCTGCTTTTACAGGAACCATTGAAATCTCAATGGGGGGAAAAATTTCTTCAGCTCTAGGGTCGATCTGTGTATCAGAAGTTACATCTTAGTACATGTAATTTCACAGTGGTTGACCATCAGGTTAAAAATAGTCTTGTTGACCACACACAGCGTAACATTTTTAAAACTAAAATTTAGCTGTGCCGATAACTACAGAATTATTTGTTAAAGTCAGTGCTTATAGACACCAGCAGCTAGGGGATAGACTTAAGGTATTAAATAAATCAGTCCTATGGAAAAAACATACTTTTTAATAATTGTATTTCCCAAATAC
>NW_008824770.1:796558-833717 GCF_000699105.1 Pygoscelis adeliae
AATCTGTAAGTTTTCAGGGAAAAAATTAAATAGTCCCCCTCTCCCCCTCTCTCCCTCTTTTTTTTCCCCTTTTCAGAAAGTACATGCCTTATTGAATGGATGGCAAAATGGTTTCAGCTGGTATACTGTGCAATGAAGTCTATCTTAATCGGCTTCTAGCTTTTCCTGCTTTTGCTGTAATGACAATGAAGTTGGAGAGGAGAAAAGCAGTATCTGTATACTACAGATTTCTAAGCATAGTTGAATCATATGTTGCAGCAGTCAAGTCCAACAGAGGTAAAACAAAAAAGAGAAACATGGAAATTGAATGCTAAGAAGAGACTTCCATAGTTGGGAATGCAATGCTTCACTTTTATTGTAGCATTTGCATTTTTTAACACATGCATACCTTGCTGTGAATTAACAGCTCTAGTTGGATTTTTTTGGGGGTTTTGTTTTTAAAGCCTCAATAACAAAGTATAGATTTCCAGTGCTTGTATCAAAATTCACTGTCACTTGGTAGCTTGGTGCTAGGCTAGTACATTTTATCTGGAATCATCTTTGGAGAGAAACACTGCATGTGAGACATTTGCATACTCCAAGACTGCCAGGTGCACCTGTGGGGTTTTTTTTGGGGGGGGGAGTGTTTGGTTTTTCTTTAAGCATAACCATGCAGATACTACTGTGATGTGATTCAGAGAACATGCTGTGATGAGCTAGTTGTGGTGCTATAATTACTTTTAGTGCTGTTTGCCGCTCTTCATCATTGACTTTCCATCTGTGACTGCTGGACATAGCACATAGAATCTCAGAATGGTTTGGGTTGGAAGGGACCTTTAAAGATCATCTAGTCCAACCCCCATGCCATGGACAGGGGCATCTTCCACTAAACCAAGTTGCTCAAAGCCCCATCCAGCCTGGCCTTGAACACTTCTCATGATGGGGCATCCACAGCTTCTCTGGGCAACCTGTTCCAGTGTCTCACCACCCTCATCATCAAAAGTTTCTTCCTTATATACAGTCTAAACGTAACCTCTTTCAGCTTAAAATTGTTGCCCCTTGTCCTTTCACTACAGGCCCTGGTAAAAAGTCTCCCTCCATTTTTATAAGCCCCCTTTATGTATTGAAAATCTGCACTATGGTCTCTTGGGAGCCTTCTCTTCTCCAGGCCAAACAACCCCAACTCTCTCAGCCTTTCTTCACAGGAGAGGTGTTCCAGCCCTTTGACCATTTTCATGGCCCTCCTCCGGACTTGCTCTAACAAGTCTATGTCTTTCTTGTACTGGGGACCCCAGAGCTCCCAGCAGACCCAGCTTCTCAAAGGTAGATCTGTGATCAGAGAAGCCAAAACATAGGTATTCACACTGCAGTATATGAACTATATTTGGCATATGTCATTGACCTGGCATCACACTAAGTACTCTGAAATGAGTTATATTTTTTTGTAATATGAATTCTTTTTTTTTTTTTTTTTTTTTGGGAAAAGGGTTCAGGCACTGCAGAAACAGTGCAGCAGTTGCAGTGTAGTCGTGACAGAGCACATGAATTGATTGGAGAGTTTGTGAGCTAGGTCCTGTTGTGTGAATCTGTACTCCTGGCATAGCTCAATTACCTCAGGTGTTTGTAGAATCACATCTTTCTTTTGAATTGCAGAGATTAATCACATGAGAGTACTTGCATGGGGAGATGTTGCATTATCAAGACATCCTCTTTTTCTGCTTAATTGTGGATAGATACAGTTGCTTTTGTCTCACAGCTTACCTGCTTGCCCATATATTGATTTGTGTCCTCTAATTAAAAGAAAAATGTTAACCGTTCCTGGTTAAAAACAAGCACTTACAAATAAAACTGTGTTTTTCCATGGTACATCCACAGAATTGTGACCTTTTCCTGGATCCTTCTTGCTTGTTCAGGACATTACGATTGAACAAGGACAGTGTTGGCTGCTTTCACAAATGTTAAGGCTCCAGTGTGTGATTAATGGAGAATTTGTAGATATTTATTATCGTACTGCAAATGTGTTCATAGCATTTAATCATTGTTACAGTAAGAATGGCAACTTTTAAAAGATCTTTAACTTTTTTTTCCCTAGTCTGTAGTATTTTTTTAACAGCTTAGTCTCTAACAACCAAAATATAATTAATAGCTGAAAAGGGTCAAGCAAATTTCAGGTAAAGATTGGAGTATAACCAACTAACCTCATGTCTCTTTGAGAGATCTTTCTCATAGTAGAGCAGGTAAGGAGTTCACCAAAAGAAATAATACCCTATTCCTAGGATTTACTGCCTTGTTTTTTCTAGCAGGGAAGTATTTCCATAAAATGACTGTTAGAAAAGTCGCGTGCCCATGCTTGCTGTCCTTCAGAAAAATTCTGAGTCAGCAGGGTGGGAACCAGATGGATGAGAGAAGCGGAAGCATAATGATGGGCAGAAAATAACAAAAAAGTGCAGATGTGCAGGGAGAGGGAACAGAGATCTTGAGAACTAAAGCATAAAGGAGAAGATGATTCAAAATGCATTATAGAGAGGACATATATATTTTGGGCTTGAAAAATATACATGGAAAAAAAATTTACTATTCCCTAAGCCCAAGTGACCTCACTTTAGACTTGCTTTCTGTTTGTTCCCCAGAGGACATGTGCCCAGACCTCTGTAAGAAATCTGGCTGCCAGCTGGCACAGCACCTTTGAAAGAGACCTAATTTTATATTTTCAGAGCCTGGCAATATCAGCCACCTCCATCTGTAATAGGCTGCTGTTTGTAATATCTGTTAAACTGCATTTTAACGTTTAATTCTAAGTTTCTTTGCCAGCCTATTAATAAGGGCCAGGCTATTGAGAGCTGTCAATAGGGCCAAAAGAAGTGTTTTAATTTTGTGAGATCTGTGGGTTCATGCTTTTGTTTTTCATGAATTTACATCTTTTGGTGGGCTCTAGGATATTAACTTGTATGATGAAATATCGTCTTCCCATATTTTAAGTCTGTATTGAGAGGAGGCTGGAATAAATCCTTTGTAGTAATAGAAGAAATCTGCTGTATTAAATTCAGTGTTAAAATTGGAGGCAAAGTTACTTGGAGTACTGACTTTCATTTTTCTGGTATAGAAATCAGAAAGTATTGAGCACGTTGTCATATTATATAATGATATGTCCAGCTAAATAGAATTTACTGTGGGTAGTGAGGGAACAGATTCCGTTCTCTTGCTCTGGCTCTACCTGCTGCAACAAAATTGTGAAGCCGTCTCTGGCCAGCTCGGGGAGGGTGTCTGGGGAGCTCTCTTAGTAGCAGGCAGAGCTGCTTTCGCAGAGTTCAGGTGATGACAGGTGGCCTATTTGCGTTAATTTAATACGAGGAGGAAAGCCACCTCAGATCCGGAAGAGGCAAAATGGCTGCTGCCATGTGGCCGCCACTGGTTCAGTATGGGTCTGTTTTAGTTTGTGCGAACTGTAGCTCCAAGCTTTCACTGATTTCAATCTGTCTTAAACCTTGGCAGAGTCAATAAGCTGTTGTAATCACCAGTAACCGATGTTTGATATTCATGTAAGTCTAACTGAGGAAAAAAATTTATTTTGGGTATAATTCCAGAATACTTTGTAATATTCTTTGCATTAGAAGAGAAAACAAATATTTATGTACAGTAACAGTAAAATACTGCACCCAGAGCTTAATTGAGATGGATTGTGCAGTGTATAGCTGTCATCTTGAAAAGTTTGCCATTTATATGACATTTACTAGTGTTTCTTTGAATTCCTGTTAATATATTTTCTGGTTTTTTTTTCAGCTCTTCGTTGTAGCCTCCAGTTTCTTGGAAACGTTGCAGCAGGAAACGGAGATTCCCAGAACAGCATTTGGAAGTGTGCTTTCCCAGATCTCTTCTTGTAAGCATGGATGCGGGTTTTTTTTATAATGTAATATATGTGGTTATATTCAAATCTTTTGTACATGATAGTTGTGCCTCTACTAGCACCGTGAAGCTCTGAAAAATAACTTTGGGGAGAATGGGATGGTTGAGACCATATCCTGTAGATGTTTTTTTTGTTAGTCAACCGCAGGGGTCAGGACCTTTAAAAACCTGCTTGTTCTAAACTAACAGTGAATTGATTTTAACAGAAACTGGAAGAAAACTCTATTTCAAATGATGAACTTGAAACAAGCTTTATTTCAGAGGTGTTTTCAAGTAGTTATACTCATTTCCAAGAACACAGCTTTTTCTTTATTCACTTTGCTGCTGTGCAGACCTGTCAGTATTTGTGGATCAGATGGAATCTACAAAAGTGACTTAATCTTTGCATCTTCCAATCCTTTTGCCCTCCTCCTAACATCACCAAAATATCTTTCTGGAGGTTTGATGACGTATGTGTAAAGAAATATTACATAAACGGTTTTGTGCAGACACATGACAATATTGTTGATGTGTTTGGCCACATTTTTTGTAGTGACCTAGTAACAAAGGCACATTCATTCAATTTGATACTCGTTCTGAGTGTGTTTTTTGGAGCCCACTTGTCAGCACTGGATGTAGAAAGACCTTATAATAGAAGCAGATAATTATTATGGTTTCACCCAATCCGTAGATCTCCAGTTAGTTCCAGTTTAGCATTAGTTTTGTAAATTGCCTGTAAGTTTGACCTTTAGCTAGGAGTTGGATGGGTTTTTTTGCAGATGACTTTTATCCCTCTTAGGCAATGACAAACTTATGAGTCTCTAAAAGTCAGCAAAGAACAACTCAATGAGCTGAATGCCACTAGTCTGTTTTTCCGGGGTCAGTTTTAACTTACTCTCTTAACTCCTTATTTTCTCTTGAAGGACATGCCTAATGTACAGTGATGAGAAAATTGTTGCCTATTGTTGTATGGTCCTGTTCACCTGCCTTAATTCAGAGAAAGTGAGAGAACTACTGGATCCTGAGAACTTGACTGTGGCTCTCCATGTCCTGAAAGTCTACAAAGAGCAATTGGAGTCTGAGTGGTCGTATGTATCTTTAGATTTATTTCCCCCCCTCTTAATTAGGTGCTTTTCTAGTGTAAATCTCTGTATTAAAATGTCTAAATTTGTGACACTGCTAAATAGTAAATGAAGATCTGTTTAGAAGTTAGTAATTTGGTATAGAGGTAATTTTCATGATACTTTCACTGACTGTTTTGATTTCTTCTAAAATAAGACTACACTTCTGTTGAGGATATAGTATAGGCAGGAATTTTAAAATCGTGGGTTTTTTTTTAATGAAACAGGGTTCTAGAATGCAAACTGATTTATACTTGTGTGCTGGTTTGTGGAGATTTTTGAAATAAAGTTAATGCAGAATATAGTCTTACAGACTTTGGTTATTAGGGCATGCTAGGAAGACTCATATGACTAATGCTTGTGAGTACTACATAAAACGTGGGGTTTTTTCTTCCTTTTTTTTTTTTTAAAAAAAATTTTTTTTTTTTTTTTTTTTTTTTACAGGGTTCTAGAATGCAAACTGATTTATACTTGTGTGCTGGTTTGTGGAGATTTTTGAAATAAAGTTAATGCAGAATATAGTCTTACAGACTTTGGTTATTAGGGCATGCTAGGAAGACTCATATGACTAATGCTTGTGAGTACTACATAAAACGTGGGGTTTTTTTTTCCTTTTTTTTTTTTTTTTTTTGGACAAATCTGTTGTCTAGTGCAACATGCAATCATTTTATACCAAAACAGAGAAGGTGTTTTGTTTGTGAGTCTTGCATGTTTCATTTTCATGTTTTAAGAGCACCTAATCGGTGGTTTTACTCCACTGAGCTTTTATATTTTTTGCTACTGGCCATTCTTGTAAATATTCTTGTCAATTATGCATTTGAGAAATGTTCTGCCCTGCATCAGCAAGGATACACATTCAGTTAATTGTTATGTGAAGCATTCCAAGGAGGGGGGGAGGGGGGGGAAGGATAGTTTGTATGTTTTTGTAGCATTCTTTTGAAGGTCATGTATAAATTCAAAATTTAATTAGGAAGAATTGTCAGGGTTTTACTAGTTATTTGGAAAATCTCTAAACAGAGTTAAGATGATTAAATGACATTTGCTTTTCATTCAATAGTTTGCTTTTGTACTGAAAAAATTACTTTAAAATTTGTTTGTGGCTGGGCTTTTTTCATAACCAGGTCAATTTGCGTAGGACATAAATAGTTTTCAGAAAGCAAACTTAAAGTTTCAGGGTCAGGCGACCAGACTTCTATTTCAAAAGTGACAAACTGAATCTTTAATTTTGGCATCTGTCAATATAAACACATGTGAAAGATTGCTTTTCAGATAATTATCTAGATTATCCTTAATTTTCTTTATGTATTGAAGTTATGCTGAAATGTATTTTGACTGAGATATGAAAGCCAGGGAGGGCGGGAAGAGGTTGTCATGCTGTTAGTTTTATATTTTGAAGGTAATTTCAGAATAAATGCAGCATCAAAATAAATGCCGAGGTATCCATTTCCCTGATCTTTCTAGTCTGAAGTGCATTCTGTTGATGTTACAATGAAAATGTCTTACTTCCACTACGGATGTTTGATGTGGTTGGGAAATGGTCTCTCTTCAGAGTAGTCTTGAAATTAAAAAGAGGCAAACTTCTATACAAGATATAAGACCATGATGAAGGAAAAGAGATGGGTAGGAAAGAGTAATCCTAGTTCTGCTGTAAGGCAGTTGCAGAATGTTTGCCCTCTAATTCTTCTCAGAATGTTGAGTTCCTCATACAGTAAACATACAAAAAGCATTGGAATATCTTCCAGGTGTTAAGAAAATAATACATTTGTTTTTCTTTCATAGTACTTTAACATTGGCTAGTTAAGTCTCAAAGCTCATTATCAGTTTTCCTGACTGAAAGAAAAAGTAATGAGGTTGTAGTATAAGTTTCTTGGCATTTTATACAGTTGTCTTGAACTGAATTATAAATGGAAATCTTTCAATAATGTTGGCACTGTTTTCAAGTCAACACAGGTAAAGCGTGTTTACAAGTGCAAAATCTAAACCAAAAAGTGTATCACAACAGTGCAGTATCAAGCATTGAATAGGTATTCAAACAGCATTACCTTGAAAGTGAAAAAGATGATTCCTTGCTAGAACAGGAGTGATTTTTCTGTCTCTTTGTAGCTCTAGAGCCTTTTTGTGATTCATCTTGTACCTATTTCCTCCTGTTTCTTGATCCGCACTTCATTTGTTCTTCTAATACTCCATTTGTTGTATCTCCCATCTCAAGAAACACATTTACTCTCTGGTTCTCCCTCATGTTCATCTGTTCTTATTGTGAGGTAATATTTGTCATGGCTGAGGGCAATTTAAATGGCAAAATATGTTCTTTCTTCATATTAGATTTAAAAAAAAAAACCAAACGCGATTTCCATTCTGAAGGAAACTATGATATTTATATATTAGAATACATGTAGTATCTTTGGTCTACTTGGTGCGGAGGGGGAGGTAAGAAAGTAACATTTTCACATGCTTTTTTATTTAAAAAAAAAAGTTGGTGTAAGAGGTTTGTTCTTCATATTTTTAATGGAAACCTGCTAGTATGTACTCTTCCTTACGCAACGCTGATTTGAACAAAGTCTCTTTTTTTTCTGGTTTTGGTTATGATTTTTTTTCTTTTTCATTTCTTCTTCCAGTCAGCCATAGGTCAGTGTGTTACACTAATGTAATGCTTTTATATTAGACCATACATGCATCTTATGAGCCTGTACTACATAAAGTATTTCTGTGTAGTTAAAGGTTTGGAAGAGCCTACAAAGATAGTAGTTTTGGTTTTGAGTAGAACAATCATTGTAAAGTCTTGCAATATCTTTTTTTTTTCTTTTTGCAAATTATCGAGTTTTTTCTTGTTACCTTGGCAGTATTAACACAGCATGTATTTCATAGGCAACAAGTTGTTCTTACTTTAGCTTTAATTACAGAGGATATTCGCTTCATCTTATGAATAACTGACCACATTTTCACAAGGTACCTGCAGCTTATATCTTGGATTCTTCTTTGCATTTTTCTATTTTTTTTTCCATTTGTAAAGCACATACTGTAAGAGTGTTTATGAGTATTACAACTGGTGTCACACAGCTGAACCTCCCAGTCCAAATAGTTTTCTCTTTTTTCTAGAATATTAGAATTGGTTTGAGGGTAGTCTTGAGTTGGGTCTGAAAGCCTGTTTCTCTTATTAGCACTAATCTTTCTACTGTGAGATACATTTGGATAGATACAATTGTGTAATGTAATGATGATACCTTCTGTTGCTTGCTTGCTTGCTTGCTTTCCTTTTCATTATTGCTGAGCAGCAGGAAACAAGCTAGCCAGCTCTTGTGCTGACTTTCTTGTGTCCTGCCTACTCGAGCAGTTTTCTCTGCCAGTTCTCCAAATTTAAGGTGAAAGCTCTATTGATGCCAGCCATGTTGCATCTATTTTCTGTAGGAAACTCTAGTGAACTTTTCACCGCTCTCCATTTACTAGCGTAAAGCACTGCTCTGTTCCTGTGATCAGATGGAGCAGGCAGTGTGCAGAAACGGCTTCCTGACATGTACTTCGCTGTGAACAGAAAAGCTGAACAGTAAACAGGATTTCTTGTTTTGGTAGAAGCAATGTTACTTTGGCTGATGAAAGCTGAAGATTCTTGTCTTGAATATAAGAACATTTTTTTGACAACGATAAGTGAAAAGCTAAGCTTTGTCCTTCGGTCAGTGTTGTTCCTTACATGTAGTTCCTTACATGTAGTAATGCTGTCTCTTTAGGACAGCTTTTGAAATTGTATAGGTTTGCATGTGCCTTACGCCGATATTAGCTATTCTTTCATTAGAGCCCTCTGTTTCTAAAACATTTTTGGATATTGAATGAATTGAGTTTATTGCAGTTAGGTGTGTGAAAGACAGACACAGCCGTTGTTTTGATGATACGTTTAGAATAAGTTTGAACTTTGGTGTATTGCTGCTTTTGCTTTGGTGTCCATTTTTATCATTGCATATAATCTTCCTGGTTTGAACTAATTCCTGTTCATTACTAAAGCACTTCCCCCCCCGCCCCCATCGAGGAACTATGTTACTTTCTGATATGGAAGAGTATGTGTGAGAGATAATCATGTAAAATTGCATAAAAAGATTTCTGTCCCTTTTCTTACGAAGTTGAAGCTAAGCAAGCTTTGGATGCCTCTCTGGCTGGACTGTAGAAAAAATATTTTGTCAGCAATTCATTAAAAATTTGGAGCTGTACTTCAGCTCTCACTGAAGTACATACCACTAGGATTGCTTAAATGAATTTACATAGCCGCAGTATTTGCAACAGAGCCAGTACTCTGTTGTAAAGATTTGGGTCCCTTGCGCCACAGCTAACAAAGTGCACAGCAACCATTTTAAAGTGTCTGTTATGGCATTATATGGCTGAGCTGAAATGAAATACAAACTATTCTTCTTCCAGACAGTTATGCTCACTGCTGGACTCACAACTGACTGAAATTAAGATGTTCTTACTTTTAAAGTTAAAAATACTACTTAATTCCTGCCTACCTTCTTGTCTCTCAGCTGGAGCATCCGGTTTCATATTACATCAAATAAAAAGTGAATGCCACGTGTGTTTATTCCTCTTGGCTGGGCTTTCTTTCTGTCAAATGCTGCTTTTGGGTATTGAAAAACTTTCTTTGAATAACCAGGCAAGTTTTGGTTATAGGCGAAACTTTTATTCACAATTTTGTTCCCTTTTATTGTGCACTGAAATTTATGACTTAATGTTCCTCTAAGTTAGTATCCAGTGAATTCCACAAATAAACACTTATGATGCTCAAGTTATTTTTGCAGTTGCTGCCATGAACCGTTAGGACAGAGAGAGGACATCCAGGACAAATATTTGGATTTAAGGTCACTGGCTGAACTGTAGTCTCTCCCATGGGGTCCTCACTACTGCATTCGGCTAGTACATGTTGGGTTTTCTACTCTTCACCCATCACAGGAGGGCAAGCGCATCTTTAAAATCTTTTCTTGGTGAATTTGCAATTCCTTCTCTGTTCATGATCCCACATTCATGTTTAGAGTCCAGTTTTCCATCTCCAAGCTGGAAGAGTCCTTAAGGAAAGTACAGGAGGAACCTCTTTCCAAGTGTGACGCCATTGGCTTCTCCTTCCAGTCTCGCAGCAGTTCTATAGGGAGAAGGCTTTGTCAGAGGAAATCTGAGATGATTCTGAGCAGTTCCTCAGAGCTCCTTTTTTAGAAGTAGCTGTTGGTAGCGGACCTTTTGCAATTCCTCTTCTGTCTGCTGTAAACCCCTCTCCCAGTTAAAGAGAGTGGAGGAAGTGTCTTTAAAGGCAGGACCTAGCTTCCTGGAATTTTCCTGTCACATTTGCACTTTTCAAATCACAAGATGTTTGGTAGAAGACAAGGATCTCCTGTTGGGGAAGAGGGAGTGTCTAATGTGTTGGCTATGCTTCCTGGGAGGGGTGGGTTATGGGAGATAAGGCCTCAGTTTAGCGACTTCTGAATTTAATCAGTGATGGAAAGCCAAGCCATTCACTCTCTAAGCAGTTTTTGAAACAGAGGACAGCTATTTTGCAGATCAGCATATTTTGAGACTATAAGCACTGATGCATTTTTAAAACGTGTTTGTAGATTGACAGCATAACAAAAATTGCCTCAGAACTTGGAAGAAAGGGAGGTAACAGTGCTGTGATGCACACCTAAGTGTGTCTTCATGAGTGATACACTTTTTATTAAGTATTTTCTGTGGCATGCTATGAGCTAAGAAGTAGTTAATAAATTTAAGAAGGAAGTCAGTTCTATAAGGAATGCCCTGGCCAACATTTGTATTCAGTCCTTGTATGATCATACCTGTTTATCCAGACCAGATGGTCTGAAGGCTCATTTCGTTAAGCTTGTGGTTACTTGTAAGCATCAGAAATGCTTCTGTCTCTGAAATCTGTGAAGATGCAGAATGTAATTCACACATTTAATAAATATTCTCTTGATTTAAGAACTGATACCTCCTCCTCTTTCTCTTTTAGAAGCTTGATGCTCTAAACAGCTCCAAGTTTTTTTTTAATATTGCTACTTTTGCCATCTTTAATACTAGATGCTGAGTGGCATTTTAAAATAGTATTAAGTAGCATACATCAGACAATGTATTTTTAAGCTGCCTCTAAACTTCTAGTCAACAGAGCTCCTGAACTTGTTTCAGGCTAGCAATCCTGTAATCTTGAATACTAGGAGCTCTTCTGAGGTTGCTGCTGCTGGTCTAACTCCCAAGAGCAATGATCTGAGGAGGCAGATTGTGTATTTCCAACTGAGGTTCTTCAAAACATTGCCTGACTGGCTGTATACCCCTTTGTTTTGTAGCTTTTGGCTAAAATCTTAGAGCGAGAAGAAACTGGAAGTTTTCAGGACTGAAAGCCGTTGAAACTTACCTGTCTTGTCCTGAATGTTTGGATCTGTAGTTGGGCTTGTGAAGATTGCCCAGAGCTTGCTGCTCTCAGAAAGTTTTCAAGGAGTGTGATGTTACAGAATATACTTCAAAGCGTATGTCTTTGCAAAGACACTGGCTCTGCAGAAACAAGTTAGTTTCCTTTCTTTGGTTTGATTTATGGCATACACTAATTAAATGATCCTATCTGCTTGATGGTTCTTTGCTGTGCAGTTGTCTTCTAGAAAACGTGTTCTTTGCAACATGCAGCTACTATCTAGGCTATTAGCTTAAGAATTAATACCCTCTAACTTTGATGAAAAACTTCCATGCTGCTACAGCCTGGTGCATGAGTGACCGTTCCTGTACTGTCTTTAGTCCTGAGACCTTGTCCTTTAATGCAGGCTCCCCCTTTCAGGGGTTGGTTATGATCTGTTGCTTCCAGCTTGCTCTGCTCATGATCACAGTTGTGGGATTAGCATTCCCTCTCAAATACTTCCTTGCACATGGAAAGCTTTTAAAACTCTTGACTTCAGTTCTGTTGCTTCCAGCCTCTTGTGATCTTTTCTTTTTCTTTTAGTATTACTTAGTTCCTTTCTCTCTGTTTCCTAAGAGCAGAAGATCTGTCTCTTAAACTGTGATTGATCTTTCTACATTATGCATCTTTTGGTTCTGCTTCCTCCACCCCTATGTTCCATCTTCTGTTTCTATTCAGAGGGATGAGCATGGTTTTCAAGCCTTTGTGAGACAATTTATTTTCTGTGTATCTTCCATCTTTCCAATATGCCTCTGTAATGGTATGCTAATTTAATTCTTCTGAAGTTTGACATATTAAGTTGAACATATGTTAAACATGTAAGCAAATATACTTACTCCATAAGCTAATACTCTTTTTCCAGTGCTACTTTCTTTCAACAGCTGCTGCCTACCAAAGGATGCTTTCTGGGAATTGGACATACCCTTCCTTTAGGAAACAAAGCTGGAATACACTGTTCAGTATCTGAAATGTATTTCCTACTCACTCTGTTTCTATGTGATTACTACCAAGGTCTGAAGAGTCCTCTGTAACAAACTCCCTTGTAGTTCCAAAGGAAGAAGAAAGCACAAGCAGCATCTCCTGTCATATGTGCAGTATGCTGAAAAGGCTTGCCAAGCACTGCCCTTTTCTTTTTCAGTAAAAGGTTTTGCTTAAAACATGCAGAGAACTATGCCTTAGGCTCTGGAAAATGGTGCAGCCTATAAAAAAAGTCATTCCTCTGTGTTTCCCCACACATCCACATCCACTCCCTTTCGGGTTTGTATTAATCAACAGCAGAAAAGTGTGTCACACAGTTTAGAAGCTACCGTATTTAGAAGAGAAACCAGCACAGAATGCCACGTGAGATCTATTTTAGAATATTGAACCTGCAAACTTATGTGTTTTGTAAAATAATTAGGAAAAAGTAGTACAAAATTACATTATAATTTATCCTAACCAAGACCAATGTGTATTCTAAAAAGCTGTTTATTTTAGAAATACTTTGGTGGTTCCATTAAAGATGAGAGTATAGCTTGTGTCATCAGTTTTTCCAAGTATGTGCATGGGGCAGTGTAGCTACTATGGAAAGAAAAAACAGGTTGTATTTTTGATTCCTGAAGAGCAAGGAACAAAAATCCTCCATTTTAAAATAAGAAGCATAATATGCCTTTTGGTTTCCAGAAAAACGATATTAGGAGTGTGGTCAGCTGTTTGGCATTGGAAGCAAGATTTTCTGAACATCCACTTTCTCTTTTTGAAACCACAGCTCAATGATGACTGTAAAGATTAGGATGTGGGGCTCCCCCACCCCATTTTTTGCCTTTGGTTATTTTGTCCTGGCTTATGGAAAGAAGTGTGGACAGAAACTAGTGCTCCTGTGGCAAGGAGTCTTGCCCATGGGCACAGATTTAAAGGCAAAGATGGAACTCCTCAGTAGAGTGCTTGTTGCTTAATTGGTATGCATGTGGTGCAGAAACCAGAAAATGTTACCTTTTTTTTTTTCTTTTCATTTTGGGCTGGCAACTCTGTCTTTTCTCTCTGACAGTTTAGGGTGTCCCCCACCCCCTTCTTCTACTCTCCAGAAAGTAGTTCTTATTTTTAATTCCAGGAAAGTTGGAGTTATGTTGCAGGTTCCAAGTTCAACTGTGGTTTTAAATAGTACTGACAATTGGAAAAGTTTCCTTAATTGTAGAGATCTGAGTAGCTTCTACTTTCTATTTGCAGTAGCAGTGTATTGGCACAGATTTCATCAATCTTTCAAAGCCCAGCCTCACACATTTATTTATCTTGTCACCTCTTTCTTCTTGTATATTTTGTGGAGGGGGGGGAGCAGGAAGTGATTGTGTTGCTACTCATCTTCCAGGTTTTCTTGGTAGCTCTTCAGAAAAAAATTATTCCAAATTTATTCGTAAAAATAAATCTCTTTTTAGCGCCTTTCAGATGTAGCTGTCAAATTGAATGAGAGTGTCTTCTGAATAAGAGAAATATTACAGGTAATCTGAACTCAGTCTTCTAGGCCTGCAAGTTGCCTTGGTGGACAGTATTGTGGCCTGTAAGGAGGATGCATTCATTATGGGTAATGCCTTTTGAAGATGGAAGGATGTTCACTGTTGTGCTTGATTCAGCTCAGGAGAGGAGTATTGTGGTGCTTGATACTTGGGGTTGAGCCTTAAATATGGAAATGTGTTTCCTTATTCTTCTTTTGAGTGCTAATTGCTGGTGTTTCAGTGGGATGAATTATCTACTTTCTAGAGGTCTTTGTGACAACACGTGTTCCATTTGTTATTAAATAGCTTTATACTTGTAACTGTTTTTTAAATAGTTTTGATAGGGTGCTTATATTCTTGTGCAAGGACAAAAAATACTTCTGCTTCTAAAATATGTTCTGCTTCCAAACAGTTCCTCCTGAGGCATATTGCTTTTTTAGCATCTAAAAAGGCTGGTGATATGGCTTTGAAAGGTTAGCTGTCTAAATTTTCTTCTTTTTTTCTTCAAAATCTGGATGATTTGCTACATTTGTTAAACTACAGTAAAAATAGCTATTTTATTCTTACTAAATATTTTGGATAGAGTGGCATTATTGTAGGATGATGAAAAATGCTTTTGGTTTTGAGATCGTAAGAGAAGTTTGCTGATCAAATAGTGAATCGCCACGTCTTTTTCTTCTTTCTTCTAAAACATTTGTGGGGGTTTTCTTCCTCATTTTCTGAGTCTGAGGACACTGTTCTCTAAACTTGCTAATGGGATCAAATCAGCTTAATATGGAGCATGACATTTTATCATAAAGTTGATTGCTTACACCCGGCTTTGATTGGAGCGAGCTTAGTGGTCATTTGGAATATACTGAGTGCAAATGTAGCTTATACCATTTCATCTTGGCTGCTTCTCAAGTTCAATTTGGTACAATGCAGCCCTTGTGCTATTGTAAAGTCTTTAAACTGAACATCTCCTCCTGTATTTATCTACTATGTAAGCACTTGATTTTTTTAGGATTTTAGCCAAACAATTTCTAAAAAGTCAAGAAAATTGGCATATTTAACACTGTTCATTTGTTACTGTGTTACGCTTGCATAACAACTTTAATTTTCACCATTTCCTTCACTAAATTACAGTGGTCCTCAGTTTATCCCAGTGGTTCTGCTGCTGGCCCCCAAAGAGAGTTTAAAATCTCCTACCAAAGCCTTTTGTGTGCATCTGAAATGCCATATTCAGTCAGTAACCCAAAACTGAATGTCTTCTTTTATTTAGAGTTGTGGATGGTCTTACTTTTCCTCCTCTTCTCCCCTGCCCCAAATGAAAAACAGGAGAGCGGAGGACTAAAGATATTAGGTTTGATTTGCTGCATCCTTGCTTTTAACTACCACCAAAATTTCTGGGCATGGTAGCAAGAGTTTGAAGTGCTTTATTCCACTACTAATTCTTCTGTTATCTCTTGGTGATGCTCTTGTAAAATACGCTAGTGCTCTATTCTTTATGATACTGTAATGCAGGAAGTGGATAAGGTAGAAGGGAAACTTAAGTACAGAAGCAGAAATTTCTGAGGTGTTACATCTCATGTCATGAAATTAAAAGGGTAGGAAGCATATATGGAAGTCTGTGCTCCTTTATAAGCAGAAATTTTATTCTGAAATACTGCAAACTCCTCAAGCAGTAGAGGTCTAGTCCACAGAACGTGAAAGGTGTGTGAATAAATACAAGAGTGTAGACCCAAGTAATGACTAAAATACAGGTCTTCCACTTTGCAATAGTAATCGCTAATGTGCACCTAGTAGCATTAGACCTTTTTGTGATAATTATTGATCGCTTTTTAACTACAAGGCAAATAGTCAAGAAGATTGCCTCAAAGTAATGATAATCATGAAAATTAAGATTTAAATTCATAGTCCCAACTGCAAAATTGGGCTTCAGATTCTCTCCTTAAATGCTCTTTTACCATAATGCGTTGTCAGCTGAAATTGTACATTGTGAGGCTAAGTACTCTGTTCCGCACAACTCCGATTATTATGCTTTTTTCTTTTGCAGCTTTAGATAAAAGCCTTTGTTTCTACTCAAATCCTTAAAAAATAAAGTCAGTTGTTACCATTCTGAAGGTTTAACTGTGGATGGCTCGTATGCCATGAATTGTTGGTTCAGGAACTGTAGAAGTGTTCCCCTTGACTGCCCTGCTGGTGGCTTGATTCAGTTGTTACGGCTGAGTCTGCGCTGCTCAGTTGAAATACATTTGTACTGTTGACTTTGGGGAAGTCTGTAGGTTTAAATTTGTGGTGAGAAACTCTTGAATCAATGCTACACTGCTCAGAATGCCAATTTTAAGCTGATGATTTCCTATACCTATACTATTTTTTTCCTTGAATGTGTGTACAAACATCAGTTAAAAAAAAAGCACAGCACGAAATAGCTTTTCTTCTCCCTCCCCCTCTTAAAAACATGTAGTTTACAGTAACTGAACCAGATGCTGGCTAAGTCCACAGTTACTGTTAGAAATAGAATAGCTATTAATCTTTTGGACCTCTTGTTCTCTTATTTCCCCAATTGTCATTGAGCATTTGTCCAAAAAATACTTCGTTGTAGCTGGAAGGCTTCTATGTGATCTTCCTGTTAGCTATCTGGTGGATTACGGATACACAAAATAAAAGGCTGTCAGCAAAGTGAAAAGCAAGGAGGAGGTGGAGGGCATATTGAAATCACTTGATCTTCATACTATTTTAGCTATTCTTTCTCAGTAGCTTCATCAGCTCAGAGGATGCTCTGACATTTGACCTGTAACTATTTCATATTTAGTAGTTAGACACACTGCTTTAAAAATGCATAGTTCAGTATGCATATACAACAGTGTCAGTGCTCCTAGGAATGTAATTTGAGGAGAAAAGTATTTTTACATACTTCGTTTTTTCCCATAATGCTGGGAGTATGTGTCTGGGTTGAAATTAAATGATTAGCATCTGCTGTTGACTGCTGTGAATGGTGCTTGGGAAAGTGATCAGTGTAAATACTGGCATTAGCACAAGGGTAGACTGACCACAGCTACCTGCCTCATAGAGCAAGGAGTTAGATTTGGTTATCAGCTTAGGTTCCTATTACACAAGGAGGGTATTTTTTGTAAGTTGAGACGAGTATTTTGCTGCCTTGCATCTGACAAAGAAGTTTCCATTTGCTTTGATGTTTTGTTAGAATTTCTTTAAGAGAGAAATTATTTGAGCACTTTTTTGACTGTTGGTGGGCTTAAAAACAGTGTTGTGATGAGTAGCATAGTAGTTTTCAAGCTTGAACTTTGGCTTTTTGCTGAGATGCATAAACAATTGGGTGAGTGTTTTATTATTTGAATTGTGGTGTACCTTTTGTATAACTGGCAAAAGACTCTAAACCAGCTTTCCTTCAAGCATTTGAATAAAAGTGTGCTGAATTGATGGGAAATAGCCATTGCTGCATTAGGAAAAGTACTGCAGAACAATGTGCAATTAATTTGTGACAATTTGTATGTATTAGCAAATAGGACCAGAAGCATGTCACACGGTCATCTACAAGTAAAAATAACCAGCACCATTTGGAGTAAATTTAGATGCTGTTTTTGTAGCACCAGTAACACTTTTTTTTTTTCTTTAGGTTCTTGATTGTTACAGACCATTTGCTGAAATGTCCAGAGTTGGTAAAAGCCCTCTATGCCAAACTGAGCAATCAAGAAAGGTAACCCCAAAAACCAGTGTGGCTTTTAGTATTTAGCATTCCATATAGAGTATCCTGTTCACATGATTGAAAAACTGTGTGGTTTCATAGTTGGCACAAAATCTCTAAATACATGTTTCTATGTCAGTAATGGTTTTAAATTGGTTGGTTAACATTACAGCTTAGCCACAACTGGCAGTGATTTATGTAGGGTTGCAGAATCCAGGTTGGCGCCATTACTTGGTAAAAAAATACTTCAAAAAAAAAAAAAAAAAAGACAAGATTTCATGCCTGTGTCTTGATTTCGTAAGAGCACCACACCCTGCAGTGTTTTACAGCTGTATTTGAAATGTCCTCAGCTGTTCATATCCCTGTTGTAATTACAAGAAATCAAAAGGAAGCCTTTACTAAAGTTGGAAGTGTATCTAATAGTGGTTACCAGAACCTAAAAAACATAGATGTGCAGATGCCCGTGATTACTTAATCTTTTAGTGTTTCCATGATTGAAAATATACAATGCTTCAACAAACCTTCACCTTGAAAGAAACTAGCTAGTTTTCCTTCAAGCGTGTGAGTAAATGTATGCTGAAATGATGGGAAGTGGCCATTGCTATAATTGGGAAAATGCTTATTTACAGTTGCTTTAATAAAGAATCGGGGAAGATAAAAAATTATTTTGTTAGAATAATCAACTCTGGGAAATCCTGTGCTATAATTCTACAGCTCCTCCTACTGCTTGAAGATCTTGTGATCTGGTTTATGTATTCAACGTGGCTACTTTGTTCCCCACTTGCCCAGGGAAACTGCAAGTTTCCCCTATAGTTTTTGCAGGTGAAAGACAAAGCAGTAAACAAAGCAGTCCCTTAATGTTTTTTTTTTTTCCTGTGGTTTTTGCTGTGACTAAAGCCACAGTGTTATTACAAATGGGGGTACAGACGCTGATCAAAAATTATAAAGAAACAAAAGGGATGGCAGGCAAAGAAAGAGTATATGATAGGTTGAGAAGCAGAGATAAAATATCATTAATGTATAGGTATGGGATGGAAAACAAAGGATGGGAATGATAAGGAGGGAAATACTGTCTTCTTCCTTTATTCACGCTGACCAAATGGGAACAAATATGAGCTGTGTGCTTACTGTACCTGGAGGTAGGGGCTCCTTAACCAGTTAGTAGGAAAGACCGTTTTATGTGAATGAGCTAGATTTAATTCTTTTGGGGGATGTCATGTATGGCAGTTTATTTGTATGTTTTTGTAATCCCCTTGAGGACAGCCAGGACTGGGTTAGGTTGTTCAATTGTACTTAAAGCAATAGACGTAATCAGTTTCTAGAAAGGTCTCAGCTGGATTTGTTGCATGCACCGTGCTACAGATGGTGGTCAGCTACCTCGATTGAAAGGCTTTTGGTGGAGGCATCATATGGATGATCACATGCGGGATGGCTAGTCACAGCATATTTGCTGACTTTATTATCAATCCCAAGAGTTCTGCAAATCAGGTAAACTTTCAAAAGTTTTTCAAAAACATAATCACGGTACAGTTTATTATGAATTTGATACTGCTTAATTTACTGTCAAACATATGGAAGTGGTGTAGAAATAGTCCTTTTGCATCTGAGTTATAGAAGAAAACCCTGCCGTGGCATCTTCCTATATAATGTTAGCATATTTAAGAATGCATTCTTTTGAGATATATGAGGAGACAAATCCAATTCAGATAAAAACATTTTGACTGTCATTAACTGGAGAAAAAAGTAACCGTATAAACCAAAGCATAGGGAATTCGTTGTTTCAAAACGAGACAAAGAGCCTTCACCGCAAGAGTTGCCGCATTGGGTGTCCAATAAGGCTGACTAAGTCATATAAATGAAGAAAGGACAGATGTGGTATTGAGGTGTCTGGGGAAAGCAGCTTGAGCTCATGAGTATATGGTAACTCTCAGTTACAGTATTCTCTATCATGCACATTAAATACACTTACTTTAAGTGTATTTACTGCAGCGAAATTACCTATGCTGAGAAAGTTTCTGAATAGATACGTTAGTGGTGACTTAAAGTTGGCAGCTGCCTTAGATAACCAAAGTATATGCAGTTGCATAACCGCAGTTATTTGCAGTATTCACAGTATTTGCACTATTCAAAGTATTTCCTGTAACTGAAATCTAGTGCATTTGTGATGCTGTGGCCATGGTGCGTGCCATAAAGTAGTTCTTGTTGTAGAAGTGGATCTGGAATCTGAATTTTCAATTAAAAGACAAATTCCTGACTTCTGGACAACTTTCTCTTTCATTTCCAAACAAATTTAAGCACTTTGGTGTTGCATGTCTGAGTTTGCAAATGGCCTGAAATAAATACTGTGATAATATGATCAGCTTTTTTAATGGTATTCTGGTTTTGAAAAGCGTGTGATGATGTGACAATGTCTGCTGTTTCTCTGCAAGTGATTATTGCAGAAACATATGGCTATGGTATTGAGCCAAAAGACGGTAAATTCTTTAATTCTTTGCCAGATTTGAGATTTCCCTGTACGTGTGTGCAAGTATTTGGCAGAAGTATTTAGAAAAAGCCGTTTTGCTTTAATCCAAGTTAGCCTTGAGCATGGACAACCTAACTTAATGCCTTGATAGTCTTAATTACACTGTAAAATCTTCAAAATGAGTAGGGGTCTTGCTTTAATTAACAGCAACAAAAATGCAACTGAATAGCTTCAGGTGTGTTTAAGATGCTCAGCTACTTGCATCTTTAGTTTTGATTTTTGTGTTATTTCATGTGAAGTGTTCTCAATGAATGATGTAGCCATTGATTGAATTGCCAGCAGGGAAACGGGCACTCAAGTAGTGTAAGTGGCACCACTTCTTGCTTATGTTCAGCTACAGGGCTGCTAATGTCAATGTTGTGGTGGGTTTTTGTTCTTGGTAATGCTCACAGACACAGAATAGCTGAAGGTAGCATTGGATTATAGTCCTTCACACATTTACCATTTTTCATTTAATGGGATGCTTACAAGTATCGTTCAAAGATGAAAGAACTGGAAAATTTTGAGGAAGGATCTAATTTGTCTCATAGAACCATTGCTATCAGTGAAATGTTTCAGGAAAGAGAAGTCCCAGTCGCAGAGAAAGAATGTCCCAAGTGTCTGGCACTTCCTAAGAGGTTATAAACCAAGCACGCTTGATATAAAAAGTTATTTGGCGATAATAAAATTGATAGAATTTTACAATACTATTTTTAGAGAGGCTTAGCAGGACTTCACTTTAATTTGCAATAATGAGCTTCCAGATTTAAATTGCACATTAATGCTGTGGTTTATTTGCAGACTATAGGAGACAGCGATGTGTTTTACTGATGATTGCAAATACTTCATAGTAGTTCTAAGTTCTTGCCAATTTGGTCAGCTTCAGGAAGAACGGGTTTAAATTTGGCTAGGGGAAAAAAAAGCAAGAGATTGACAAAAAGTCTTCCTGAGTGGTGCCTAAAGAAAAGGAAGATGACACGGCATGATCATTTCCAAATAGAAATATAATCATAAATACAATATACAAAATTGTATTTTAGATATTGAACTGAGTGTTACAAAAATTCATGATGAGGTGGCTAAAACTGGTACTAACAGTTGTCATATCTGTTTTACTTAGCTATAGGCAAACAAGTAGGAACAAACTCTGTCATCTGAATGGCTAAACAGTTGTGAGATTGTTTAAAAGAAATGAGCAAATTGCATTGTGTGGGAGAGCTAACTTGGAAAAATTCGGGTGAGTCTTGGAAGAAAACGGAGAGCAACAATAGAAGAAAGGAATGTAAGGGAACTTGCACCAGAACAAAAAGCGTTGCTCTCAGGAAATTGTTGGCTGAATGGCAAGACTTGCTTGAAATTCAGGGGAAAGATGGGCATGTCCTGAATGACCGTGCCTGGAAGAAAACTAAGGAAAAGAGTTTTGACATGAATGCCTAAAGAGAACAGAAAACTTGAAAAGAAATTACATACAGGTGGTGTTTTAATGTCACTGCTATTTCTCCGAAAGGATTATGGTTGTCTAAAAGGGCACCCAATTATATTGCAAGAGGAAGAGTAATGCAAAAAATTCCCCTATTAGCAATAATTTCATCTCACTAATACAGTTTATGCACGTATGTGGTAACTCTCCAACTTCTTTACAGAAGGATTCCTTGTTGGTGTTAAACGTGTATTATTTGGACTATTGGTGCAACAATAGCTGACTGAAACTCTGTTACACAGGAGATAGTATTTTATTGGAATAATTCCTGTAATCATAAAGTCTGTTAGCAGCCTGTTTTCTTAGCTGAGCATATGCTTGAAAGTCTCTAAACTTGGTAAAAACTGGCATGTAAAATCTAGCCCTATCTTAGGGATGAATGACATGTCTGTGCACTTAACTTGATTTTTGTATAGTATGCCAAATCTGAAAGCCTTCGTTCAGTTAGGGATGTTGGGTAACTGGACTCTGGTAGTTTGTAGATGGGCAAGCCTGTGGTACCCAGCTGTAACCCGCAGAACAAACAGAACAACTGTTCTGTGTCGGTGCTCCGTCACATACGTAAGCGAAGCCTGTGAGAGAGGTTACCAGTGTTTGACAGCCTTCTGTCTGGAGTCCACCCTTTCCCAAATGTGTTGAGCGCATTTCTGTGCTACCGTGTTGAAAAAGCTTTTTGTCCTCATTCAGATAATTGTTTAATGCAGCTGTGTTAATGACACTGAGGGTTGAGTTAAGCAAGAACTGAGTAGCTGTTACGTGATTAATAGGGGTGGGTTCTTGGAGGTTAATAAAGCAGTGACCGTGCTTTTTCCACAGAAAAAGACATTTCTCTTCCCCTTGTGACAACCTGCTTGGTAAATTTAAAAAAAAGAAAAAGCATCTGAACTATTCCATATGTTTAAATGTCAGTCCTTCCATCTGAATTGCAAATATTTTAGTGAAAGAAAACCCTGAGCCTGCTCTTGAATTCATTCAATAATAGCGCTCTTTCAGGTTGAGAGAATTACAGTGGGACTTTACTAACCCATGTGCTCCTCTGCGCTGGAGTTGAACAGGGAAGCTGTAGGAGGGCCTCTGCCATGTTAAAGTCCTGCTTCCACAAAATACTCCCAGTTTGCCCTAACAACGTGAAGGGATATCGGAAATAAAACGACATTGAAGCTGTTAAAATAAATGACCCAAGTACATTTTATAGAGCAGCTTCATTATGTATCCACTTACTTGCTGGTTTAATACACTGAATAACTCTTACTGGGTATATGAGTAATTAACTTGGATTTACTGTAGTCTATTTAGTGGAAATTATAAAACAGCTGTAAAGAACCGAGTGTGCATATCAATTTTTATTTCCCCTGTTTCTGCTCAGAATTGGTTTGGGGTTAGGGAGGAGAATTAGTAAAGGACTGCGTGCAAGGCAAGGGCTGTGAAAAGCTGGTATTTTCAAATGGAAGCTGTCAAATAGTCTGTGTTTATTTTGCTGAACTTAACAACAGCTTTTAAGAGCTGTTTTGGTGGAAATTTTAGACATATGGAATATGCAGTCACAGTAATGTTATGTTAGGACATAAGAAATTTGAAATTGAAATAGACTTGAGAAAAATATTGACTTGACTGTCTGGCCAGATTGTATTAATTGAATGATGAATGAAATTAATGGTGTGCAGAAATAAACCAGCGAACAGGAACTGATTGCCAGTGTTCATAAGACTTCTTAATTTTTAAAAATCAGCTCTGTTACTAGCATGCTAATCGTTTGTATCATTTTTAACAACTGTATCTGCTTTTTCTACTCTTAATTCTATATGGCTTATTGAATTTGATTAACAAGTAGTTTTTTCATTCTAGAGTTACTTTGTTGGAGCTGATAATGGCGAAAGTAAGTGAGGAGAACCCAGTTACCAGTGAAGAAATGAATGTGTTCATGAGACATGCTGACTTCCTTGCAGGGTGTTTCCAAGAGAAGCGTGAAGCTGTGCTCAAGTTAACTTCTGCAGCAGGTGCAGAAGATGAGGTATGACTGATAAAAAAACATCATAGTACTAGAATCTGAAGTGGTGAATTTTCATTGCCACTATTACCCAAGTGGCACTTGTGTACATTCCCAGTTTACTTCATATTGGGAAAGCAGTGACAAGAGTTCACAGGAGAATCTCTAAGACAGAAGCCCAATTTTGCTTTTAATTTGAGGATGACAAAGAATAGGGTACTTTGTGCTAGATTTATTTCTCTCTCGTTAAAGATCTCAAAATTTTTAAAATGTCCAAGTTGTCGCATGTTTGGATGGTTTATTATGTTCTTACTAAGGATCACTTCTATAATTTATTTGGGTTGTGAATTATATTTTATTCAAATATGAATCAAAACTTAAAATACTTATTTTATTTATAGGTGGGAAGCAGCATCTCTCCCCCCCCCCCCCCCCCCACCCCCCCCCCCCCCCCCCCCCCCCAATTGGGGTAAAAATGGAGTAAATGCTTTTTTTTCTAGCAGTACTAAAGTGAGTAAATCTTGGGGTTTTTTTTTTAAACTTAAATAACTGATGCTAACTTGATAATTAATACATCATTAAGGTCCCAAATACTAGTTCTTTGAAAATGCATTTGGCTACTTGTAAGACAGGTGTTCCTGATCTGTTTGGGACCTGGAACCTCAAGTTCTGATCATGGAGAGCTGTGGTGTGTATGCGATTGGCTCAGTGCAGGGGAGCTGTCTGAAATGTATAGTGATCCTCCCTGCAAGCGAGGGCTTTTGTTACTGACTCTTCCTCATTTCCCAGTGATTTGGGGCTTTGGTGGACCTTGCGTGGCTCTGACAAGGCGGCACTCCTGGGGCCCACAAGCATCCACAGCATCAAGTTGCAGAGCTTGCTGGGCTCTTAGTGGCAGATGGCTCCTGTCTCCTGAGCACCCAGACACTTGCCCCAACTCCAGTCCACTTGGAAGAAATCTGTTATTGCTTCAGACTTAATGAACTGGTTCTGTTGAGGATGACCACAATGAAGTCCCTTTGCAAGCTAAATAGGGAGGCTTTTATGGGTCACAGATGGTTTGTGGGTTGCACTTTGGGAACCTCTGATGCAGAGCTGAGTCCTGCATGGCCTTACTTTATTTCCTCCTTATGAAGTACGCAAGAGTTGCTGGGTACTTGCCACACCATATAGTGCAGTAAGGAGGTTTAGGCCATCTAAGGGTAGAGGTCTTTTCAAACAATCTGGTGTTCTATTTTTCCTCTTACTTTCCATAAGCTGCTTGAAGATCTAACAATGCCTTTGGGAATACAGAAACCAAATTGCACCATAACTTGCAGTGACCTTATTTGTGCTGTTAGGTCATTGTATTGTGAGCAGGCAGTGCCAGGTCATACTGGTCTCAGGGTCTCAGTTCTTGATCCCTCTCATATAGATAAAGTTTTAATGTTGTCAGATGATTTTGGGGCGAGTTGGTTTTGTTTGTGGGATTTTTTTTTAAGACAACTAGCCAGAAAACTAAAAGCCTGAGAAATCGAATATGTTTTCCTCAAACACAGAATTAGTTAATCGCTAATTCTCACTGATTAATCATCGTTAGTTTCAGAAGTGTAATTAACGTATTTTCTTAATATCTTAAAAGGATATTTTAAAAAAAGTTACATCTAGCTTCTATCTTGCCAAGTGACTACACTGGTGTGTTGAAATTGTGTTACCCAATATACATGTAGTCGGAAGGATTTTATTGTTAAAACAAAAATAACCTGTAATAGTTTCATTTGTAAAAACTCTTGAGAACGGCTGTCATAACTAATTTACTATCAAAGTGAAAAAATACTGATCTTTACATGCTTTTATATGATAATGTTACACAGTGTTGTACTTGTCGATTTTTTGTTTGTTTGTTTAAATGGGCAGAAGGATTTTAAATGTATGTTGAGAGGTGTTATGAGAAGATACTAAAAATGACTTTATAAGGAGGTGATAGTTGGATGCACAAAAAAACCACCACCACACAGCAATCCCTTCTTATCTGTCCAAGAAGGACAGCTTCCCCTCCCCCCTCAACTGCTTAGTCTAAGTTATGTTAGAAAACTTAATTGACTACTTCTGGAAAAGGTATCAGCTTGGCAGGAAGAGGACATATACTGAGACAATCCCCACCCCCACCCCCCGCCTTTTTTTTTTTTATTCTGTGTGGTTATTTTCCAAGTATTCTGGGGTTTCAGTTCTTGGAAAAAAAAATTGTTTGTGCCTAGCAGAAGGCGGTCTCTGTCCAACTTGAAGGTACTGGGACAGCAGTATTAAGAATATTACTGTATATCTTGCCCTCCTTGACGCTGACTTTTTATCCTTCTCTCACTTAAACGTGATGTGTGATACGTTGAGTATCGCTATTTGGTGGGAAATATGGATCATTTAATAAGCACAAAATATAAGTCATAATAGCTGAATAAATGGAGAGCAATGACAAGAATAGTTTTTAAAAAGTGTGTGTATATGCATATTGTGTGTATACATTTATTCGTAACATATGCTTGCCATGGGAAAAGAGAAATTCCAGCTTAAATTCATAAAACTGTTTCTTTTCTTCCTAGAAATAATCAAAAATTGCACCAATTTCTCCTCGATTATATAAATATTTTAGTTTTTGCGTAAGAGTTGTACTTAACTGAAAAAAATGCAATTGTGCATATAGAGTCTGTCATTAAAAATGTTTTAGGCAACATCTGTGATATTAAACTAAACTCTGCCTGGACTTTTCTGTGGCCCTGATGCCAAATGCCTTGGTCAAGCTAGTAAGTTGTCTTAGTCTCCAACACTGGGAGGCCACATTTGAAAACTCTTCTGGGAACAGTCCTTGAACTGGCCTGACTCCCAAAATGTTGTCTGGGTGTCCCATCCACTGTTTAATTTATTATATGTAGACATTGCCTTTTTTCCCTAAGGAACCTCAGGTCTTGTAGCTTCCATCTCAAACCAATGAAAAGCTAATCATATGCTTCTGCAGTGCTTAAACCAATGTTTAAAATAGCTTTTCCATTATAAGCCTGACTTGAACATCAGTTTGCTCTCACTAACTTTCAACCATACTTGCAAAATAAAACCCTTCCCTGGATTTTAAGTTCTTATTTAATCTCTTTGTAAGGAACATCTTTTCTGAGTCTCTCTCTCGACATATGTTTATTTAAAAACTCTTCAATTATTTCCTTATTTACTTTTCAGATTATATCCACATCAAGATGGCTGTCAGATTTCAAAACATTTTGGGGTTTGAACAGCATCTTGTTGCTGAACTTAAAAAGGAAGTATTCTGCTTTATTGCCTTTCTTTTGTACAGGTGGAGGGCAAAAAAAAAAAAAAAATTGAACGTTGGGGCAGGGTGGGGGGGAACCCAACCAGAGGTGTTTAAACAGTTTTTTGAAAGTATCAAGTTTCAAATATAGATAAGAATTTGGGGGTTCTTCTGTGCTTTTAAAATAATTTGTTCCTCTTCTCAAATCTAGATGGAAGAGTTGCTGAACTGAGCCAGATGGTGGGATAAGAGAAAGGGATAGATGGTAGTATAAAACCCTGGGAAGAAATGTGTAGAGGACAGTGAAGAAAGGCATTAAAAAACAAAAAGAGGGGTGTGTGTGAAAAAGGATAAGGCTGAGAAAGGAAAAGCCACACTTCGTAGTATCCAGTGCTACAGAGCTTTCATTATGTACGTGGGTAATGGGGTACACATAGGCAGCAAGGGCTGTTGCACCTTACTGGTGTGATTTATAGTTGCCTATTGATACTTGTTTGCTTTACAGTTGTAAAGCGCGTAACCTTTTCTTGTGCAAAAGTAAGTGTTAAGTATATGAGCTGAAGAGGCTTTTGGTTAAGCTACTGTCTTGTAACAATGCAAAATGGCTTAAAAACTGTGAATACCTGCTTACTGTCTGTGAAACACGGTTGGGGTATTCTTACTTTATAACAGGACAATGACCAATGTATTCAGAGGCTGGTTTTGTGCTGTTGAAAGCAATTTATTGAATAACTTAGGGTGAGACCTGCACCTTCCTACACCTGGGTGAGGAAAAAAATGAAAATACAGCTTTTTAGGACCTGGATCCTCTACCGATTTGTTGTCTTCCAGGAGCACAGGAAGGAGCAAAGAATGGGTATAGTATTTAATTACTGAACACTATTGTTAATGATTTCAATTATGTTATATTAATATGGATTCAAAAATATTATACTGTTGGTAAGTAAATGGCTCTTTGTCCTGGTCCAGACAAGGCAGGAATAGTTACTGTGACCTGTGTCTGAGCCTTTTCAAGGCTACCTGCCGTTTACCTACCACACCTTGTGTGGAATCATCTTGCAGTCACAGTCTGGTTCTTGAGCAATATGTGGTGTTCCAAATTATGCCATACGCTCTTAAAGTAGTTTCTGTAAGTGCTGGATTGTCATTATAAGCACACATCAACATAGTCTGTGAGAAAAAATAGTTCTCTGGCTGAATAAATAATACGCAAATAAAATTGTGTGTCTCATACCTAACCAAAATGCTGCATCTATGATCCCAATCCTATTTATCCAAGAATAATGTAAATTCTCGCAGCCAAAATTCATTTGACCACAGAACTTTACAGAATTCCTGCGGATAACAAAGTGGTGTCTTGCAGGCGGTGTTTGTGTCTTTAAAGTGGGACGCTCCTAGTGAATAAACTCAAAGAAAACATTTATACAGAAATAATTTTCTCAGCTAGTAATTTTCTGTATTTCTGCTTTTGGAAGCTACTGTGTTTTTGTTAAAATTTTATCCCTTATGGCTCTGTTTTGGTTTCCCCGTGATTTTTCAGGGCACATATAACACTGTTTGACTGTAGAAAAGAAATTATTGCAGTGTAATACACTATTGCTATTGTAGAAAGATGTCGTCATTTTATATAAATTTATTCTTGGCAGTCTAGAAGACCTGCAAAGAACCTGAGGTGCTGAGAGTTCCTGTCCTCTGTTCAGATCGTCAGTTTTATGTTCTTATGGTAACCTTCATAAGGCATTTTCAGAAACGTAATTTTCATTTACAGGAAGCACTGGTTACAATTCGTCTTCTTGACGTTCTTTGTGAAATGACATCAAACAACGGACAGCTAGAACATCTGCAGGCTTTGCCTGGTTTTCTTGAAACAGCCATAGGTGAGTGAAAAGCTACCAGGTTTATTACCTGTTGGCGTGCTCCAAATCATGTTGCTCTGTGAATGAAAACATGTTTTTCACAACTGGTGGTAATTATGATTCTGACCTTTTTAATAAAACAAATAAATAGGAGATTGAGTTAATCTACATTTTCAAATATTTGATTTGTTCCTGGAATTTTTCTGCTTCTCTACTTGCTCTGTTGGCTCCTATTACCCAACAGAGCCTTGATTCAGCTGTCAGCAATGTGCTATTTATACAGTAAGAGTTGTGCAAAGGACAGCTGCTTCCTATGTTCTTCCACTGGCTGAATGTGTGTGGAAGAATTTCCTCAAGAAATAGAAAAAGGACTTTTCCATGCCTGTTCCCGGCTGTTTCCCAAATTCCTGAAAACTAAAACTAAGTACAGTTTGAATGTTCTTAACCAAATTCAGTGACTTTTAAAGATCAGTGTAAAAGAAGCTTTCTTCTGCTAAGAAACAACAAGCAAAGGGCTGTACACAAAGACAGTTAAGCCGGGATGGTCCAGAGAGACCCTATATACTCAGGGAGGAAGGATGAAGAAGTATATATATACTGACCTGTGCCTTCCTGAATCTTAGCACTTTGAGACTGATGGATGCCACCATTTTCTGAGAAAATTGTAACAGTTTATGCATTTTAAAGATAAATATGTAATATTTTGGCTAAAAAAGAAAAAGGCTGAAACAGCTGTTAACTATGACTATTTTGAGATGTTCGAAGGGTCCTTGCTGATTAAAAAAAAAACCAACCACCAAACACAAAACACCAAAAACAACCAAACCTCTATTTTTGATGACAGGTTCATAGTTTTATTGCTTACAGTAAGATGACTAACAACAAGATCTATTTTGTGTGTTTTGAGGAAACTCAAAAGTTATGCATTGTAGTCTGAATGCTTGTATAAGTCTTTCAACTTAAACGAGAATTTCAAGGAGCTGCAGATCAGTTAAGTTTAGAGGCCTGTAGGCCAGTCCTCCTTTCTCTAGCTGTGCGCAGACTTGACTTTTCTCTGGAGCCGTCTCCAGGCTAATGAAACAGGTGCAGGCTAGAACGTTGCCACCATGTGCCTCCTACGTATTTCCCACATGCCTTCAGCCAACAGGAATTTATCAACTTACGTAGTTTCTCTTTAAGACTACCTTTTGGCTACAAGACTCCTTTAATCCTGGATTAGCAAAAAGGGCAAAAAAGTGTATTGATGTCTTATATCACCTTCAGTATTTAGTTCTGAAGACCAGAAGAGTAAGGATAGATAGTACAGAAGATTTTCATCTAATAGATCTTTTGATGAAGCAGTTCTTCTCTTCAGTTTATATCATGAGAAATTTCCTATTGGAAATTACTAAAAGATTGATTGAAAGATCTGAAAAATATCTGAATGATCTTTTAAGTATCAACTAAGGAGTGTGTTTTGCTATTTTCAGTAATTGTTGGATTAAGTTAGATAGTAATACTGCGGTGTTACTAATATCTTTAGCACTGTTAACAGCTTGATTGCACAGTGTTTGGGGAATATCACCAGGGAGGTAAATGGTCTTTTGGATCGAGGGGCATTTTGGAAGAGTTGCTCTTTGGGATAATGACAGAACGGCAGACTGAGGCGTCCTTTAGTTGAGAGCATGGGTGACATCCCGGGAGCAGTTGCTGTGTTGTGTTGATGTGCAATGTTTGAGAGGAGCACTATTCTCTCTGGGTTGGCATCATGCATGGAAGGTCGCTGCTTTTCTTCCACCTTTTCCTGTACCTCTCTTTCCAGGTAGGTGCATTGCTCATTGCATTTTTGTCTGCACTATAATAAAATTTGAAGAGTTTTGTTTACTTTTTTGGTGGGTGGGTCCTTCGGGTTTTTTTATTTTTTGTTTTTAAACCTGTTGTTCAAGGGTCCCTCTTAAGAGCAGGCAGAAGGTTTGGGAAGACCATGGAATTCCCTCTTATGTGTTTGTGTGTGGGAAAATACTTAGACTATAAGGCAAGGAAGCACACAAAGTGAATGCTATGAGAAGGATGTGACACACTGACGATTTTTATGAATTTACAAAAGCAAACAAATTGCTATGAAAGAAGATTGTGTTGAAAGCTATTTTATGATGACATCTTTTAGGGGCAATCAGGAGATTGGCTGGTTTTTCCTAGTTCAAAATATGAACAAATAAAAGTGGTAGCTCTCATACAGGAGGCCTCTAGGCCCTGTTATAGCTTCATATCTTAAAAAAACTACCAAAAATGTAGTTACCTCTTTATCAGCACAGAGATTTTATTTTTTTCCTTCTCCTGTGTCAGCCATCTGGGAATGAAACTATATAATACGAGGACCTATGAAGTTTCTTTTAATTTAAATCCAGGAAATCTAGTGCCCATTCCACTACGGATGTTGTCGTATCTGGAGCAGAAGGAGCATAGGGCTTAATTACTGCCCTGTGCTATAACCCGGGTTTGCTACATCTTTATTGTTCCAGTGTAAGCTGCATGAAGCATCCTGGGGACAATGGCATGCCAGGCCATTTACTAGTATTGCACGTTGCTTAGAGGAGAAATACTTGTTAATTTTTAAATATAGGCACAGCCTTTAGTGAATTGGCTTCTCAGCTGTGTGGGCTTTCAGGTGCTCATATGATTTCAGCTTTTCTTCTGGGTGTGGTCTCTTTGTGGAATGTTGTTTTCACAGATTTTAGTTTCCCTTCTCCCTGATTTCTCTCTCAAGCATTGTAGAAAAAATCCTAGTTGCTGTAAACTAGCATTTACCATACAGAGACATTAGTATTTCTCCGTTGACAAGATTATGGCACTGAAGGATTTGTAAAGATGTGTCAAGGTGGTAGATGTACTTGAAATCTTTTCTCATTCTACAGAGCTAGGAACAGACTGGAGAAGAGAGAAAAAAGGAATTCTGTGATTAGTATGTGTTGCTGTGACAAGTTTGAACTAAAGGAAGTTTTCTAAAAACCTTGTTTTTAGAGATATATTTATTTAGAAATATATTTACGGTGCCAGAATCATCAACAGCCTACAAATTCTGACTCTTCAAGTAGAGACCAATAGCACCAGCCTTCAGACTTCATGTCTGAACTATCTTAAGTGTGTAAAAAGGATGCAAAAATACCTTCTGACCTTGGGACAGCCTTTTATGGTTATACTAGCACAAAATAAGAAATTAAGAAAACTTTTAAAGTTCTTTTGACATATTGCTGAATATCTGAAATTATGTTGATTAACTTTGAACCTAACAATTAGTAGTAAAGCTCTGTGCAAAGATACTAATTTTCATGTGGTAATTAATTGAAATATTCTTGTGTTCTGTAGATACCCTGAGATTAACTCATCTTGCTGGGAAACAGGCTGTAAATATTTTCACTGCCACACATGCTATGACAGGGCAGGAAGAAATTTCACACCCAGCTGTGGGTTTTAAATCTCATCTCATTCGTTTGATTGGAAATTTGTGTTACAAAAATAAGGAAAACCAAGACAAGGTAAGTTTATATATTTTTCTGGCAGAACTCTGACATGCGAACAGATGTGTATGCCTCACCATGACTTTACTGACGAAAATATATTGTTGTTCTACAAATAGAAATTAGAATTGGTCATGTAAAGGAAGTAATTTTTTTTTAGTGTCTTTGAGTTACTATAACAGGTATGCTAACTTTTTAATAGCAGTGTGATGTGTGCCTGCCTACCTTTTACTTCCGTCCTAAAGAATGCAAGCCAGTGCCTAATTCCTTTATTGTTTTCACATTTGCACTTTATTTGAAAAGAGAATGTCTGAGACTAAACCTCAACTTCACTTTGAAGGGAAATGGATTGGAATTAGTTTTGGAAAATTAATTGGAAAATTAGTTTTGTTTCCACAGTGAGGAAAAAGAAGAAACAGCAGCATGTTTTTAAATATGAAACCTTCTTTTCTTAGAGTGATAAAAGATGTGGCTTTCCTCCAGGACTTGTTAGACTAACCTAATTTCAGCAAGAATAGGAGTCATGAAATAATATTGTCTTATGGTTCATCTGAGCACTTCCAAAAATCAAGTAGGTTACTTTTTTCATTTGGCCTAAGCAACCATGTAGTGTATTACAGTAGCCTCAGCTTAGCGAAAGCTTTCTGTTTCTCTAGTTCTTCCTTGTGAGTTTCTTGTTGTAGAGAAACCCTCTGTTGATTCCTGTATCTTGCTTTTCTCTTAGAAGTGTCTTTCCTTAAGCAGCCTTGTCCTAGAAGGAAACGGTCTTGAGTAGCCTTTGTTACTGATATTTGTTATTGAATAGGGAAATTTGGGATTGTTTTCCTGTCTTTACTTCATTAATTTGAATCAAAGTTTTCACCTGCTCTCAAGGAAGCAATTTATAGGCTGGAAAATTAAAAACATAGAAGAAAGGCTGTATCCGAAGAAGGAGAAAAGGAGATAATGGAGTATTTTTACTTCTGTCTTATGATGTCAAATGAGGCCCATGTCAGCAAGTACCAAAAATACAGTAATTAATACTGGTTACTCCACAGGAAGTTACATGTGATGACATACTCTGAGTCTAATTCTGTGTTGCCACGGAGCTATTGAGACATTGAGTACTGCAAAATCAATGTTAGAAGCTTCTGTGTCCAAAATATTTTTTTGTTGTTGATTACTTGATTTTACAAAGATAACAGATTCTTTTGTACTGATGCCATCAAATCTGGTTTCAACTGCTGCACTGTCTACCAAGTTAGACTTTTATAATGGCAGCAGGGTACTTTCATAGTGTATGAGGGGAGCGCTCCCATTTCCTTGGGTTTTTTTTTTTCTGCAGGGTAGAAATGGAAGATCTGAGGAATGCTACCCTCTTTGTCTGACAAATGCTAATAATATGGGCATATAGATGTGAAATATGGTAATGATCCTCCCTTTCCCCATTCATATTACAGTATATAATAAAAGGTTTTAATATTTCTGAAAAATATTATTAATCCTATTAATCACTTGCATAGCTCTGGCTGTGACCCGTTATGATGTATAATATGTGTTTATGTACGTGAAATACATTTTTGTGGAATACTTTATGATAGTGGAGGAGGTTGCTTTCATTTTGAAAGGGTTGACTTAGTGCTTATTGTTCATTTTCGCTGGGATTTTCAAAGGCCCCTGGAGCAATTAGGCATGCAGGCTTAGTGTTTTCAATGGAAGCTGGGTATTAACTTGCCTTAAACTGCCTGCAAATATTATTGCTTTATGCTGTCTTGAAAATTACTTAGATTCTTGTGTGCGATATCATGGAACATTATTTAAGTGCCGTTGAAACTTTAGAAATGCCAATAGCATGATATCTTGTCTGTACCCTCAGTTTGTTTCATACATTTAAATTGGTTCTAATAAATGCACTTGTCATTTTTAAGGCAGTTTACATACATAAACACAATATTGTGAGGGCAGGGCAAGCAGCCCATATCATTGCACAGATAAGAAAACTGAAGTTTTGAGATGGGAGTGAATTGTTCAAAGCGGTGCATGTGTCAGACCTAGAACTGAATGAAAATGGGGTTAGTTCCCACATCTCTCTTCAGAGTAGTATCTCACAACAGAGG
The DNA here is from genome assembly GCF_000699105.1 of Pygoscelis adeliae. Taxonomy (NCBI): domain Eukaryota; kingdom Metazoa; phylum Chordata; class Aves; order Sphenisciformes; family Spheniscidae; genus Pygoscelis; species Pygoscelis adeliae. The sequence continues at coordinate 830,793 of NW_008824770.1, forward strand.
TCTTATTTTATATCCATTATTGGGTTTACACAGAGTTTACTTTCTCTATTCAATCAAAAGTAATGTAACACAGGGTAGATTGTGTTTTTTAAGTAACAAGCCAACTGACCAATGCGTCTGAGACACCTTGGGCTTTACCATTGGCTGTTGCTTTTGTGTGACTTACCGTCTGAATTGTAGGCACAAGCTGGGGAAAGTGGCTTTCTCTTGAGTCAGTTCAGCTGGTTGCCTGGCATGAGAGGGCTGCACAACACTTACCAAAGGCTCTTGAACAGCACTGTTAGTATTCTGACTCTTTAATGAGGCTTTCACACTTGTTTTCCCTAGTAATTTCTGTAACTTCCAGTCCCAGTGGAGCTCCCAGTAACAATGATAATGCATTAGTAAATGGAGTAATAGCACATTACTACTACTAAATAATAAAAAATATAGCCCCTATTTTTATAATATAACCTTAGTGCGTGGTGTTGGTCTGCCTGACTTTTTCTGAAAACATAAGTAGTCCCAAAAGACTTGGGGCTCAAACGGTGACTTGGGCTAAGCCTTCTGAGTGGACAGAGTTATATCACTGTCTTCAGGAGCTTCTTCAAGAGTTGAGTGACAACCTGCTTGTTCTCTGGGAGGTGGGTCTTGAGCCAGCCTGCACCTCATGCAGTGCATGTCTCCTGAAGTATGATGGTGCAGTCCTACTGCATGTGCTGCTAGTGACAGAGTTAAAGCAACAGCGAATGCCTGGAGTGGGAGGATAATTGCTCCGCAAAGGCTGCTTCTCCATGTCTGTTCATGGTCTCCACCTGCTATAAGAACAATAATTGCAGGGGATTAGTGCGCTGGTTTGTTGGCAGTGGTGAAGAATCTTGTAATGCTTTAGAACAGAGAAATATCTTACTAGTGCTTTACTACTTCTTCACTTTCTGTTTAAAATCATTCTTGTTTTTAATAAAGCATTCTTTAGCTTGTACTCTCTTAGCATTAGGAATGTATTCTTTACATCTTTTCTTCCTCATAGTTTTATTTACACTGTTGTGATAAGTTCTTAAGATACAAGGGAGTGGGCAGACACTTAAGCTGTAAACTGAGATGCAGTTATTAAAATGGGTCTTGCCAGGCTTACTGCCCACTTGCATGTTTTGCGAGGCTGGATGGGTTGGTATTTGTAAGAAAAGCGGCTGATAAAATGTTCATTTTGGACTGATAAATATTGGGTACATGAATGTCCTGAGTTGCACGCACTCCTGCATGAAGAGGAGAGAAGAACAAATAAAAGTGCTGTACTTAAGACACCAAGTGTTGAGCTAGTTCCGTGTTGAACCTGCCAAGGCCCTGCAATGGATGTGTAGTTCTCCGGTGCTTTCTCTCTCTGTAGGAGGAAGAGCTGTCAAGAGTTATTGTCATACATGTAGGGCAGTCCTGTGGCTTGTATTTTGTTACGTCTTCTTCACAAAGATGCATTGTATGTTTTTATTAAATATACTGGAAGGAAGGAGCAGGTTCTCAGGCAGAACAAAGGAGTAGAGGTTTTGGCTGGTAGTTGATGAATGAAGTTATCAGAAGGAAAAAGTGAAAATTCCTCCATACTCCCCTCACCTTGTTTGACTTGCCTTCTAAACACCTCAGTTTTATCATCTGGACAGAATTTATACTGTTTTCTCAGGGAGAGGCTTTAGGCACTTATTCTCCACTGTCACTTTTAGAGCTATGAGTGATGGGTTCAGTGGAGCTCTTTCTGCTTGTTTAGTGTAGTAGAACTGTTTTAATAAAGAATAAAACTTATGAAAAAAACCCTAATGAATGAAGTATAGAGGATATAATCCTTTATTGTAGAAATGAAACAAATACAAAATAGGTCATAGCAATTAGTCTGCACCTCTATTTTTTTGTTCATTTACAAGAATATGTACTGGAAGGTGAGATGACTAATCTCTGCCTTATTGTGACAGGTTGCACTGCTCTGCACAACCTTATTACCTTTCCCTAAAACTGTTGTTTATGTTGTGAGGTGTTTGTGCAGTATGACTTGTTTAAAATACTTTATTTAATTGCAAGTGTTATCAGTACTTGAATAAGCAACAGAATAATTGCTTTGTTATAACAATGCTTCTGCATTGTTTCCCTTCCTCTCTTGTAGAGAGAGGAATTACACAGACTTCAATCACATAACCTTGCTGGAGTTAGTAAATAGGGAATTGAAAGGAAGTAGAAAGCTTGACAAAGTTTAATTGCTGTCTTTATTCACTTTCACTATTTTATTTCATTATTTCATTTCATTTCACAACTTTATTTCATATATTTCATAACTCTGAGATCAAATGGGGGAATCTGAATTGCCTGGGGGTTCTGTCCTGTGAAGACTGTTCCTGAAGGACGCAGCGTTGTCTGGAACACACTAGATGTGAGACATGAGCTGTGTTCCTTGCAATGGGGGAGCAGCCAGCTGGCAGAACATCGGCATGCTGAGATCATGCTGTACTGTTGCCTTTTGAGAGGGATCCTGAAGGGAAAAATGGTGAAGTTTCTGAATGCAAAGTTAAGCCTAACTCAGTAAGAACAAAGCACTTAGCTTGGGTTTGGTACTGTAATCTGGTTGCATTTGCTTTGCCATCTTTAACTGACTCTTGTTACTGATAGGATAGGTAGTTTATTGCTACCTGCTTACTTTGTCTAGCAGTACAGTTAGTGTGCTAGGACAGTTTGATGCACGCTGAGAGATCTCTAAGTGAATACGCACAAGTATATTTTTGAGGTGTCTCTTTTTCTTAATCAGCCTGTTAAAAGCAAAACCGATCCCCTCAGGTAAAGAAAGCAATCCATACCCTTATGCCAAGGACGTTTTAGGTACTGGGGATGCTGATGGACCCAATGATAGGATATTAATCTCGGAATGTGTGTGTTTCATTGGTAAAGTTGTTCTGTTGTTTATGTAGG
>NW_008824770.1:833731-841689 GCF_000699105.1 Pygoscelis adeliae
GGAAAAAATTTTAAATACAGAGTTGTCTTTGGTACTGGCACCTGGCACCTTCTTACCTAAATGGAATCGCTCTAATGAGGTGAACAATTTATAAAGGAAATTTTTTCACGTGCCTGTTTTTTTATCTGAGGTGGCAGCAATGCTTCCTCTAATGCAATTATATTGGTTTTTGTCAATGCAGAGTTGAGAAAGGAAGTCTTCTGGGAGGAAAAAAAAAAGCTTCTACAGTTAAAATTCATCTTAGTAAAAGTACCAAGTAAAACATCTGGATACTGTTTAATGTGTTTAATGTAACTTGAATTTTTTTTATATATGTCTAAGCCAAATTGTTTTATATGAGACTAGCTCCCTAATTTGAAGACTGTTCTGCCTGAAAGTATGAACAAGGTTTGACTTGTTTGGAATTCAGTTTTCCATTCTTTTTTTTCACTGGGGCAGGGTGTGCAATGAATCCAGTTAGAATACAGTTAGAAAAAGGTGCCAGCATCCATAGATCAAATTGTCACCATTCAGCTCCTTAACTTAATCTTCTTGCTGTAGTGATTATAAAATAGAAAACGTCAAACTAAAGACAAATACTTTGTTTTATTTAACAATTGGCTCTTTCTCACCTAAGATTTTCAGAAAGACTATATGAGCTTATCTGTTCTTTTTCTTCAGGATTAGTTTAACTTTTTAAAGTAATTACATTCTTCCTGGCACGGCAGGATTTGGAGTTACTTGCAATGAAGAGCATCCCACATTTATCTGCATGTGCTGTTGAGAGAGGTAGAGAGAAATAAACCACTTTGATTTTGTCATTAGAAACCTACATAATTGTGATTATTATATTTTCCTAATTTTAAACATAAGCCTAAAATGGAAGAGATTATTGGTTTAGAGCTGAGCAAAAGAGGAGCCTCTTGGATCCGGATGCTCTGAAGTGGTGAGCTCCTGCACACCACTCCATGGTTCCACTGTTTGGATGGGGCTATTCTAATGTTGTAGCTATCTGTATGTTTTAATGCTTTGCTAGATAAGGGCAAAACATTCAGGGTGTTGCAGGACTGAGCCCTTTAATTGGTAAGTTTTATCTAGGTACAGCACTGTAAAAGTCAGCAGTAAAGCTTAAAATGGACTTTCTCACAGAAGTGCTTTAAAAGCCTAGGTTTTGCTGTGGAAATGAGATCTCTACCTAACTAGTATAGAGATACCCCAAGTAGAAAAGCGTCTGTGGTTCAAGAGTGTCTTTAAAAGTATCTGTTGTGACATATAAGGTAACCGTCTCTAGTCCTGGTCCCATACGGATTTTATGTTAGTCTTCAGCTCTGTCACAATCATGAATCCTTAATGAAGTGCCAAGATTTTCATCGAAGTGCTAGAGACTGTTAAACAAAAAAGAATCATGAGATCTCTAAGTGGTGGGACAATATGAGTAATAAGGGGTTAGCGTGGAGTTTTTTTGCCCTGAGGTCAGAGATGCATGCCTAATGCAGTATAGTTTGTAAAGCGCTGAATTATTTTTATAACAATGTGATTCATTTGTTGTTAGAGAATAATACAAAACTTTATTCTGTTGTGCTGCCCCTTTATAGGCAATGAGTTAATGTTGCCTCTTGTCCTGCTCCTATTCCCCCTTCCACCCCACCAATTTTTGGCAATTGATACAGCTGATCCAATTGTTCCTTGTGACTTGTCTAGTTTGACCGATTTCACTTGAAGCCTTGATCATACAATGCATAGAAAGTTTTCTCTTGTAGGGAACTTAGATGCACTTAGGTACAGTCAAAGTTTCATGTTAAAGGTACTTTTAATAGTGCATAAGCTATTTTTTTGTTTTTCTTGAGGTTTTATTTTAAACAGCTTACATTTTATGTTTAAATTGCATACTACATAGAGACCTCTTCACATACTGATTGTCTGGATATCCTCAATGATTGGGTGAAGGCTGACATACGCACAGTACCATACTTCCCTTCTAGTATATTATTGGCCTGCTTCATGTGGAGGATTACCATAATTACCGTCTAACAGATAAAGGGGTATAAAGGTCAATCTGTATATTATTATGTTCTCATGAATCATAGGCTGAGACTTTGACCAGACTTTGACCAAACCTTGAATATACATAAATGTAAACTGCATTGGCTTCTGCCAATGTGAAGATGTCTACAGAATGATGATTTTATGCAACATACATTTGCCAAAAGCAAGAACAGGACTTGGACATTTTGGAGTAGAAGAAGGATTGTGGGAGGAGGATTATTCTTGTGAAGTTCATAGTGTTTTAAATTAAGATGAGGATAGCTCTAGAAATTAAATTAATTGCTTTGATTTATAGTGGCGAGGGAAGATAGGAAAGACTAAGATGACTAGATGTCTTCTAACATTTAAAATTAAAACAAGCTGGCTCTGCATACATTTCCAAACAGTCAGTACCAACTTACAGGCTTGTTGGCCTCTTCTTGACTCTGAACGGTTTTTTGAACCCTATTTGGTGTTGAAACCTGTTACCATTGCGGTGCAGCACAGGACCGTATCCCTTTTTAAAGGAAAGCTCAGCATGCCGTTGTCAAACAGCCATTTCCAGACCTTTTTCAAACTCAACAATAAGCACTTATTCTAAGTGTTGAAACTGCATCTATAGCATTGATATTTAATGTGCCCATTTAAGATGAGCAGCTCATGTAAAAATACTCATTTTAAGCCAGACTGAAATCTAAAAATAAGGTATTGACCTTTATATGGAAGAATTCTCAGAGGTTCCTGCGATTCCTTTCCTGGTCTGATGGGCTGAGTAGTAGTTACCACACATGTGGCAGACATGCATTAAACTTGGTGTTCACCAGAGTGTTTCGTGCTGTTGCAGGCTTTCTAGACTTGTTGGTTTGCAAAATGGCCTGATGTAGTACTTACCTGAAAGGTGTATTGTGTGGCAGTCCTTGCTGCTTGGAGTAATTTCTGTAATGAACTGGTACCTATATAATGAGGGGGTTACAGCTGCACTGCGGGTATCACAGGTGTGTTAATGTTCCTGTTAAGAATGTTAATGTTAAGAATGTTAACTCATTCTTAGTGCGTTACCTCCTTTGTAAAACAGACGAGTATTCTCCTGGGCTTTGCAGGCGCTTTCTCTCTTCAGGAGTAGCCTCAGCATTTGTTGGGCAAATGCCCGGTTTAAAGTCTACTGAAATCAGAAAATGTGATCAGCGATCTCGATCAGTCTCGTCATTTCTTTTTCTGGGTGTATATTTTGAGACCTATAAGGAATGGGAGGTGATGTGGCCCAGCTTCTAGAAAAAGGAGTCTGGGAGTCATGACAACTTTTTTTTCCTTTCTCCAGCTTGGATTCAGATCCTTTAGTAAGACATGGGTTGTTAAAAGTTCTAGTAGCTTGCTAAATATTCTGAGGTATTAAGAGATTTTTTGTTGTTGTTGTTCCATATATCGTTGTCAGTTAAGAGCACCGTGTCAACCAAAAATGTTTCTTGCTAGCTTACTAGGTGGTGAAGAACTGAATTTGTTTGGGGTACTCAATGTTAGGAAAACTGTTACTGAAATAACCACCTTCTGATGTGGCTAATACAATATTAAAGGCTCAGAAGACATACAGTACCCTGTATTGCAGGAAGGGGGTTTATCTGTTTCCTGCTTTTTGCCAGTGTTATTGATTGCTGGGGGCAAGACCACCATATGTGGAAGAATGTCTACCTTTCTGAATAGTTTTTCTCCAGCTCAGATGTGAGCTGTTAATCCAAATTCTTTTCAATTTTACTGGTGTCAGATACAAGTGACGTATATTTTCCATTACTATAACAAGGAATTTCATTAGTTTTCGATGTTGTTTTTCATTGTTCTAACCTCAGCATGAACTTTGAGTTTCCCTGTCTTCTCTTAGCTGCCACCCCACATACAAATTTTTTTCTTTTCTTTTCTTTTTTTTTTTTTAAAGCTGCACCAGACTTCACAATGGGCTGATGTTATAACGCTGTGAGTGTTGAACATGATCCCTTTTGGATACATAAAACTTTCTCTTCCTTTCTACTTACAAGAGGTTGTGTTTGCTGTTTTCATTACCCTGTGAGGCACAGGAATCAGTCATCTTTTCATCTGTTTCCTGGGTAATTACTAAATTTTGGATACTGTGAGATATTAAAGTTTCTCAGCTTTTATTTTTATGACAATCCTAAAGTTTGTAAACATAGGTATAAGCAAGAAAAACGAGGATTTTTCTGTTTTGTTGGGTGTTGAGATTTGGCGATCACTACTTGTAATCTGTCAATTCAGTTCACATTTTGGAAGCACCAGTAAAATAGTTTCATTGAGGAAATAATGAAACATGGTGTATGTGATAGACTACATTTTGTGATGAATTTATTGCGGTAACTCTTGGTTTTAGTGGTACTCTGTGCTACATTCAGGGTGAGGAGGACATGAAGGAGACTTTTTGTGGAGGCTTGTGGAAGGGATTGGTGGAAGATCCCTTACCATTGATCAGCAAGCAGGATGCTGAACGCATGCCACTGAGTCCTGACATTAACTTTCCCACCAAAATCAGAGAAGCATCAAGCTAGACAGCAGCTTACAAATGTGCTTACAGAAGTCTGGTGTCCAGTTTCTGTTTCATCGAAGTGGGGTTCAGTTACTTAATTCCCTCCACTCCTGTGGCAGCTCATCATCAGGTTCAGTGGAGGTGTAATGTCTTGCAGGCTTCAGCCTGGCTTTGCCTTATCAAAAAAGCAGCTGTGAGCCTTCAGTTCTCTTTGCCTGTGTGTCTTCGAGCCAGTATAACTTCTGTTACCAGCCCTGAAAATTCTTTGCTAAAACTCCCGTTGAAGCACGTGAGGCTGTATTAGAGCACCTAGTCTTCAGATAGAGACCAAGCATTTGGTTTTCTTAGGTTTTTTCCCCCTTTCTCCTGTTTTTCTTTGTGTCTTTGGGAAGAGAAAGGAAACTGCAGTGACTGTCATCTGCAGTTTTGAATTTCTACCATTGGGTGATGCTGTTTGTTCTAAATTGTAGACCAAGGAGCATTATTCTGCTCCTTGCTGTTCAGTGTGGCAATGCTTGAGCGAAGTTTGGTGATGCCGGTGCCCAAAGGGAACCCAAGTATTTGAATAGTCTCATTTTTAAAGGCTGCAGAACCAGAAAGGGGGCGGTGGGGAGAGGGAGAGAGGGGTAGAAATCCCCATCCTTTCTTTTTGTTATGTCAACTCTGATAAATGAATTGAGATATTTATTAGGAATGAATAATAAGAATAGATGTTTCTGAGGAGGCAGAATTATAAAAGAATATTATGAAAGCCGAAGTCCTTCCTTGCCCATTGCTAAAGGTTTAATAAAATACTATTGCATCAAAGTGCTTTCTAGTTAGCATTCAGTATTCACCATGTCCACATTTCGCTTTTTTGTTCTTAAACTAGACATTTGAGAGAGATTTCCACTGCACACTGTCACAAACTAGGTATTAAGTATTGTCTTCACTAGGTGAAGATGTGCATGTTCATTTGCATGTGGTAAGGAGGGAGGGGGACTGGACATGAGGATGCGTATGTCCGTGTAGGCAAAGGTTCTACCTGTTCAGCTCTTATTTGCAGGATTCCATTGTTATCTTTTCTGCTTGAAATGCAGGGCTCTTTGAAGAGCCCTGATGTTATTAGAGGGCTGCAAGAATATAAAAATAAGTGGTGATCACTTTTGCATCCTTGTTATTAACTATAGGTGATCTAATCTCCTTGCTATCAACAGCCAATGATTGGAAGAAATCTACATAGCTTTTCATGCCTTTTTATCTGTGCAGTGGCAGAACAGATGAAGAGAGGAAAACTTCTTGTAATCTCTAACAAGATTTTAGAAAAGCATCTCAGTTCTCACATTGTTCAAGGACTTCATAAATAGTGGGGATCTTCTGTCTGTGTTTTGAGGGAGAACAGACTCAATATTCCCTTTACAGTCTATTGATATCTTTATTTTAGCAATTTGCATTAACTGTGCTTCTTGAAAAATTTCTATTCTTTAATCAAAAAAGCTCGGTATTTCCATAAAGAAGTGGCAAAGATAAAAATTGCATCATTAGTGAGCATTTAAATGTTTAAAACCGCATGTCTCCAAGTTCACACATCATAATTGCAATCAATCAGTTTGCAATTGTTCACTTTGTTATGGCAGAAGTGGTTTGCTGGAAGGATTTCAAAGTGACATTGACCGAAGATCTAGTAAAGATACTGCAAAAACAGTTGGGTTTTAGTTTAAGTTCCTTGAATGGAGCACTGCCTATATTTTGCCTATATTTAGATATTGCAACAGTGGGAGGAACATCGAAGTACTATGTCAAGTGATCGCTGTGCTGAAAGTCAGAGCACCAAGAAGCTGTTGAATTAATCCTCTGCTGTTTGTGAAATGCAGAATGAGCTAGATTTGCAAAAGCCAAGGCTGGATTGTATGTATTAAGCTTTAGTTGATGAGAGATTGCTAGCGAGATCCCTTCCATCTTGCCTCTAAGCATTTCCACCAGAAAACACCACAGGACTGGTTACTTCCATCACATATCCTGATGCTAAGCTCTTCTCTAAGGAAAGAAGAAACCTGCGCCTTCAATGTGATTCTATTTCTTGCTTGTAAGGTTATCACTCAGTAGGGTAAGATTAAGTGTTTGCTAATAATCAGTGTATATTCAGGTAGGGAATCCCCATGGGTTTAGCGTGATAGAGAGTAACTGTCGTGGTTTAACCTCAGTTGGCAACTGAGCCCCATGCAGCCACTCGCTCACTCCCCCCCACCCGGTGGGATGGGGGAGAGAATTGGAAAAGCACAAGTGAGAAAAACTCATGGGTTGAGATAAAAACAGTTTAATAATTGAAATAAAATTATAATAATAATATGATAATAATACACAAAGCAAGTGATGCACAGTACAATTGCTCACCACCCGCCAACCAATGCCCAGCCAGTCCCCAAGCAGCGGCCCCCCCGGCCAGCTTCCCCCAGTTTATGTACTGAGCATGACGTCACATGGTATGGAATGTCCCTTTGGCCAGTTTGGCTGTGCCCCCTCCCAGCTTCTTGTGCACCTCCAGCCTTCTCAGTCGGTAGAGCATGGAAAACTAAAAAGTCCTTGGCTAGTGAAAGCATTACCTAGCAACAACTAAAACATCGGTGCGTTATCAACTTTGTTCCCATCCTAAATCCAAAACACAGCACTGTACCAGCTACTAGGAAGGAAATTAACTCTATCCCTGCCGAAACCAGGACAGTAACTGAACAGACAACAGCATTGCACATCTGTTTATCCACCTCCCAGGCACTGATAACAGGCTCCTGTGGACTCTAGCAGGGTTGTATCTGCTTGGAAAAGAACAGTGATAATACAAACATAGTGTGCCCAAACAATCCTTGTCTCCAAGACTGACTTACTAAATTTTCAGATGCATCCTCACAGTCTGAAATTCTGAAATACACTTTTTTGCCACTGATTGAGGATTGAGAGAAAATAAATGTCTGTGTGCAGGTTCCAAATGGCTAAAATAGGTATAGAAATTGTTGGTAGTTGTGATAGACAAATAAGGCACAGTTTTGACCAAAGTCATTCTTTGCAAAATAAAGCAAGATTGAAGTTCAATATAATAACTAATATGTAATCATTCTGGTGGGTTATCATAAATGTCCTGTAGGTGTAAAAGTACAGTGATCTGAGTAGGAGGTACAGAAGAGAGCTGTACTTTGTTTTGCAGGTACTTTGAGCACTAACTTTGCACACTTGTAACAATTTGTTTCTGAAATTACAAATATAGCCTTTCTGTCAAGGTAGTGTTCTTGTCCTATTGTTCATTGTTCTCATTTATGAAATGGAATATTGTCCATAATTCTAGGGAATAGGGAAATTGATAATCAATAGAAATTAGCTATTTTCCAGTTTACTATCTGTAATCTGTATAATTTTATATATACATATATATAGGCATGTGTGTATGTGTATTTTT
>NW_008824770.1:842109-879796 GCF_000699105.1 Pygoscelis adeliae
CTTGACTGGGAGGGGGGTGAAGCACTAGAACAGGCTGCCCAGAGACGACGTGGATACCCTATCATTGGAAGTGTTCAGGGTCAGGTTGGATGGGGCTTTGAGCAACCTGATCTAGTGGAAGGGGTACCTGCCCATGGCAGAGGGGTTGGAACTAGATGCTCTTTAAAAGGTCCCTTCCAACCCAAACCATGCTATGATTCTATATACATAACACATAGGTATATATATGTACATACACACACACACACACACAGAGACTGATTGGTTGCCTCAATATACTACTGTGTGTGGGCTTCTTCGAAAAAAATACAGAAGAGGAGTATTACTTTTGGTTGAAACTAATTGCATTGTACATCTTTGATTTACTAATCTTCCCACAAGCAGTGTTTAGATTGTATTACTCACATATACTGTGAAAGAGATTTTCAAATATGAGACTAATCTCTCAAGTAAGAATCATAACTTTTGTTCCATTCCTGGGAAAAAAAGTTGCATTTTTAAATTAAAAAAAAAAAAAAAAAAAAAGAATAGAATAAGTTCTATGCACCTTGTTAGATCTTTTTTTCATTGGTGGCAAGATGTTGTCTTTTGGCATCTCTCAGTGAACATTGTTAAAAAATGAGCTATGCAGCAGTCTTAATGATGTGAAAAGGAAAAAAGAAAAACAACAGTGATACTTGAAAACATGAAAAATTTCATATGAACATAAATTATATGAATTTACAGAGGCTGAAAAATCTTACTTTGCAAGCCAGCAGTACTTTGAAAACTATGAATGCCAAAAAATGTGTGAGTCTTGAACAATGTATGTATCCCACTGTGCAATTTAGATATGATACAAACCATGGAAATTATATTTCCCTGATGACGGTTTCCTGAGGAACAGAACACCCAGTGTAAGGGATCTATTTGCAGTATGACTGGGTGTAGCCAAGGCTGTTGCAGTATTTTAATTTGAGTTTGAGATTCATTCTGCTTGTGTAACTTCAGAAATATAATTTTGCTGCTTTTAAGTGTAACAAAAAATTTTAGATAGTTGACTGCCTCTAAAGTAAAAATACCCAGCGTGCTTTGTTTCAGTCTAATAATTTTTGAGGTGATATGTACAATATTTAAGGTTGCTTTAATATTTTTAAGTTATTACAATCTGACTGATACTTGAAGTGAAATATTGAAACTGGACTTAATATGAGGATTACCTTTATCTTGAAAATAAAAAGTTTTTGTATTCACAAACTAAAATAAGGATCAAGTTGCTTGCTTTCTTTTTTTTGTTTTAGCATTACAGTCTGCTTTGGTTTGACAGTCTTAACTGTGACAAAATAAGAAGGGTTTAGACTTTGGTCTAGAAATAACTGTTCTAGAGCACAATTATGGAGCTCAGTGAATTCATGCTGAAGTTGGCGACATTTCTGTTGAGTTTTAGTAAGGGTAAACTGCAACATTTACCTCCAAATTGATTTTTCTCCTGTCTTTTTAGAAAAGGAGGGGTGCTACCCATGGAGCTGTTCAGGGCTTGGAATTTTCCATAGGACATTTTCCAACTTGTCTAAAAATCCTTTCACCCTTTAGTCCAGCAAAGTTAAGGTTGTGCATTTGGCTTTGGAAATATTGAAGAGCGCTATTTCAGGCAATTGTTCAGTATTGTAGTAAAAAAACCAAAACAAAAAAAAAAAAAGAAATGCAGTGTTTTGCTTGCAACAAAAATGGAAACAGTTCAGTGAAAATCAATAATAAACTGGCAAGTTCCCTTGAACTTGCATCTAACTTATGTTGCCTTGAACTTAATTAGACATCACTACCTTGGTATTTTTCAACCAGGTCTATTTAGGTGTCTCAGCTCTGCCTGTTCCCTACAGCTCCACTCATGAGAAGCTGATGCAGTTTGAGAGGACATTCACTACTGCCAGGTCTTCTGGAACTTGCAATCCAGTTGAGTATTTGGTGCTTGGGAGTACCTTCTTTTAATTCCAGCTCTTGAGTCTACAATTTCATGAGCACCTCACCATTTAATGCATGTTTTGAAAGTGCTTTTAGAATTTGTAGCTGCTGAGGAAAAAAAGCTTAAAAATGCTTTCTTAATTTTAAAAGTAAAAATGTCATTTTTAATGCCCCTACAATAGATCAGTCTGGTGGCAGCTGATTGAGGTTCTGATTCAACGCTTTGTATCCTCTCACCTTCTGACCCACCATTACTGTCAACCCGCTCCTGCAGGCTTTTCTATAAAAGTCTCGACCTGTCCCTTTGAAAATCAACTTCAAAGAAAACAGTGTTTATTAATAAACTCCTATAGAAGTGTTCTTTGTTCTTTAAAAAAAAGTAATAAGAAATAGTGACTAGTTGATCTTAAGAATTTTTTAAAAATGTTTCTAATTTTATGATTGCATTTATTTTGGTACAAATTTCAGCTACTGAAATGTACCCTCCAGCTCTGTTCATATGAGATCTTTTTTTCTTCAATGGACTTGCTAGGAAGAGTTGTTGTGCATGTGTAGGTTTCCTTTAATGAAGTTTTAATAGCATGGTGTATATACTTGATGTAGAGTAAGGAAACCGTGTCTTGAAACAAGAACTCTTTCCAGTTTTCAGTTAGAACCTGCAGTCTTGACTTTATGGGTACAGACCTGTAATCAAATTAATGATCTGTTGCAAGAAAGGAAATAACAATATAAATAAAACTAAACAGAATATTTAAAATTTTATGAACAGTTGGCTTAGTGCCTGAGGATATATACACGCATCTTGTTTTGCACAATAATATTTTCATGTAAATTGACCACATGAAAAGATACATTTATTATGGAATTTTTAAAACAATTTGAACAACATCTTTACAAATTTAAAATCTTAGAATTCTGTTCATCATGGATATATGAGTTCAGCTAGAAGCTGGGAATTTTCCTTTCATAGTACCTGCAGTTGTTACTACCAGACAGCAAGACATTTAGAGACACAAATACTCAAAAAAACCTCTGGTAGTTGTAATTTAGAGGTAAATTAAGAAACTAGTATGCAATCTCCTTATGTACAGCTTCATGTATCATCTCGCTCAATTGCCTGAGGCGTTAGCAAGCTATCAGCATGAAATTTAGTGCTAGAGAATGCATACCTGAGTTATTGTATATCACGCATACTAAATATATGGCTTTTATAGACATATAAATCACAACATCAGGATTCTTGTGTTTTCTAAATGTAAAGTTGATCTTAATCTCAACAAGGTGGCTAAATTTATCTTAATAAGAGAATCTGATCCTGTGCAAAGGTTATGCTTGGTGAATCATTACAAGAAAATGCATATTCTTAGAATTTCAGGTAAATGTAGAGAATAATTGCTCAAGCTTCTGTAAGTCTGGGTAGTCAGCGAAGAAACACAATGTCACGTGAGGACTGGGCCAGTCCCTAGTGGGTACAGCAAGTACAATGTGTTAGGGACCGTTTCTAGCCTTGAGGGCAAGTTGCAGAGTTTGGCACGGCTGACATCCGCATGACGGAATTCTCCTTTATGGGCTTCTCCTCCTTCATCTTCCCCCACCAACATCAAATCATAGAACTGCCTTTCCCATACCTCTCCTTGGGAAGAGCCCATAGCCTACACTATATACCCAACCATTCCTGAATGTCCAGAGGAGTGCTAGTTGTCATGAGCCAGCAGCTCCCTGGGGACCATCCTAAAAGTAGAGCAAGAAAGGGCAACTGCAAGCCAGTACTGAAGCCCGGCATCCTGGCTCTGCATCTCTTACTAATGCAGTTAGAAGCTCTGTTGAAATGGGTTGGAATTACCCAAGTTTGTTGCAGCCCTCAGACTTCACTAGTGTATTGTTCACCGAAGATGAGGTTGATTTTCCTTTCTTCCACCCTATGTTCTGCATCTCCTATTATGATTCTTGTACTTATTTTGATCACAGTAAGAGGAATTAGACCTTGGGTCCCATTGGCTTGGGCCATGGAGACCCCCACCTCAAGATGTTCTGTGCAGGTAAACTTTTGACAACTCATTGCTAGTTCATTTGCAGATCTCTTGAATTGCAGCACATGGTTTTGAAGCTGCTATGCCCTACTCCTGTATTAACCTCATGACACTCTCTAGTTCCTAACCTTTCCAGTAGTTTGTTTTCCTTGAAAAACACAGATAGCTCTCAACCTGCAGGAGAGGTTTGTTAGGTATGGTATTTATCTGTTTATCTAAGGGTGCTCCGGGGGATAGGTATTCAGAGTCAGCAGTGGCATTTCAGAATGCAGTTGAGCTGGGTTATGAAGCAAGTGGGCTATGTCATTGGATAACTGATTTCCTCAGCTGTCATGGAGGTCTAGTGTAAGGTGCAAGGATTCATTCCGCTCTTACATATTGGTATGTTTGCAGATAACTGCTGGAAGGGGCCAAGTGAACTATTACAGTAGTGTAACCTAGAGTATAATTTGGCTTGCTTTCTGAATCCTTTTGTGGTTTGCCGTTGGCAATTTGGGACTTTCCAAAACTGTAATGGAAAAGTTATGAAAACTTTATGCCACCAGAATCACACTTTGTAATGATTGTCAGTGGGAAAGCTCTCTAGCAGTTATTTTTAACTGCAGTTACATTAGCAAAAGGGGTTGCAAGTATGAAGAATGATGAAGAGTCATTACAGGATCAACATTCAGATTTCTTTTTCAGTTAAAAATGAAACACCATTACTAGCAAAATCCTGGAATTGTTGAGGATTTGGTTCTGTTTTTGTAACAGCTGTAAAAAAGACCCCAAACCAAAGTAAAACCCTTTTTGTTCTGTAATGTGAGGAACATTAAATGCTTGACTAGTATGCGTGCACAGGGATTTCCCCCACTTATTTAGTTAAACTGATAGAGAATAACACTTTAATGCAACTATACTGGTTTACAAACCTTAGGTTAATATTTTTCTCTTTAAATGACAGAAAAGGCTGGTTTGTCATCTTCCTGTACATTGGTATTTTTCCAAGCTTCATATTAGCATACAGTGCTGCTAGCCACTCCATAATAGGTTGGCAATTCAAAACACCTCCATTAGTACATCCCTACTTCTCATGAAATGGTTAGTTTATATGACACAGCTGATGAGAAATCAAACCAAATTTGATTTTAAAAAAATTTATAAAATAACATTTGTTGAAATAGACATTGTTTTTCACAGGGTGCCATAAAGTGAGAAGAACGGACACATCATATTACTTATTGTTAACTTGAATAAAGCTTCTCTTAATGTATTTGAACACCTTTTTCATATAAAAGTGTTTCTCTCATGCCACAGCTTCTCTTGCGTTAATATTCTGAAATCTTTTAAATATGTGAATGAAAGTCTTCTGTTTTCTTTTAATGTTTGGTTTCAGCGTGTGAGAAATCATTTAGTCCATCTGGGATACTCTGTTTTCAAGAGAGTATCTTCTTCAGGCAAAGTTCTTAACCACAAGATTTTTTTATTCATAAAATGTGTGACTATAGTTGTCTTAGTAAAAATGTGGCTGAAGTAGTTTGTGGCATTATTTCAGTCATGAAGAAGTAAATTCAGTCTGACTTGTAAACAATTCTAAACTGAACCAAAAGTTACTCTGTTCATTTTATAATCAATTTATGGTAATTTCTTACTTTTGACACTGTTTACAAACAGTTTGTTTTACTTTGCAGTAAATGCTTTATACAAAAGCACAATACCAAAAAGAGAGATAAGAAAATTAAACGTGAACACCAGCACCTGTCAGTCTGTTATTGCTACATATGAAGCAAATGTGGTAGGTTTTGATCGCTGTTCTTCTAGGTAACATGGCCAGAAACTGATAGCTGAGTATACAGACCTTGTGAAAGACGATTGAAAGCAGCTTGGTGTTTGATCATGTTTAAAAGAGGACCTAGTCCTCATTATGAAGTTAAGCTGAACACTTCAACCTTGTCTGACCTTTCCTGAATGTTCCAGTGAAAGTTGTTGGGATTTATTTGCGTACTGAGCATTGAATAAGTAAAAATTGTACTGAATTTGGTTATAAAATGACTTGGAGGAAGAAATGAAAGGGCTTTAAAGGGAACTACTTATATCAGGATTGGTATTTTGTACAGAATTATAAAATAAAAAGGAAGCCAAGGAATTACTTCTGAAAAATGAAAGAAAGTGTACTTGCTTGGCTTTGTATTTGAAGTGACGTGCCACCTGTTCTATTTTGGATGAAGAATACTCTGTGACTTGAAGGTGTCATAAAGGAAAAAGTTATTCTGTTCACACAGAACAGTGTATGTCTAAAGCTTCTTTCCTCCCAGCTGGAGACTTGATTTGCACCTGCATTAACCTCCTTTGAAACCATTCCCAGTAAGCTCTATGTATGGCTCTGCAGTAAATTGAGACCGCATCTGTTGGTCCTGAAACAAAGCAATTATTTTAATTGCAAGATTTTGGGTTTTTTTCTTTTGAAAGGACTGTAGTTCTGTTATTTATATGTTTCTTGAAAAATGTAACATTTCATATAAAATGGAGTGTGAAATTGGCATTGCTCAGTGAGAAGTATTATTTACTGCGGTATTAAGTGATGGAGTTGTATGGCTGGCTGCAGACTTCTGAAGGCTTCCCTGGCTGGTCTGATTTAAAACACAAGCAGCAAACACCATTAAACTGTCTTCCAGCTTTAGTAGTCAGCTGGGTCCTGCAGTCTACCATTTACAATTTCTGTAGAGTTCTAGAAAGGCATTTTACAGTCCTTTCCTGAAACACTTGCTTTATTTTACTATGCTTTAACCTAGTGAAAAATGTAATTAGCATCGAGGATGGCTTTATACTTAACGTGTAATGGAGTGCACGTCCTTTACACACATACTAGAAAATTAATGGTTTGTTCTTTGACCCGTCACTAAAATCTTGGAAGCTCTGCATACGAGGGAATGTGGAAACAGAGAATAATAGTGAATGCCATTAATAATGTCTGTGTGCTGTTTTCAATCTTCAAGCCTACTAGCTTTTCTCCTTTTTTGTTATTTCCCACCACCACCCTTGGCTGTGAAGTTTGGGGTGATAAAAATATACTCAATAACTTACTCTTTACAGTTCCTTAAAAAATTTTATCACTTCATAATTGCAATAGGAAGCTCTGGGGAGTTATGGGAAACTGCCACCACTTGGGTGGTTGTGGTACTTTGCTTTTATTCTTGAGTCTGTCAGAGTGCACTCCAAGTGTTGTATTTAGCTGCAGAATTTTACCATGAAATGCAGCAATCACCCGCACAAAACATTGTACATTTTGAAATCATCCTAGATCTTTTCTCACACATTATTTTCATCATTGGAGTATTATGTGTTGTTATCTTTGCCATGGATGAATTTATATGTCTGACATGGAATTTTTTTAAACTCGTGGTTCAAAGTGAAATAAAAGGAGAATGCTAAGTAAAGCTGGACGCAACAAAAGTCATCACTAGAGCACAGAACGTCTGATGGCATTTATTGTTGCTTGCTGAATTCAGAAGTTTCCAAGGAAGAGTTGTAATCCCTGATGTTAGGAGTGGAAGCAATTTTGGAATACAGTAGTAATGTGGGAGAGTGGTGACACATGTGGCCTCAGTGAGGGTGTGTATTCAGCAAAAGAGGGTATGAATTTGAATTGCTTTTTCTCCTTTTCCATTCCCGCTCACTCTTAAGTTGTAAGCAGCTGGCGGTTTTGGGGGATATTTCAGCTGAACTGAGTTTCAAGGAACAGTTGGAATATTAAGAGAAGGTAGCAGCAAAGCAGGTATGCAGGCTGTTGGGGTAAAAATAAAGTAAGTACCAAAGTTGGCATGAGTAATAGAGTGAAGAGATTAATAGAGAGTCACAAGACTGTTGTGCTGATTTTTGGCTAGAAGAGTGTGTGATCATGTGTAGAACGGTAATGAGGAAATCTTCAACAGAAACATTCTGTGGTAATCTATTTTTCTGTCAATGTCAATGATTTTCAGAATTGGGATATTTTATGGAATGCCTGGAATTTTGTTCCAGAAGGAAAGCTATTCCAACATAATACAAAATGTGAAACTGAAAAGAAAAAAAACCCACACAAAAAGCCCCTGCCCCCCCCCCCAAAAAAAAAAACAGTACACACAATCAACAAAACAAAGTCCCTCATTTTAATTGAGAGATGCTTAAAATGCTTTGTTAAGCTTCACATGAAAGACAAAAATACCGTAGCCACCAAAACAGTGGCAGCTTGCCGGAATGACTTGGAACTTCCTATTGCAGTGGTGATTATAACGGCTGAAATGAATCATGTGACTTACCCAACCTTTATCTCTGTATTTTTTCAGAACTTTGGAGTAATTTGAAGTCTTCAGTTTTCACTCTGCTTTGGAACAAAATACAATTTTGAAATTTTGATTATCTTGTATAAGTTGTGTCCGCAGTCCAGTTCTGGTCACATAGCTAATTCTTACATTTAATTTCCTTTAACTTTCTTTTTTTGTTCTGATGAAAGAAAAAGAAAATTAAGAGAACCTCTTTTGTAACAGTGATTTGAAAATCAGCAAACTAAGACCATCTGATTACTGGGTTTAGCGGACTGAGAATAAGATAGTGAGTGACTAGAAGTAGAGAAACATATAATCTGTTGTTGATGCAAATTTGTACAAATTCAACTGATATAAAGCAGAGGGGTTCAATACTGGATGATGCTTAGCACCATTGTTTTCTCTTACTGCTGCTGCCAGGAAAGGCAAGGACCAGACTAGCAAATAGCGGGTGTTTCAAGTGAAATCCGTCTTGTGTTGGACCTTACTTTATCCATGTTAAGTAGCAGATCTAAACCTAAAGAGAGCTAAGAGCCTGCTCTTCATAGCAGCATCTATTTGTTACTGAAAAGTGGTTTCTGTTTCAGGAACTGTAAGTAAGTGAATGATGAAAGTTGAATTGTTTAAAAAATAAATGAATCAATTGTGTTACTGTGTCTTGCGGGAACCTATTCTGAATTCTCAAGTGTTTATATTGTCATCTCAATGGCTGGAAACTCCTGTGTTTTGCTCTTGGAAAGACTAGTGGAAAAAATTATTCAGCAACTGAGATGGCTTGTTACCCTCTCCTAGTAGCTGGACGCTCTAGCTTCTGCTTGTTTTGGCTCGGTCATGACTGTGTGCTTGGTACCTTCGTGTTCTCTTCTCTTCCCTTCCCCCTCAGTAAGGCCAAAACCTTCATCTTCTAAACCAATTCTCTTCGGAGAGTTTTAGGACATCACAAAGGAATCCCACTTCTAGATTCTAAGATTTCTTTTTTTAATTATTTTTTTTTATCTCCCAGAAAGAGGCAAGGGTCATCTCTTTTGGGAGAGTTTAAATAAACTTCGTGTCTCTCTCGGAAATAAAGCTGAAAGAGGGAGAATGTATTTGAAATTAATGTAGCAGGAGCAACAAGTTTTCTTGCCATGATTTCTGAATTTCAAACATTAAAATGTTAAATACATGCTTACCTAAACAGTGTAGTGGGTGGAAGAGTATTCTGGGGACACTGCCCTGACTGAAATGGACATAAAGATCTCTCTTAGCTCTCAAAGTCATTCACGCTGGTGCAAGGAGCTCTCAAACTAGCTAAGCAAGTCTGCTGTGATGTCCTGGAGAAAGAAGCCTCTGTCCACAAGTATTTCAGTAGATCTACAGGATGTGGTGAACTCCAATAATAGACTTGATTGCCGCAAGCCACAGCTGCCTCTATTCTAAGCCAAAGTGCCTGCAGTCTGCAGTAGACCTAGGAATCCACTAGCACTAAGGGATTAAAGTGTTCTTTTGTCCTTTGAAGTAGAATCTCCTGTGTATCTCCTGTCACTTCTGCTGCTTGGAAAAACAAACAAAAAACCCCAAAACAGAGACTCACAAATGAACAAAATGAAATAATATTTCTCAGTACCATCATAGCTGCAGAGGAGCCAATTTGTGCACCTAACCAGTTAATATATTTCTACTCTTATTAAGCTGCTCTGTTACTCAAATCAAATGTTGGATTCTGCCCAGATGTCTAATTACCTATTTTGTTGAGCAGGTCTTCGAGGAAAACTGACTCCTGTTGGTCAGCCTGTTTAGTGGCAGGGCCTGAAGGATATATTTCTCATTATGTAGTCATTGTGTAGCCCTCATGTGGCATCAGAAGGAGTAAGACTTAAACATATCTTTAATGATGACCAAAGATTGGCAACAAATCCCCAATGTGTATTTCATTGAATCACTTTTCTTTGGCATGATTTATTCTAGTATGATTTTCTATCTGAGAAAGTCATGCAGACTTTGAGACAGAAGGGACTCAAAGGGTCATAATGATTCACCTGTCCAGAGCACGACTGATTACAGTATTCACGGTTAAGATTTGTTAGGTTATTTGTGGAGACTTGCAATATTGGAGACTGCTCCAGGAGTCTTTGAGACTCATGTTTCTGTGTATTGCAGTGCTTGACTAACCATTATTGTTAAAAATGTTTTCTCAATGTGTAAGGTGAATGTTCTGTTCATTAGGCCCATTACTTCTCGTCCTCCTGAATATAGGTAATAGATCATACTTTATTCCTTGAAGCTGTTTTTTTCTAGAACTCTTTGTTTGTTACACACTCTGATAAATTGTTTCTGACAACTTTTTCCAGCTCTATAACCAAGGAAAGGTCATATTAGGGTAGAAAGAATCTGGTCTTGAACTAATGTGAGGAAAAGAATGGACTTATGCTTCTTTCCATGGTCTTAGCCCTTTCATTTTTGTTGGAGTGAGATGGAAAAGTCTTAGACTTGCACAGTCATTCAGGCAGGAAGGGATTTTGGGAAGTCTATAGTCCAACCTCCTGCTCAAAGCTGAATTCAGAGCAGGTTGTTCAGTGCTTTATCTAGACAAGTCTTGAAGACCTCCACGAAGCCCACAGTGTCTGTGGGCAACCTGCTCCATATCCTCATAGTAAAAAAATTTTCCTTCTACCCAGTCAGAACCTTCTCAGTCTCATTTTTATGACCGTATTTTCTCAATTTAAACTACTGTGAACCCAAGTCAGGAAAGCAGCTCTGTCTTCTTACTAAGCTCCTTGTAGGTATGGGAAGGCTGCCATCAGGTTCTCCTGAAGCCTTCTCCTCTCCAGGCTAAAAAAACCAAGTTCCCTCAATCTCTCTTCACGTGGCATAGCTTCAGCTCTATGAGTAGGTTGCAGTCTAATGAGTACCAAGGAGAGTAATTGCTTCCCTTGATCTACTGGCTATGCTCCTGTTGATACAGCTTAGGATACTGTTGTTTCATGTACGATGAATGTTAATATCTTGATGATTCAGCTCTTGAGAAGTATGTTGATAATAATTTCAGTAATCTACGGTACTAAGAGAAAACAGAAAATATAGTCAATAGGTTTGTTTTCTGCAACCTTAATACGTTCTTTAGGTTTTCTGTGGTCAGGCCATCCCATCTGTGTTATTCTTCCCCTTACTTTACCTCTTCCAGCTTTTATATCCATTAGCCAGTTTAAATCAAATTTGTCAGAGAAATATGGGTATCAGAAATATTGTTATACTCCTACTTTTTGCCTCATGAGAATCAGCAAATAGGTAAATGGGAAACCCAAAGTAGTGCTCCTGAAGAGGGGAAGTTGGGTGGTGGTAGCTTAATCCCTGATCCATTGCAAACTAAGGCTGACGTTTGGCAACCAATCAGCACACCTGTACCTATGAACCATGTGCTGCTACTTGCGTGTTTTTTGGCACTTTTAGCTGTGTGACAGAACTAGGAGTATTGCAAAGAGTGAAGTGAAGGAGCCAAGTCCATAAAAATGTGAAGTTTGCCAGTTTTGTTGCTCACAGAAACCTTTTTTTCTTTTAAGTTCCATAATGTGAATTGAAATTTAATACTCTGGAGCTAAACGTGGTTGGAGACAGACTTTTTCTCTGGTAGGAAACTGGTGATCTGTAAAGAATGTCATATCTGGAATTTTTCCATATAAATGGTTCCTGCTTGTTCCCATTTTTTTACTTGTTTCTAGAGTGTGTTCCCCCCCAACCACTTTTTAAACTAGAAATTTGTCTTTCTATATGTCAATGTATTTGTCAGTAACATGGAAAAAGAAGAACAAGTGCTAGCATGGATTACTCAAACTGTTAGTAGTCCACTTCTATTTGTGAGAACATACTTCCTTTTGTTATCTATAGTTACACCAAACAAAACTTCTAAGAAATAGAAGTATTTCTGTGGCTGGAACAAACACATCTCTTGTTCTGCCTTCTGCATTGATTGGAGACTGAGAATCAGTTGCATTCTGGTAGAAGAACAATTTACGTTCAAGCTGTTATTATCTAAAGGCATAAATGTACTTTTTGCATAATATTGTTCTTATAGTTGACTAGGTAATGTTTCTAATGCCTGAAGTGCTAATGATTCTTTGAAGAGAGTATTTTTGCTGGAGGTTTTCTGTTACTGTCTGTGTAGTTGCCGGACCTGGAGATTGTAGTTGCATTTTACGAGATGTATGCAGATTTCTTGTTCGGCAACAAGCACTGTCATGCTTAGAGAACTTGCATTCTTACCCCTGAGCTTGGCTCCATTGCTGCTAGAGGGAGAGGTTCAAGAAACCATCTATGGTTAATTCCTACTTTCTCTGGGCTCTGCTGTGAATGATTACGTTAATGATAATTACTTCTGTGAACTTCATAAGAAAATACTGGGAGATTATCAGAGGTAATTCTATTCAAGCAGGTAATCCTTAATTATGGTAGTGACCTTATTTGTATATTGGTCAATAAATGTGAATTCTCTAAGGTATCATAAAAGCTTTAATTTTGGTCTGAATATTTTCACTGATTATCAAGGGAAAAAGTGTAGCTTTTTCCTCAGGACTGACATGTCCCAAACCATCTGAATAAAACACTATATTGCTCCTTGGCCGTGAGAGCAGTGGGTGTATATGGTCTGGGCTGGTCACTTTCATAAGCTCTTGTTTCATATTTATATAGCATCTCTGCCTACATGGGCTTCTGTTTAGTGTCTGGTTTAAGTAATTGAAATAGATTATTAAATTCCAGGTACAAAGAGAAAAAACCTAGCAGTCACTTTGTTACGGGGGAAGGCATTTTCTTTTAAGCGTAATACATTTAAATGTCTCACTGGCACAATACCGGTCTTCATTATGTTTCAAAGGCAAGTACAGAAAACAAGTGGGACAGCAATATAAAGCTGTGTTGTGAAAGATATCTTTCGTAACTGCGGAGACGGGCACCTGCCTTTGAATGGTGGAAGTTCTATTTTTCTGCTTTTTAGAAAACAGATTGCGGAACTGACACAGTAACATTAGGGCAAAATTTTTGGTACTGACTTGACTGAAGCACTAGAGATCACTAAGCGCAGAGCTGTATGGTTTTAGTTTTTAACTTGTCTTAAGTAACCTTTGTAATTAACGTAAATGTGGTCGAGATTTCAGCCTACACATAGGTTGCAGCTTCATTTATTCTTTCAGTGTAGTTCAAAATGAAGCATTGTAGTTCTTCATAATAAAATAACGTTGTAGTTTTTTTACAGTCCAGTGCAGTTCCATGTTATTGGTCAGCTATGTTGTCAATAACGTAAATGGAGAATAGGTTTAGTAATCTTTTGTAACACAGGCCAATATGAGCAATTATGTTTACCAGACAGACATCACAACTGTCCTATTCCTTAGTTTCTGTCTCTGATTTCTTCCAAAATCTGGATGGATTATGGCCAGTTTCACACCAGCCACTACATGTTTTCTTCCCAGGATATTTTTGCACCTTATTTAAAGTGAGATTTGAGGCTTGTGCAATATCAACTCCTTTCCCAAGCCCCGCAGAAGATCATTACAAAAGGTCCACTGCTTTACTCTGCACTGTACATTTCACAGACATTTCTCTTCAAAGGAAAAACTCTGAGGCCAATAAGTAGTTGGAAAATTCACTAACCTCTTTTGTATTGCGCAGTATAGTTCCAGTAAATCTGTGCAAGAGGTTGAGTCCTAGGGTGATGGTTTCTCAGTATTTACAAAATCTGCTGGTGTGGGAGATTACAGGCCTATGAGAGTGAGAAGATTTGAGAGACTCAGCGTGTAGGTGGGACAGCCTGGTGGGGGACAGTGATTCCTTCCTTTGACTATCTGTGCCACTCTTATTGCAGAAATGGCTCCGCTACATGCAAAGCAATTACTGAACTGGCTCACTGTGCTGGTTTTGGCTGGGACAGAGTTAATTTTCTTCACAGTAGCTAGTATGGGGCTATGTTTTGGATTTGTGCTGGAAGCAGTGTTGATACCACAGGGATGTTCTTGTTATTGCTGAGCAGTGCTTACAATGAGTCAAGGCCTTTTCTGCTTCTCACACCACCCCACCAGTGAGTAGATGGGGGTGCACAAGAAACTGGGAGGGGACACAGCTGGGACAGCTGACCCCAACTGACCAAAGTGGTATTCCATACCATATGACGTCATGCTCAGCATATAAAGCTGGGGGAAGAAGAAGGGAGGGGGGGACGTTTGGAGTGATGGCGTTTGTCTTCCCAAGTAACTGTTACGCGTGATGGAGCCCTGCTTTCCTGGGGGTGGCTGAACACCTGCCTGCCCATGGGAAGCAGTGAATGAATGCCTTGTTTTGCTTTGCTTGCGTGCGTGGCTTTTGCTTTCCCTATTAAACTGTCTTTATCTCAACCCACGAGTTTTCTCACTTTTACCCTTCTGATTCTCTCCCCCATCCCACTGAGGGGGAATGAGCAAGTGGCTGTGTGGGGCTTAGTTGCTGGCTGGGGTTAAACCACAACACTCAACTTTGCAGCCCAGATTATTACAGTACACTGGCATGGATTTTAGGTTACCATAAAATGCTGTTTCGGTGGATCACTGGTGGTTCACGAACAGCTGGCATGGACTGGAACTTCTCTAGCAGTGGTTGCTCAGGAATCGGAGCTCTTTGCCTCATGAGTCTTCTGAGAAGTATGTAGATTTGCTTTGGGTGGGTATATTGTAAGGTCTCTTTTCCTTGCTTCATTTCACTGTGTAGTAAGTCACAGGTGACATACTAAAGCTGTCGTACTGGTGACAAAAGCTATACCTAACCTGGTCAAATTATATGTGCAGTTTAATTGTATGCTGTTCAAGAGACTCTCAGTGGGTGTGTAAGGCAGTGGTAGTTAGCAACTGGTTTTTACATTAAGGTATCACTAATGCTGTGGTTTGCTGCCTCTGTTCTCACTTAACTTTGAAGGCATCTCATTATATTCCCACAGTAACATTTTGAAGCATGTGTGGATTTTAATTAAAATTTTACTTTCCCCGAGTACTTACTCTGTTAACCGAACATCTCGTTTGAATTGAACTGGAACAGATTGCATGGTTTATTTCAGTTGACAGCACTTAATCTAGATTAATTCGTACTATTCAGCATTTCACTGATGGAAAATAAAAGGTAACATTGTAGGCATATCAGAGTTTGGCTACAGCATAAAAATCAAAGAACTAACATTTCCCAAGCACGCGCAAGTGTGTATTATGGAAGGGTCACTGCTTGTTCAAGCTTTGAAGTATGACATCATATATGATGCATGACCTTTGGAAAACACACAAAAATTATGTGGAAAGAATGGATATTTTAAAACTTGCATTATTAACTGTATTTCATGTAGGTATAGTTATGCATGTTAGCACAGATGTGCCGGTTAGGTCTCAAGAGCTAGCAATGCTCTTACTTTTCTTACATGTTAGCCTCTGTTACTGTTACTTTCTCATGTTATAGCTTGAGACTCTGCAATAAGATTATCTGAAAAAGAACTTGTAAGAGGGATTTGTCTCTGAATTCAGTTTTACTGATCGATAGTCTGTTTTGGGTTTCACATCTAAATCTCCTCCAACCCAACTTTCCTCTCTTACCATAGAACTTGCATTTCGGAAAGCCGATCCGTCCTGCAGTCTAAACTTTGTGATTTGTTGTTTTACATGGTACATAAAAATGCATCTTATTTTGGACAAAAAAGGTGGAAAGAGAGAATCCCATCATCAAGCCACAAGCTAAATTGACGTTCTGTCTAAATTCCTTTGCCCACCAGTTCTTGGTTTGAAATTAAATTTTAAGGAATTAAAGAATTTAAGATTTGGACAAGTATGGCTTGGCTATCACAGAATGGTTGAGGTTGGGAGGGACTTCTGGAGGAACCTCTTGTCCAACCCCCTTGCTTAAATGCAGGTCAGGTTGCCCAGGACCGTGTCCAGATGGCTTAAAGAATATAAATAATATATGGGTATAAGAATATAAACAATTAATCCTCATGCTCTCAAGTCTTTTTAAAACTACTTTTGTAATTAAAAAAAAAGCTTTTGTGTCTTAAGAAGGTATTTCAAAGGCTGAAATTTTGCTGATAATTTAGAAAATATTTTCATTTAAATAAGTAACACTTTCTAAAACTATAAGTATGCATGATGATGTGTGGTGTTACCGTGTAACTTAGAAGTCTAGATGAATTTCTTATGGAATATACTTTTCTTAAGATAATTATGCTACATATTTATTGTTAATATCAGCTTGTCCTGAGTTCTCGGTAGTGTGGGTGTGTATGTTTGTATAAGTCTATTAGGATTATACATTATTATCTCATCCACACACACAAATGTATCAGTGTAATTTGTGAATTCACATGTGTATGTATATATAGAAAATAAAAAATGACAGATGTTATCTCTGCCGGTTTGCTAATAACATCACGAACACCTTATCAGAGGAAAAAAGTCAGTGGCTCTTACTTGATGTAAAGAGTTGGTGCTTAGGTACATAGAGGTAACACATTGCTTTGGAAGGTTGCATAGATACAGAAGATACAGAAGACACGTGACCCCATGCTAACTTTGTGTGCATGCGTATAAATATTTTTCAACTTTTTTTTTCCTAATTTTTTCACTCAGTATTTCTTTGTGGTTCTTCCTTCTGGAAGCAAGCATGAACTGTCAATAAGCATAGCTTTTCTGGCTCAGTGTGAGAAGCATGACATAGAAAATACCTCAGTCAAACACATGCTAAATGAAGGAAGAATGTGAAATTAATGTCTGCTTGTGTTACTATTTTGTGATACTTACTGTTGATAATACCAGATTTACTCCGCAATTTATGTTAACAAGTTTAATATTTTTGATGAAACAAACATCCCTGTTATGTTTTTACATATTTCTTGCATGAAACATCATTAGTATTGTTGAGACATCTGTTAAATTAAACTTTTGTTTTGATTTAGGTTTATGAGTTAGATGGCATCCCTTTGATCCTGGACAACTGCAGCATTGATGACAACAATCCTTGTATCCTTTACAAAAGAATTCTGATTATTGAATATGCCTCATAAGAAAAGGTGTGGGGATTTAATATATTTATGCCAGCATTGCTTTCACTTGGTACCTAAGTCTAACTGGCCTCAAGAGTTTCTAGGTTGTATTTAAATGCTTGGCTCAGAAGTGAGCAAACTCATAAATATGCTTTCATGAACTGGATTCTAAGTAAGTTGAATTGTGGTTATATTCTGTTTCCTAAAATTATAAATATTACTGGTTTACAAATGTCAATTCAGAGAGCAAGCTGTGATAGAAATCTGAATTAAGACTGTGTTTGGTCATAGTATCAGATCTTGGAGCTTTTGCTTCAACTGAAATCTCTTCAGTAGACTGAAATAAGTACCCCATCAATTCTACATGCTTATTAAATCTGACTGGAGAACTTATTCTAAGCACAGAGACAGGGCTAGCAAGCTGTAATGAAAACGTGTATAATTGAGAGAATTAATGATGCAGATCACTGAAATGTTGGGGATATTTTAATATAAATGGCATTGTGCTTCATATTTGGGATTTTTTTCCTGGGGTTTAAGAGCAGAGACTTTCCAAGATAGATATTTCCAAGTTAGAGGGAAATAACTTTATATTGAAGATAAACAGTTGTTAAGCAGACTTACCCATCTCTTCATGAACTGCGTAGTAATCCTGCTGGTGTGTTCAGTGGGTGAGCTATTATTTTCTGTCATCTAATCATTAGCTCCTTGTAAGTTTCTGATAAGTGCATCTGGAAATCAAATGCCTTTCCTGTCTAGAGAAATCTCAGCTTTCTTATACTGAACACATGAAACAGGTTTTTTTAAATTAATTTGTCAGAAAAAGCTCACTTTTTAACAAATACCATAAAAACAAAAGGAAGTTGTAAAAATGTTACATATTCTCATAATTGTGTGCTGTAGAACATCATCTATGCATACACATCTCTTAAAAGGATGAAATAATGTAGGGACAGGTGATAGCAAAATATTAACGAGCTGGGTGGAGGAGCAATGGGTGTTAAGTACCCTGTGAGTTATTCACTTTGTTGCTTTATATGCAAGGTTTTTACATTCATCGCTATTCCTATAGTTGGAGACCTGACAGTGTGTCTCTTGACGCACACCGAGTAGCAGAGTTATGCTTCCATGGTCCGATTCTGGTAAGGGGCACTGCTGGATGCAATAAGAAGGGCAGGGAAAGTTACCTTTCCTTAAAGCAGAAGCACAGCCCTGAGAAAACCTAGTAAGGAGTTTTGATCCGAAGTTACTCTTCCTTTGCTGGAAAGCCCAGCTGTGCAATGACTTTTAGAATTTCTTTCTAGGATCAATCCTTCATTTTAGCTGTTAGTAAAAGAGGATAAAGTTTGAGGCCTCCAAAGCTAGAGTTGTAATTTACGATCTTGAAAGAAATGAAAATAAAATACCATAGGAGCCTTTACTGCTTTTTGGGCAACGTGGAACTTCTGACACCTTTTGATACAGGCTGACATTTTATTGTTGAACTATAAACTATTTACCAGAAGATAAAACTTTGATTACTTGGTTTTAAAGACTTACTAGACACCTCTTAATATGAGCTTTCACCACTGATCCATAGTGTACAGTATTCAGGTATATGAGAAAGTAGTAGCACTTGGGCAGAGGGGGGACCAGCCTGCTGTGATGAAGTTTGCTGTGTCAGCTTTTGGAGCACAGCTGCTGGCTACTACTCGGTTTATCCTTTTGACCTAGAGCTATTCCATGTGCTCTTGGGCTTCATGAAGTTAATGCTTCCCTGCTTCTCTCCTGCTCTAATGTTGTTCTGCTGCTGCGTTCTCAGCATGTCTTATGCAGGGAAGCAGAAGAGGAGTTTGCAGTTTGTCTTTACTTTCACCTGCTTTGCAGCATATTCTGCTGCTTCTAGACACCACAAACCAAGTCCTTAGTAGCATGTAGGTGCCTGACTCCATTGCATAACATTCCTCTGAAGAGATTCAACTGTTTTTCTCCTCCCTCTGTGCACCCAGTCCTGTCTGGCACAAATCCATTTTGTGATGCTTGTAAACCAGAGCAATGCTCTTACTAAGATTTGAAAGCCTACTTGCTCAAAATTGAAACATCCTAAAATTGTCTGCATTGTAACTTTGTGATCCAGAGTGAATATATTTCCTCTCTTTTCTCTTTTCAAGGAAGAGTAATTAAAAGGAAGTATTTAGGCAGCTCTTGAGCTGGCTGTTGAGAGAGTTGCTGAAATTCGAATATGATCACTCAGTGGTGCTGCAGTTTGCCAAGGTGATGTAGAAAGCTGCAAGGGACAGCTCGGTGTAGCTCTTCGGACAGGGTTCCTTTGGGGAGGCATGTCCAGAAACTTCTCTTCACATTCTTGTTTCTAATGCCTGTTTTTGTGGTTTCAGGCTGTGTTACTCAGATTTCTCCTTGGATAAAGCTGACTGGAAAAAGTTTCATCCAGATTCCTTTTTTATAAGAACTTCTTAGATTTCTTAGTATAGTCTTTGTAGATGTACATTTTTGCTTGAGCTTTATCTGTTTCGGAGACACCCAAGCTCTACAGTTAAGATGTTGTTATGTTTTCTACTGAAAACAGAGTTGATATACTGATTTTCTACATTTGAGTAACTAAGTTCTGCCTCCAAATTACACATACAAAATTTTCCAAAGAAAAATGTAACTTTTGTGATAAAAGTGATGGGATTCTTTTTCTGGATGGAAAAAAAATTAATTTCCCTAAAGTATGCAATTCATTAAGAGAAGCTGGACTGCCATGTTAGATGTTAAAAGAGCTCTTTATTACCTTTGAGAGGAGAAATCCTTTGATAAATCTTTTTATTTGTAGCGTATGGAAGCATACTGAAAGAGGAAATGGGTCTGCTCTTATCCTAAAATAAATTCCTTTGTAAACCTGTCATTACCTTAAAATTGCATCCTTTGAGGTCCTGAACAGTTCTGTAACGTGCGTAGAAATATCAGGAGGTTCATCACTTTTGAGGCTGCTAGCTGAAGTTCAACTGACGTGTTTGCATTGCTTTAGCCTTTTAGGTTTGAATTAATCTTTCAGTGCCCAGTTTGGGAGAACTGTTATCTTGTCGAATTATGTCTCGGGCAGACTTGCATCTTTTACATTTATACTAACAAATAGTACTTTTTCCTTCAGGATATTTTATGAGTAAAAGTAACAAAAAAACCTTGTTAGTAACAGACATGAAGATGATTATGGACAGTTAAGAATAAATTTTCTGTACCTCTTGCAAAGATTATTTGAATTAGTATTTTAAATTTTCAGCTACAGTAACTTTGCATGCTTCCAAGTAAATTCAATAGAGAGATGCTGAAAGATGCCAGATTTTCAGCTGCTAGCTGTCAGGCTTTTAGCACAGGGGAAAAGAGTGAGAAAAATAGAGTGAGACCGGGGAGATGATTTTCATTATAGCCCTTGGGGTCTGAAGAGTTAAACTTCAGAGAAGGTTGAAGTCACTTTAACTTTTTCTATTCCCTTTAAATCTTCCATCTTGAATTGGCTGTATCCTAATCATAACTGTTCTTCTGTATTCAAAAGAAAAAAGGGTGTTTCAAAATGCAAGTGGACTTGTTTGCCTTTAAATTAAAGAAAGGTTCTTTCATGAGATAAGTTTTTGGGTTTGAAAATTCAGTTTCTTGTTCTGCTTCTGAAGAGTTGGGAGTGTTGTGCTTTACTTATGTAACCTGTGTTTAAAAACCAATAAATTAAACCTGCCACAGAATAGCAGAGTGGGTTGGAGATGCCTATCTGGGTAATACTAGTAAAAAATTTACTCCAGATCCTGCTTTTCAGGTTATTTGGGTTGAAAAGGTGTTCTAAATTAAAATAACTTCTATTTTGCTCACTGAGCCACCATCTCCCTCATCTCTGACAGGCTGTAGCATCAGACAAGAGCCCTTCTTTTTGTTCCTGACCTCATCCTAAGCTCTTATTGCTCCTTCCAGCTTCATTTCTGACCTTTCACAGATTCCACTTGCAAACATAAGGAGGGAGGCCAGCCCATTGTGATCAAAAGACTATTGACCCTAATCATACAAAAAAGGTGCTTATGAAAGACTTTAAATAAACTAACCAGTTTATTATTGAAGATTTTTCAGTTTACTTTAATTGTGTTTTTTCGCTCCTTCCTAACATTTAGGCTCATGAGTAACACACGAGATGTGCCTTCTCTTTTTTTTTTTTTTATTTTTTAATTTAATGGCTGTCCTTAAAAATACTTATTACTATTTCAGGAAAAAACATATTATCCAAAGTACTACAATGTAATAGCTGTTAGTTAAGCTGGTAACACTTGAAAATCAGAAGTGAAATGCAGTTTTGAAGATGGAATATTCTTGTTTTTCCAGGATGCTTGCCAACCTTACCCTTTTGAGATTCCTATAGTAGGTCTCTTGATAAATTGATTTTATGAATGTCTGAAATTAATTGGAATGACCATATATGAATGTCCATATTATATTAACCCCTAGTCAAGCTTTTTCTGTTAGCTGAAAGAGCATACTTGAAGAAAAAATAGCCTGCTGTCTAGTGTGTGTACGTACAGACACATATAGATATTTATATATATGAGTAAACACCCAGCTGGCTATGTTGTAGGAGTAAGAATTTTCAGCATTTGTGAAAGGAAAACCTGTGGTTGCTGTGGATATCCATACACAGGCCCCTTAGTTTGAATAATGGATGAAAACGTAGAAAATATAAGTTAATTTTCAGATACTACTTCCCTAAGCTTCTTCTATTATATTCAGTCTGAAAGTCATCTGAGAGGTAGATTGAAAATACTTTTGACTTCATGGCAGCAGCAAGTATAATTGTGGTTCATGAAACTTCTGGCGAAAGCTAGAAGAAATCAAGTTGCTATGGTCTACAACAATGGCAGTTTGTTTTTGTGAGATGCCAGCAAAGGCTTTTGGGGGAGCTGACAGACATTTTATTTCTAAGTTACAGAGTGCAACCTAAAACAGGCCACATACTGTAAAAAAGCCTCACAGCTGAATAGAAGCCAGTAGAAAGCAAAAATAGGAGTGAGAGTGGACTTTTTAGAGTAAACCATCATACAGTTAAGCATTTTCACGTAAATGCGGCTATCTCATGTACGCTGGCAAGAAAATACAGCATAATGTTACATCAGTAATGGTTGCCTTTCTTTGGAAAGCTCAGTTTAGGCACTGCCAATGCATTTAGTAGTTTGAGGTGACCTATTTGATTCTCTATTTTCATTAGCAGACATAAAATCATGTTATTTCAGTGGATATGGTCAGTGCAAAGGACCTAGACTACTGAGGAAAACAGTAATGACCTCCTCATGTCCAGTCATGTTCTGCCCACTTGGAAGAAATTACCCTTTTCCTCATCCCATTGACACTTGCCTTGCTGCACAATTAAGTCCAAAGTCCAAATGGAAGTGTATTCTTTGGTAGATGACTAAGTTTTGCATTATCACAGGTTGCTGCTGCTGCAGCCCTTATCCTCGGACCCAGAGCACTATTAGAATCTTTACTTTCCGTAAACCAGTACCGATTGTCACAATGACTTTAACAAAAAAGTAGATAGTAAGCTTTTAGTGACCCAGCAGTGGTTGAGGACGGCAGTGGAAGAATGGGATTTGTCAGCACAGGTAAAGAACAGAAATTTATTGGTCTGAACCTTTAGGTTTCTAGTGCCAAAGACAATACAAAATATCAACTGAGTAGCAGCCAACTACCACAGATGGAACTAGAATGAAAAAAATGGTCAAGCAAGAAGAAATCGCTGTATTGCCATACTCCAATTCAGTCCAATTCAACTCCTACACGCTGAGAATTCTTCTCTAAAACCCTGGAGAGAGTGGAGGATTTTTGGTTTGTGGCATATGCGCAAAACTTAGCTCCTTCTCTATCTTAAAATTCTATTCACATGAACTGGTCAGACGAGAAACTGGAACAGGTACAAGTGTGGTTACTCATTGAGCAAGAACAGTCTCTGAGAGGGGCTTATTTCTTCCACCTTATTCAGCAGACCAAAACCTATCCTGTTCCTGCAAGTTGCTGTGAATGCTTTGTAGCTGTATTTTGTTAGACACTAATGGAGCCTAGGGGTCTGTGTGGTTCACAAGGGAATCCCTCAGTGTTGTATGATACGGGGTTTTTTTAGCTGCAGTGGTGGGCCAGTTTCCCAAAATGATTCCCAAGATGCTTCAACCTTCTTGTTATTTCTCATGGTGAAAGGGGAAAAACACAGCTATTCCCAAACACTGCTTTTGGTTTTATTTGGGAAGGTCATCTGCCCACCAATGCCTATTTCTGTCACTATGCATGAGATCGTATTTACACTCTTGAAAGAAGCATTGGAAGTAACTGCTCTTGTTCTTACAGAAGCATTAATGGACTAAAGAGGTCTGGATTTCATTCTAAGTAGGCTTTTTTCTAGACAATATTGAGTAAGGTCTCCAAGGTGGGATTACTGTAAAGCTCTGAAGGGGGAGGAACTAGGTGCATGGTCTCTGTTGGGAAGGATACACGAGGCATTTGTGTAATGTAATCCTATTTTAAGTCTCTCTTGACATTGGCTTTACACCTGAGGAGTTGGGATAATACAACTTCCATGTCTTAACCCATTGTTTATCTTTTCTCTATGTTGCAAACTCTTTGGAACAGAACTCACCTAAAGGTGAAGAACCAAGGCAAAAAACCTACCATGTCAGGATTAAGCATTTTTGGTAGATTTAGCTTCTGACTCAGACTGCACTTCTGAAATGTTTGTTGTAAGAAAATGTTTACTTTAGAATGAAAAAAAAAAAGTGAAGTTTTCTTGTGAGATATTCTACATCTACTAGCTATATCAGTAATCCACACTGTTCCCCAAGAACAAATTTTCTCTTGTCAAATACAAAGTTCTCCTTAACATGAAAAAGACTGAGACCACAGGAGGAATGCAGTGTGCGGTACAGGAAAAGATACTCTGGGAAATGAAAGCGCTGTCCCTTTTTTTTCTTCCAGAAATGGCCACAGATTAAATTTTGTGTTTGGACATTTAACAAAATGATAATTCCTAATGGTGTATTTCAGGTTGCTGATTCCATAATTTCAGGATGATTAAAATACTGAAATTCAGAGTTTGGGGCGGCAGGGGGGGACTATTAATGTTCTTGAGAGTATATGAATTATTAAAGCAAATTTGCAGAGATGGAAATATGAAGTCTATTCTTCAGTATCTCACTTCTACCCAGCTCCAGTAAGTGACAGCTACCATCATTAAGAAACCTGTGTGATGTACAGGGTCCGTCTTAGAGCTGGAGAAAGTTTAACAGAGGTATACAGAATGCAGGAAGGCTCTTTCAAATGTTACATTATAATATTTCTAATCCCTTGAGAAGAGTAATCTCTGTAGGCACCAACTCATGCATGTAAAAGTGAGGAATTAAAGTTAATAACTCTATTTCTAAACCAAATATTGTCATATTTGTCCTCTGCCCTAATCCTCTTGGTGGATTTAAATCCATGACAGGCTTGAATTCTTGAAAGAAAGCAGATCTTTAGTTACCAGGAGCACCAAAAAAAAAAAAAAAGAAACTCAGAAAATATAATATTTCACTGCTTTTATAGCTCAAGAGCTTGCTTGATTTTTCTGTAGACTTTCTTTTGAAAAATTCCCCTCTGGGCTGAGACGGAGCGCTAGAAATTTGAGACCCAAAGGTTTTTGTTTTTTTTAAATAAAGCTAGGAGTGGTTCAGAAATATTGTTGAGAATGGAATGCCTTCTACAACCGCCTTATCATATTTCAGTCCGTCTTCTTGACATTGTTTCTTGCATGCCTCCAAAGAATATTCAGATGTCATATGGCCAATGCTTTGCATAATATCTTTATTCTGACATTTTTCTGTTGTCCCATTTTTGGTCTCTATTATTAAAACAATCTGTAACTTCAGCTGATGCATGCATTGTCCTATGTAGCTCCTTCCTGATCCTTAAATCGTTTTCCCTCACTTCCCCAGATCTTTGTTTAGACTTTGGTCTTTCTATTTCCAAAATGGTTTCCAAAATCCAACCTTTCCTTTCTCATTAAGGGTATGTTTGCAGTCCATTCCACTGACCTTGTTGATTTGTTCTTGTCTCTTGGTGTTCTGAGATTTCTTCAAGGAGATGCAACCATTTCCTGAAATTGTAGAAGATATAATTGTGGCTAATGGCTATTTTACAAAACATGGGAGAAAAACCTTAGTTGGTTATAATTTAGTTGCATCTTTCAAAACACCCATTTGTTTAACCGTTGTTATTTTTGGATGCACACTGGGCATCATCTGGTGTCTATGAGACTGGAACTGGAGTTTCATTTACCTTCGTCGTTTTGATTATTTGTCATGAAGTGACATTTGAAATTACCAAAAAGAGCAGGGGTGGGAGTTATGCCACATAAGTAATTCAGAGACCCTGAGTCAATAAAATACTCAAGTACAATGCTGATAGATAAGATGGCATACAGATCCTTGTTGAATCTATATAAATAGGTTAATCTCCAGAGATTATAAATAGAAAAAGAGCTTCTATCCAGATTGTGAGTCAGCTTATCATGTCATCTACCTTAGAGTGATGATTTATAATTAGCTTGACCACATCTCAGGTATTAACTTGGTTGGGTTTTTGAGTCTAGTGCCAAATTTTTGAAAGTTTTTTTTTTTACTTCTGTAATTTCCATTTTAAAGTGATTTAGAAAAGCTGCTTATTTCTATCTGTATGCATATAAATGCACATGAATATATTTCTGTGTGTAGGTGGATCTTTTTTCTTTACATGTCCAAGGAAATTTAAAATGACTATGGTTTGCCTGATATTTAATCAGTTTGTGAACACAGTTACCATCCCCCTATGCTTTAGTGCTTTACATCTCAATGTTTGCGGTAGGTTTTAATAGTAATTTGATACACGAGTTTCAACTTAATGGAATTTTGCATTTTTTTCTGTACCTGGAAAAAGAAGATAAGCTAAGGCATTTTTAACAGTTAGGTAACAGCAATTGAAGCTTTTGCTTTTTAATGTAACAACCTGCTAACTCTCTGGTACCTCTTATAGATAACTAACAGATTTAGTTGTCATGAATTCTTAAAATGGGATTAGTGTAATAGAAGGGACTGTAAGAACAGACTGTTGTAACTGTGGAGCATTAGCTTGAGATTGATCAAGAGTGTGATTCTTTCTGTTTTAAAACCAGATGATTTATAGTTACTCATAAATTACGGGTTTCTATTAAAAATGAAAGTCATAATTTCAAAAAAAAAATTGGCAGCCTAAGCAGCGAAAATGAATGTGTCATATTCATGGTTTTAAGCTAGTATTACAAGTCTGAGTATAGGAAAAAGTAAAACAAACTAGAGGTTATGGCTTAATTTTTTTTAAAGTTCTGTAAGTTTTGGCATAAGAGACATTATAATAAAAATAGCCTGACATAGCTAAACATGTACTATGGCTTTTGTAGCTCTGGAGTACTTGACTGAAATTTTGTGTTTAATTTCATAGTATACTAAGGTGTGTTGGCTCTGTGCTTTTAAATCCCACAGAACATGAAAGGAGGCACACAGAATATGGATTAAATGTTGTTTAGCTGACAGACATTAAAAACTAATAGCAATCCGGGTATATAATACTGTTCAGTGGTGTCTTGTGTAATCTGTTAACCTAGAAATACTAGTGATCTGGGGAGAAAAATCCCCACATTGCTCTAGGTAAGAAACGTCCTAGTAACCCAAATTGCTGAAGTAGTAAACAGCACTTTAATAATCATTGGGTACCGTTTAGCTGGACGTCACAGAAGTGAGTATGTAGTTAAAAGCAGTCAAGCCTTGGAATTAAGAATGAGCCTCATTATTTGGGTCTGGGTGTCAGAATTAGACAGTGCTGAAAATATGTTTCTGAGTAACTTGGAGAAAGAGATTGGATGACTCTTGCAGGAGTGTAGCTGGGAGTGAGAGAGCAGCCGAGTGTTGTGAGCTTTTGTTTTTTGCTTTTTCTGAATTATTAATAGCCAGAAGGAGCTGGCAACTGCGTTGTATCTGTAATCAGCCATACAGCAAACTTTGGAAGAATTTGTTACATAGCTCTGGTGCCTATGCTTC
The DNA here is from genome assembly GCF_000699105.1 of Pygoscelis adeliae. Classification (NCBI taxonomy): domain Eukaryota; kingdom Metazoa; phylum Chordata; class Aves; order Sphenisciformes; family Spheniscidae; genus Pygoscelis; species Pygoscelis adeliae. The sequence continues at coordinate 869,465 of NW_008824770.1, forward strand.
AAAAGGGATGCAGAAAAACACAAATGGAGGGAAGAATTATGCAAAGCTTGGAATATCTCCCTCAGCTTCTCTCTTTAGTTCATGCAAAAGATGCTTACCAAGTGCCTTGATTATGATCTGTGAATTATTTTTTTAAAATCTGTAATGAAAGTCAGTGTTTGGAAACAATTCTAAACAAATCTAAACCAGAAATAAATCACAGGCTGTAATGATTGAGATATTTACACACTGGAACAGTTTATTTAGGGACACAGTGAAATCTCCCGGTCAAGATTGGATGTCTTTCAGAAAAAGGCGTGAAAATGTCTTGTACATGAAACAGTGTTGAGGGGCTTGATTTCAAGAGTGACTGACCTTTGATCGTCTGTGTTCTGTGCAGAACTGTTGGGCAAAAGAGGTATAATCATCCATTCTGGTCTTAAAGTATATTTGCTGGCCACGGATACTTAAATGGGCAAACTTTCACTGAAAATTATACATAAGATACAACATGCCTGTCTGATTATACAGAAAATATCAGTCCCATTTTAAAGAAACCTGTATCCCACAAGGCACGCTGTAGGAAATGGATTCATCATTGCAGATGATAGGTAGGACGTTCAGAGACTGGTATAAATGCAGGTAGCCAGAAAGATGGTGTTTGTCTGCTAGAGGAAGAGATAACTGCTGCTGTGGGAGGTTAGTGAAGGTGTGGGAACTGGAAAAAAATATTTAATGGAGAATTATTTTCTGCTACAGATGTTTCCTGATTTCTGTAGGCTGTGAATTACAGAGAATGTTGCCTTAGTATTGAAACTATTTTGATTACTTTAAACTGAGTAGTCTTGCCCGTTTGTCTATTCTGAGATGGTGTCATTTGAGATCTTTCTCTGGCAAAGCAATGTTCTTCTACAGAGTGGAATTTGAGCTGCAAACCCCAGTTCGGGGTTTTGGGGATAGGCTTTCTGTCTTTACCAGAATATTTTGTGGAGGCAAATTTGTATGGGGAGTGCTTGCAGTAAGCATCAGCAGCCCACCCTAGTCTTCCTCTCCCAGTAAGGAGTAGGAAAGTGCTGGCTGCAGGCACCTTATTTCATGCACGTCCAGTGAAGCTTTGCTGCCACGTAGTGGTGGAGATTGAAGCTTGTTTGGCGGTGGATGGTCCAACCCTCCTACTGATCTCTTGGACCAGGTTCCATTTCTGTAGCAGAAATGAACCTCTGCTTTAGGTTCCCCGGTGTTACAAACCTTATCCCTAAAAAGTGTGATCAGGAATAAATGCCTCCCCCAGCATCCAGTGGTGCCTCTCCGTTTTGGAGGCTTCTAGGTTAGAGGAGTTGTGCTGTGTCTGCTCTGCAAGAGCCAGGTCAAGCAGGGGAAGGAAGAACATTCCCGGCTGATACAACACTGCCTGTTTCTAGCCTTTAAACCCAGAATGTGGTGACTGCAATAATAGATGATAATAGCTGATATGGAATAAATAAAAATAGGGCAACCAAAATATTTTCGACCTTTTTATTCTAACTTCTAGGCAGAGTATTTTAAGTTTGTACAGGCTGAATTTCTGAAGTTTTCTGGTGGTGATAATTTAATGTCGGGAATAAATAGAATCCAAAATTTTAATTCTAAAAATATGAATTAGCTTCTTTAAAATAAGTAAATAAATTAAGATAATACTTTCGGTTCTTTACATTTTCTGTGATTACTTTTTTGGTAACATCTTAAACAGAAGTAAAAGTTACATAAAAAAGGTAAAGGAGGATTTGTAAGGAATTGCTATCGTTTTATAGAGCTTCTAGGGCTTCATAAAACTACTAAAAGCCCCAATAGGAAGAAACTTGTAGAGCTTTGTAAGCAATTTGGCTGACTGTGAGGGACCAAAATCCTGACTGTCTACTACGTGTGGTCAATCACGACACATTGATCTGAACTGTGAATAACAGTTGTGGTAGCTGTCTAGAGACCTCTTTTAATGGTGAGAAGAATTATCTTCAAGTGGCTGTGAAACAAAAGTACTTAAAAGGACTGAAAGACTCGAAGGGGAAATGGTTTATGTTTTTTCAGTGTGGTCCAGCCAGGCTTGTAAGTGGAAGTGATTCTTCTAACGTGACGCTTTAGTATTTCATTTCTGTCTACAGAAGTTTTAGTGATAATTGGATTACTTGTTGAAGACCAGAAAGAAATGTAATTAACAAGAATTGTATTTTCATTTTCTCTGTTTTTTAGCCCTATAGACCTGTTCCAGAAAACCTCTTAGAGAAGTTGGGTGGCTTTAGCTGTTGCATAAACAGCCCGTTTGACTAGGGTTCCAAGCCATGTGGGTTGTCTTTCTTGGTAAGGTTTTGTATCTCTTCCTATATTTGATTAAAATGAAGTTAATATTTAAATAGTCAAAAATCTGATTTAAATGAGGTACTAGAATTGAGCAAAGAATATCCTCTTTTTCTCATTAGGCCAAATGACTCTTAGGAAGAGAGTTTCCTAAGTAATCATTTAATTATTGAAAATAACTGTAGTGCAGGAAATGGTCTAACAAAAAAAAAAAAAAGTATCTACACTAGGTAATAAATCAAACTCCCCAGCAAGGATGTTATAATAAATATCAAGGGGGCTTAAGAAAACAGATGTACGTATTTCATTCTCTTTGTCACCACTCTTCAGTATCCTACATTAGTTAATGATAATACTTAAGTTTTAAAACTTAAGTTACTTGCCTTTTTCAAGCAACATATGTTCAACATTACTTATGCATTGCTGTATATCTGTCGTCAGATTCAAACCTCATCAATAATTATGTCTACTATCTTTCATCCATAGAATCCAAATTGTTTTATAGAACAATTCATAGAGGTCCTGATGGCTGCAATAGACTTGCCAATCACATTTAGTCCAAATTGGACCTCCTAATATGAGAATGCAAAGCTGGAATACTCTCTTTGGGAAATGGTTTGTAAGTCCTCCTCTCCAGTAATGCATCACAATAGGATATTGGTTAGCCACTCCTGACAGTATGTGGCTGTATTTTCACAAGTCATTAAACTTATTAAAAAATCACTGTGCTATTGCTAGCATTGACTCTAACAACCTCTTGTAGCAGAATCCATATGAAAAGAAACAAGAGAATTGTCAAAAGTTCCCTTTGCAATCAGTGGCAAAAGTTCCACAGGTTTTAGTGGCATAGATTTTCATGGTTTATGTTGATTCCAGATAGTAAAATTTTTCACCCTTTAGGGCAGATTGCTAGTGCATTTTCTCCACCTCTCTTCCTTTCTCCCCGTACTCCCCCCTCCGTGGCAATTGAAGTTACAACCCAGTGGAGTTTACATGATAAATTTTAAATTGCTGTATGAAGGTGTTACACAAGTATGGAACACGGGGCAAGTTGATTCAGTTTTGGTATTGTTTGTGTAAGTCAAAATAAGATAGGAATCCCATAGCATACAGTACTGAAGGATTTTGAAAAAAAGTTGCTATAAATGCGTACAAGTGTTTGCTTTCATTCCCTAAACACAGGTGGTCTAGTAATGAAGCTCCTGCAAAATAAAATAAAATTTTTTCTTTCTTTTGTATGCGCTCTGCACTGTGACAGAGATATTGTAATCTTCACTTGTCTATAATATTAATTAATTTGAGAGTGCAGTATCTCCTGTTGGAAAAACCGAGACAAATCTGTGCAATCAGATCTGCTGTGCTTGCTGCATTTCTTTTCTTCTATGCAGTTTCACAACAAACAGGCTCATGCTCTTATTTGTAGTAACTATGGAAACTTTAGAAGCTCTTTTTCTAAAGCTGAGCATACAATAAAGTGCTTAAAGTGTTGGTAGGATTAGAGACTCTAGAATATGTTTAATTTTCTCTCTGTGTCTCTATCTTTGGAGAGGAGCAAGAGGGTAATGTGAATATTAGCTGGGGACTAGCTTTAATCTCTGCTGACACTTAAGTCTGTCTAGGTCTGCACACAGCCATCCAAAGGTCTTAGCCCCACACAGCATGCGAACAAGGGAAATCATGCATATTCATGACTGAATTTACAATGGAAAACCTACATACAGAAAAGAGTTTTTGAATGAGTGAAAACGTTATTGAAACCGTTTTGCAGCTTCAGCTACAGTAGTCAATAATGATAAATGCCATAATGATGATAGAGTTCATAAGAGAATGGGAATGTCTTAGATATTATGTAAGCATGAATGGATATGATAATAGGAGAACATCATTTGCTGTGGGGTTTAGCAGTGTTTTTGTGTTGAAGGACATAAAGATGATGGTAACAGGATTATTCCCAAGGCTAATACACAAAAAAAAAATTCTGAGAGTACTTTTTTTCTCTGTGTGGCACTTTGCGTGATTGAGAACTGTCACTCTTTGAAAATTACTTTTTTTTTTTTAGGAGGTATTCTTTTATGCAAGCGCCGTATTTTATGCAGAGCTGTATTTTAGGAACACAACAAGAGAAGTCTGCTCCTCATCCCAGGAGCAGAGCCAGGGAGGGTGGTAGCATGTTTCTCACAGTCCATTGGGAGAACTTCATGTTACTTTCTGGCACTCGTGAAATGCCCTAAATCAGACCTCAGAAAGATCTGCTAGATATCAGCCTTTGTTCATCTGCATTCATCAGCTTGCGTACTTTACTATTCTGAAATTTATTCTCACCATTGGAGCTGATGTGTGAGATTCTGCTCATATATGATTTTATTTCTTTGGTATTTTATTGTTTTATATACTCAAATGTTATCTTCAGTGGAAATATTCAGTTTATGTAACTTAAATGTAGCTTGGCACTTGTCTTTTCACTTAACTATAGTAGTGATGCACTGACAGAAGAGAATACATTTATATTCTCTGTCATGTTCACCTATTAAGGCGTTGATGTGATACATAATTTTTTTTTTTAACTTCTCTCCTCTGTCATTACCTCATGCCAGAATTTTTTGAATGAAGGAGGTGTGCAGCATGTTTCCTGACAAAGTCTGAAGAACTCTGTCAGAAAAAAGCCCTATAGTTGTTACTGCTTTGCTGTTTTTGATTTTCAGTTCTGGGCTGCTTGAATGTGAAAATAAATATAAACTGCTGTTGAAAGGCAGGGGGCTGTTTCAGTGATGCATGCCAGTGCAGGATTGTTCCCTAGCATGTATGTTTCCTGTGACGTTTGTCCAGGCAACCTTCATCTAAACCTTTCTCTCTCTGTTGAGGATTCCTCGTGTGCTTTTTATTTCAGTCCCTTCTCTATTCTCTTTTGGCATCTAAGTAGCGCTGTGGTTAGGTATGGTCATAGACTTTTTTTTTTTTTTGTCTCCTGTATTCTCAGTTTATTACTTCCCCTCTCTTAAAATGTAAGCTTGTGAAGGCAGGACCTAGTCTCATATTAAAAAAGCTGCTTCTGCTATGTGCTGTTGTTCATCCAACAACCCAGCATGAAAGACTGCCTCTGCTGAAAGTGTGTAAGCCTAAGCGGTGGTTGGAGGCGGCAGCAAGGTAGGCACAACAGCCAGTGCAAGGTGCACAGAGAAAATGGTAAGACTGCTACTGTAAGAATGTGCATGTAGTGGTACTGGGTTTTCCAAATGCTGTCATAATAGATTGTGTAAGAAAGTCCAGTTCCTGTATTTTATTGTTTTGGGTGAAGTTCCCGTCTTCCACAAGTATGGAGTTTTCCCCTCCAGTCACCCCCTGGCAAATGCCCATAAGAACACTATCTTATCTCTGTGCTTAGGCACTGTCCAACCCAAAAGACATCAAGGAGATGAGTAAATTATGCATATTCTTCTACTGGATGTGAAGCTACATGTAGTAAATAATTGGTGCCCTGCAGGCAAAAAGCACTTTTGTGTGATTCAGAATGGCTTGCCTCCCGTTTGGGTGACTTGGGAAAGATTATATCATAACATAGCTTTTCAGCTGCAGAATTGGGGCTAACATCTCTGACGCTTCATAAAATGAACACTGTAGTTCACTTGGAAGATGCCTGACTGATAATCCTGGGAATTTAAATCCTTCGTCTATGGCCCTGACATGTGCCTCAATCCTGGCCTCAAGGGACCACCTTAGAAGGTGAATGAGTTGCAGCTTGTGCCCATTTAAACATGAGCAGGAGCTACCTGCTGGTGATCTTACTGTCTGTTCTGTTGGCAAGTTTGTAAAAACACCCAGGCACAAAGAACCGAGTTTAGGTAACATTAAGTTAAGTATTTTTAAGTGTCTCCCACGTTATTTGTGCCATTTTCAGTTGTCAACCTGGATAAGATGTGTTTCTCTTTTATTACATTTCTTCAACTTGTACAGTGAAAAAAATAGTTGTTTTCTTTCTTGTACCTGGTTTACAGCTCATTTTGTTTGCCAGTTCTTGGAAGTGTAGTATTGAAGTGTTCAGATCGTAAACACAGTGACTGACTTTTTTTTTTAATCTCACTAGGAAGATCATTGGAACATTTCAATTAACTGTAATTTTGGTTTAAAACAGTATGTCCTTTTAATTCCTGCAGTTCCTTTGTGTTGTGTTATGTTTGTTTGTTTTTTTTAATTCAAGATAAAACCTGGTAAACTTGCCTGAAGTTAATGGACATACCTCATTTAAACTTAAATTACCTCATATGCAAGTATTTGCAGGTTCAGAGTCATGGCCTGTAAACGTCTTACTTTTTCTAACCCTTGATTTCTACTGTTTTTCTGGGTTTGAGGGATTGGGGGAGGGGGGGCGGCAGGGGGAGGGGAATGCAGTCCTAAATTAGAATAAGCATTGCTTCATCTTTAAATAGATAAATGATCCTTAACTTTGTTCAACAGTTGTGAACCAGTGGGCAGTATATGCTATCCGAAATCTCACTGAACAGAATGAGAGAAACCAAGAGCTTATTGCGCGGATGGAGGAGAAGGGGCTGGCAGACAACTGTGCCCTTGAGAGTATGGGTTTAGAGACAGAGAAACGAGATGACAAGTTAATTCTGAGATCTGTCAGGAAAAAGCCCTCGTGAGCAAAAAATTAAGAACAGTCAAATCATTAAAAGAGGATTTCTCTTTTAAAATATTTTTCCCTGCTCAGGCAATCAAGATTTCTTCAGTTTTAGTTCCAGTCTGCTGGAAGTGTTACGTTCATTCTCAGAAAAACTGCCAAATGATACTTCTGCCTCACTGTTGTAAACAAAAGGACACCTATGCATTTTCTAAATACCTAGGTAAATTAACCTATGGAAAAAAACCCTTCTTTTCGGATGGTTGAAATTTCATTACTTTCTTGTTTTGTTAGTAGAAAGATGTCATGCGTGCAGTATTGAGTTGTTGTAATTTCCATTGCTGAACCTGGAGTTAACTATCATTAAAAACTCAACAAAGAAATAACTGCTTTGCAGTCTGCCTTCTCCATTTAAAAGATCTATGCTGAGTCAGGGCTAAACAATCGAAGTTACTCGTTTTCAATCATAGTGCTTAAATATCTCTGCTTATATAAGGATCAGTGGAACATTGGATGTACATAAATATTTAGTGAATTAAACACAACGTGCCTTCTGTGTATTTAAATTATTAGTAAATTGTCTTTTCTACCTTGTTACCTTTCAGTCTTCATGACAAGTATATTAAAAACAAAGCTGAAGCTGTTGTGGCAACAGATGCTACATTCCTTTGCACTGGGGCATGTCTCTGTTTTGGAGACTTGGGTGTTTGTTTGAATTTTATTTGTTCCTTTGGATGGTAAGTCAGCCCACTTTCCTTTTATTTTGCACTTCTCATGGGTTTTCTGAACTCTGGCAGACTGCTGAAGAGGTAGTTTCTCACTGTGATTAATTCTAGCAGTTTCTTTTCACCCCTCTGCCTTTCCAAAACATTGACAAAACTCATTTCCAGTTAATTAATTCAAGAGAGGCAGAAGAATGGAAGGCCCTGCCTCTTCATTTTGGGTACCCTCCTATATTGTTGTTGGACCCTGCCACTGTGGAATGTGGCATGAATGAGATGGGGGAGAAGGGGGGTGATGAAAGGGGAAGCCAAGAAATGTAATCCTCCATGCCTAAGCAAAACAAGAATTACAGCTTAATACTGCTAGCGCTTGTATATCCTTGCTGTCATTTGGTTATCTGCAGTTGTGTCTAACAGGAAGGTCCCGGAAAAGTTAAATTGTTCACGTTGTTGTCATCATTTAATGCCATTCTTAAATGGAAAGACAGGTTTATGTCCTAAAACTACATGTACATGTAACTGACACTCAGCCATGTGCATCAGCTTTTGCTCCTCCAATTCATTTTTTGATTTAAAAATGGAAAAAACCACATGGTACTTTGAACTATGAGAAATATATAGTAATGCTTAAAACCGATGGGGAGTGTAGTCAGACTACTAAAATCTTTTCAAGTTAACCACAAGATTTCAGTGTCTACCATGCTGACCAGGTGGGACTGTGGAATTGACCTAGTGCGATTTTAGTCACCTGTTGGTTTTAAAGGCAATGATACGAAACTCCTGTCTTTAGCCGTTTATTAAGCAAAGGATGTATATAAATGGATGATGGCAATAGGAATAAAGACTGTAACTTTTGTTGCTTGTAGTGACTTCTTACTTGAAAAACAAATGGGGGGGGAAAGTGTTCTTTGTTTTAGCAAAGAATATGAGTATAAGCAAAGTGCTTTATTTGCTTTTTTAAAAATAATTTGACAGGAACATTTCAGAGGCTATTGAAACTGTTGTGTTTAAGTGCTGGTTGAAGTAATTTCTTACAGCCTTTTGCTAGCTGAATGGAAAAAGATTATGTTTTTGGTTCTTCTTGAGCACACGGTCTATCAAATTGTGGTTTCTCAATGTTTTCCATGAGCCTTGTGTTTAGGCCAGAATTCATTTATCAGTTTAATTACTGTGTCACATTAGATTTGCAGCTGGTTTTGTTTGGGTTTTTTAATCTTTATTTCCGTAACACAATGGAAAATTCATACTTCCAGCACCGAAATGGCAAAAAAAAGAATTCCACTCTTAAAAAAAAAAAACAAAACTGTTTTATTCAGAAGGCTACATCATTCAACTTTAAAAGGAAAGAATTAAATTTTTGCTGACAAAGGAGCATCAAATATAATAGCACCTAGAAATGAAGTAGTTTTCAGTTGAGTAATTATAAAACCTCAGTCTTTTTTATTTTAGCACCAGTACTTAGGAAGCTCATGTTAGATAATTTAACAAAGTGAGGGGAAAAAAATAACAATTATCCTGAAAAGAAAATGAACTTTGTTTAGGGAAAAATGCAAAGAATTTCCTTCTATTTAGGCTAATAAAGAGTTAAAATCCTGTTCACAAAGCAAATCCAGAAAGAACTTTGGTTGTGGAAAAAGCAGTGGGAGTCCCTTTTTCCTTTTAAGCAGTTGGGAATAGATTTTTTTTTTTGTTTGGGTTTTTTTTTTAACTTGATGGTTGTGTACCCACCAATGGAATATGCACAAACCCATAAATATAAGGCAAATAATAACAAACACAAATAAATAAAAGGGTTTTGTGTGTTTCAGTACATAATGGAGTAATAGCTGTGTTTTCTAAACGGGAAATGTAGGGCTTTCACAGTGGAGAACATGCTGATTACTGTATTGTGAGTGGCTGGCTTTTGATTTTCCTAGGTGGATTAATTCTCAGAACACAACAGCTTCCCTGTCCTCCCCCGGTGGAGTCCCAGTCTCCAATAGGCTTGTTTTATATGCTAGGGGATTAATACAGCACAGCAATCAGTCATAAAAAGCAAGCTTTATTGAGTTTGTAAAGGGGCAGAACAGTCAGATCAAGTCTTGTGACCATCTTATTGCTTTCGAGTGCTTTCAAACAATAGTGATCAGATCTTTTTTTTTAAGGTCTATTTTTTATTAAAAGGGAATAGGGAGCTGGGTTTTCATCATAAGTGCACACATTTTTAAAGAGCTTTCCTGCAAATTGTGAGAAATAAGCTTAAATGTTTGCAAAGTTCTGAATTTCTACTCCTGCTAATAATTTAGGTTTGTTTTGCCTAAAGCACCTGTAAAACACGTTTTTAAATGCAACCAACAAAAAATAAAATCCCAGGCAGTTAATGCCACTGTCACAATCTTTATATAGCAGTTGATTTTATATGTTGAGGTTGGTGTGAGTGTTTGCATACCGAGACTCCAAAAAACTCCCCTTCATTTGCAAATGAAGAAGTATTAAAAATCTGAGGCTGTACCCAAAATTACCTTAAATCTTTGTTTGTCCCTAGCCGTATCTACATCATTGTTTTATGCTGACTTAGAACTTGCTATCTTCTTGCAGTACTCTACGTAGACTTCTTCCTATTACACGTCGGGGGGCTGGATGGGAGGGGAGGGGGGCGGATTTATGAAGTTATGCAGAAGAACCCATTCTCCCTTCCTTCTT
>NW_008824770.1:879820-946584 GCF_000699105.1 Pygoscelis adeliae
TCGGCTGCCGGGTGAGGGGATGGGAGGTGTGCCGGGGGCCGGGAGGGCGCGGGCGGTCCCGGGGCGCGAGTGGCCGGAGCCGGCGCGGCTGAGCGCCGCCTTGGTGGAGTCCCCTCGGTGCTGTCCAAGGTCCTGATGACGCTGCCCGTGGCCCCGCGGAGGGAGGGCTCTGCGAGCCGCCGGGGGCCTTGCGGCGGACAGCCGTTCCGTGGTCCGGTTGCCACCGTTTTCCCCGTTGCCTCTAGAGCTTCCCCGCAGTGTGCCGAGGTCACGGCTGGGCAATAGCGTGCGTGCTGGTTTTAAAGTACACCCGAAGACAAATGTTTCTTACTGCCTTGCGTGTGGAAGGTGTTTAGGTCTTTGTTGTTCACGGGCAGACCCATTGGCAGTGTCTCAGTTTAGGGTTCGATGGTGCTTCCCACGTTAAGATCTGGTTCCAGTTGCTTGTAGCTCAGCCAGATTGTAGGCACTCAAGTGGAAATTTTCCATGCTGCTTTAGGCTTAATTGGTTTCTTCAGGGGAACTTTCTCTCACAGTGATTTCTGATAAGATCCGGTAACTTATGAGGATGAGAAACTGGCATTGGTTTTTGTATATGTTAATAGTATCCCTAAAATCATTTTTTTTAAACACTAACTATTCCTGATATAAATGAGGGTTATGCATTTTCCTCTGTCATAATCCAGTCCAAATTGGCCACATTGTAAACTCTGGAAATCCTTGGTTTATACATTGTAAGTAGAGACTTGTGAGAGCTGAGCTACTAAATTTGCTGAATTTGCTTTTGCATTGTCTTTGTTCCAGTCATGAATCCAGGGTCTGTACAGGGCATTTTCAACAGCCATTGCTCCTCGCCAGTGTGGTGCTGGCAGAAGAAATCAAGAACTGAGAGATTCTCTGCACTTCTCTGTGAGCTGCCTGCTGATGTCCATCTAACGTGGAGTAAGGAACTGCTTAGACTGGAGATGGCAGCAACAAATAAAAATGGATCTCAGGGGGCGAGAGAGGGAGTAGTTCAGGTCTGAGAGAGAACTTCTAGATGGTGGGGAACACATTATCAGTCTGTAAAACAAACGAGGGAGTATGATTATTTTGCATCATTCCTCCTAGACTCTGGCAGTTGCAGAAGTTTGCTATCCGAAAGGAATCCTTTAGGAAGAGCCTCCCCTCTCCAGACTAGGATCAAAGCAATGTCTGCTTTCACCCCAAATTTATTTTGGACAGGAATGGCTCTGTACTGCTTTTAATTGCCTTGTCGGAATCAAGGCTGCTCTGCTATCTGGCTCAGCATTTTCTGCAGCCTTACGGCTTACTCTAAAAGTAGTCTGTAATTCAGAAAATACTTAAATAGTTAAAGTATTTAAATCAAAAACAGCAAATATATAAATAAATCAGAGAATTCTAATTTTTCACGTCTTTTCATAGGAAAGGACAAAGCAGCTGGAGGTAAAGACAGGTGGAAGTCCAGAGCATTTAGAATTAACCTCATGCTCTTTTTGCTGCGTGGCATCTCACCTCAGTTCAGAAGCACAGCTAACGCCTCACCAATAGTGACGTAGAGACATCACTGAAGCTCCATTAGTAAGATGCACTGTAATTTGCACTTGGTCTCATTTAAACTTCAGGTGACTTCCATAACATATTTATGCAAAACTTAAAAAGTTTCCTATCATTTTTGAGTACAAGCAAACACAAGTTTAAAGACACAATAGCACAAAAGGGATTTCAGTTTGAATTTTTACTGTCATTCAAGAAGTATTTCAACCTGTCCGTCCACTTGTGGAGTTGTTATGCAATGCCTTTAGTTTTGGTGGGGTGTTTTGTAATAATTCAAGAGTGCTGAACATCTTAACGCTTTTTGACATACATTCATAGTCAATATTTGTTAGAAGATGAACAGTCCAATCTTTAATTTGTTTTTTGGTGGGGATGTTTTTAAGAGGTTTTCTTCTCGTGGGGTTTTGAAAATGTGATCAAAGTAGGCACAAAAGCTGTATTGCCTAAGGAAAAAAGTCTCAAAAATACATCTGAAATGTGTGAAATTGAACAGGCCTCTTGACGGTGGTGTTAACTCTAAAACATAAGCACAGCAAATGTTGGTGATGATAGCTATTCTACTGTTGATCTCTTTTTCAGAAATACATGTTTATGTTGTATTCACAGCACAACAATAAGGAAAAAAATATGGATTATGTAATTTATCTTAACTATCAAGTCCTAACTCTGGGTATGGAGGGGATTTTCAGCTGTTAGCCTGGGCAATTTGGGTTTTGAAATTGTGTTTACTGAAAGTTATTATAAAGCAAAATCCTTCTATTATTACATACCTTTTAAAATCTATTCTTTGTGAGCATTTCATGAATGCTTATAAAAGCATTTTCTTGATTTTTCATGATAAATCCTTTATATATTGCTTGTTTTAAATATATTTAAATGACTTTAATGAGAAATCCGTTCAACACTGAGCATTACCAAGGAATCTGTTTGACACATTTCTCACAGAACAGAACATGAAACTAGTGTATGTGGGCTTTTGTAAGATAAATCACTTATGGGCAAATAGGGGAAAAATTTGGGAAGTAAGTATTCATGACAAAGGACTTTCTTGTGGCTAATTACTTATATAATTCACAGCTTGACTAGCTAAACGGTAAGTGATGATCCCTTCCCAGTAATTTCTGAAAATATTTTGTTATTGGAAATGTCAGGAAGTTATACTGAATTTGGGTAGAGCAATGCCTAGGAAGGACAGTGAAAAGAGTGATAAGAACCTATCATGTTCTGTCTGGAGTGCCTGGACTTACGGTCTCACATTCCAAGGTCAGTGTCTTGTGCTGGGCTTTGCAGTGTATGTTTTTTATTTGTGGGTTGGGGATTTTGGGGGAGGGGTGGAAGAATCCATTTGCTGCTTCAGGTTACCTGTTCATTAACTGTGGATGAAGTTGCCTGCATTTGCTACAGAACTCTTTTAGCTGTTAATGTTATATGTAAGAATTAAAGTAGAGGAGGGGAAGGGCATGCTGGAAGAATATATGACAGGCTGACTAAAAAAGATGAGACCTAGAAATACAGATCTAAACAGTCTAAGATGTCTGTGTTTAAAAATAATAAAATAAAATAAAAATTTAAGACAAGCCTTGCAGATCAAAGCTCTCTGGCAGGGCAAAAGTAGCTTATTACTTTGGGGGTGATTTTAAAAGAAGAAAAAACATAAATCGTTGATAAACCAATTAAAAAACCATGTTTTCCCAGACGTAGGTTGTAGAACGGGTGATGTTTCTGTTCAGTTCCTTATCCCCTTTATTCTGCACCATGCGTTTCTTTTCTTCTGCACATCATAGACTGTTCCTGCTTTTGATTAAAAGTGAGGTTCAGTAGGCTGATGTATGTGATCAAGGCAAAAAAAATGCAGTATTGCGTGTGCACTAATAAATGGGAAAATGTTGGGCCAACAATATTCATGAAAAGAAACATACAACTGCCTTGTATTACCCCATGTTCCCCTTCAAACGCCCGGGGCAGCCCTCCTGTTCTGCTTTTTATAGGCTCATCATGATAGGTTCTGCCAGAAGTGTTACTTTGTCAACAAGACTGAGCGCTCTGCATCAAAGGCAGCCTTCCAGCCTTGCTCAGAATGCGTAAAATAAAAGATTTAAACCCAGCTTCTCTGTGAGATATGTGTATTCCCCCTGCCTGTGGTTTCCCTCAGTTCAGTTTGAGATTTGTTTTCTCAAAATGTTTTGAGAAGTCTTGGCAAAAATGTCAACAAAACCACTTCATAAGAGAATAATGGATGAAAATGCCTAGCTCTTTCCTGGGAAAAAAGCATCCTTACTGACTAATACCTGGGAGGAGTCTCAACTTCAATGTCAAGTCTTCTCAGCTGAACCAACAGGCTTGAGTACATCATTTTTACCACTCACTGAGGGCAAAGTGCATGCATAACACTGTTACAAATCACCAAGGGATTTTACTAATAGTGTCATTAAAATTACAGCACATTCTTTGTCATTCTAAACATTTGTGTATCATCCAAGTCTTTGCAGGGTGGCTTCACTCTCTTTTCCTTGCTTTGTAAATTCTTTGTTAGAGGAGTTGTTCATTACTGCGTTTAGACAGACCTTGGCATCTGCTCTCTACTCTCAACTGCTCTCTGGTCCAACGTTAAACATTATTTAATAAGCAGGGTTTTTTTAGCCACCTACTTTACAGAGTGGTGCATCTTCCAATCTTTGGCCCAAGCCCATGTCTATTTAATGATACCAAGATGTGTCTGAAGAGTGTCCTCCTCAGTTCTGTGGATTTTGCATTGTCAGTGCTTTATTCTAAATTGCAGCCATCCATTGTGAGCCTGCACTCCATGGGTTAAAGTGTATTTTGATATTAGAACAAGCTTTCATTATGTTTTCTCTCTTTCCCCCCTTCTCCCACCCTGCAGAATTAGAACTTTAAGCTTTCTAGTTAAGCTATTATGGTGGCCGTAAACAGGTGCGTGCTTTACAGAGGGTCTCATTCTATGGTTTCCACTGGCGTGCCTGGCCTTCTGAACTCCCCTTTGCTACCTCCTTCCCCCTCAATAATTTTTTATGAATGATAGCTTTTCAACACCCTGGGAACAGCTTGTTGGGAAAAACACTCTTCATGGGGTGCAGTCAAATCCTACACATTTCTTCAAGGGAGTTTTGTGAAAGGAATGGTACTGTGCTGCAGGTATGACGTATGCGTGGACCCCCCCCTCCCCGTTCCCCTACCCCCTGCCTCTGTGATTCACTGTGATAAATTTGCTTTTTAATAATGCCAGTAGACTCTCGCCACAGGTGCTTCTCAATTAAAATCCACTTTGTTTAAAAACTGGAGGCTTGTTTAACTGAGCCCCTGGTGAGAGTTGTCAGATCCCAGGATAGGTGACAAAAATAGATTGGTGGACCTCTGGAGTTGCATTGGAAATACCATATCCCAGGGTACCAAAGGGCAATGTCGCCTTTAAAACAAATCTGCAAGTTTGAGAAGCCCTGGGTGGAATCCCTGGGAGTTGTCATTTTCAGCATGGGGCTTTTTTTAATCCATCTTTTAGCATTTTGTTTTGTTCCTGCTAGCCTTCTCATACCCCCACCCTCATATGCTTTCCCCTTCTTTCTACTATTGATTTGCCTATTCAGAAAATACAAAGGTAAAAAGGATATTACTATTTTTTTCCAAGAACAGACTCTCTTTCTTTAGTATTCTAATGATATTTGCAAGAAATGAATTGAAATGGCAAAGCGGAGGGGGGAGGGGAGGCCTCTTATATTTTTATAAAAAAAACCCAAGTTTAAAGCATTAGAATTGTGATTTTTTTTTTCTTTTTTTCTTTTATTTTCTTTTTAAACAGAAAGGAAACTTTACTTTTGAGTGATTTGATCTTTTCCCTCCCCTGTTAGATGGGTATTTTTAGCATTTTGAACACATGTAACGTCCTCAGATATTGCTTACCAAAGCACTTTGAAATAACTATAGAGGGTGGATGGGATGACTCAGGGGACTGGTAATTGGATATGGAGCCTTTTCACCTCGAAGTCACTAGTTTGAATCTAACCCAAGTTGCCAGCGACCTAGTGGTTACCCTCAGATGGCTGTTTCGCGGCCTGTCTGAAGTGAGTTGGTGGTCTCAGTCCAGCTTTTCGCAAACAGCTGTCCACATCACAGAAACCACCGTCACAGTTAGTACTAATTAGCAGCCTTGTTGGCAGTATCGGTAAGGGAGGCGAAGGACTGAATTAGCCATCGAGCTGTCTTCTGCTGTTAGAGGTGGTCTCTCCGAAACAGAGCCAAGGCACCCTGCTCTTGGAGTCTTGCAGCAGCAGCTTAGTTTTGACACTGTCTCTGGCTTGTGTGTACATGTGTATTTTCTCCCTCTGGGGATACTGCAACTTTTCCTACTCCCACGATACCAATCTGTCAGTTGTGTCCCCATTTTGGTTTGGTTTTGCTTTGTCCTCTGCAGTTTATCAGTTCCTGGGTTCAGGGGTGTCTCCATACCTGGTGGTTGGACTTTCCCACGCACCCTTTATCAGTGAGATTAGTCCCCTAACGTCTCTGCTAAATCTACCACAAATAAGATTCTTCACATTTCAGTCCATTTGTTTCATAATGGCAATCGCACCGGTGATAGCTGTCAGTTGCAAAAGTTTCCATACTGTCCCCATCGTTTTGCAGTCCTCTTTCCGAAGCATTTTTACATTTTTATCTCTGCAAGAAGTTTTGTTCTTTTCTGAAGCTAAACCAAAATGTAGCCGTTTTGAAGGTGTGAGGACAAAATAGATAATTCTGACCTTTTAAAATATCTGGTAGCTGAAAAAAAGAATATTGCAATAAGTATCTTTTATTCGGGGAGTTTTAGAGTACAACCCTCGTGTACTCTGAATGGTGCGTTAATGGATTCCAAGGCCGACAGAGGATCCTTCTGCTGGTAGTGAGATTTTTGGGTTGATACATAAGTCTATCTGTGGTAATCCGTTTGCAAGATCATGAAAATTTCCACATTTAAAAAAAGTTGAAGTAAACATGGCTTACAGCATTTTAAGCTGTAGGCAATTGTTTCTGAAAATGGGGAATTCAGTATGCATACTCCGAATTCCATGCAGGGGAACAATAGTAACACAATTCTAGTCAAAATACAGTGTTTTTCTTCCCAAGTACTAAACTAAGCCCTGTAGGAACCCATTTCTGATTTTTTCCCTGAGTTTTAATGTTAACAGTGGTTTCTGCAAAAATAAACACTCCCTCAAAGTATTGGCAGCCCAAATATGGAAGCTGAAACTGAAGGTAACAGTAGTGACCTTATTAGTTTTTCTTCTCTAACTTGAAAGAAATGGCTGAAGTGAAGAGCACAAATAGAAACAAGTAATGTAGATTTTTCAGCTTTTGATTCCTGGTGTTGGTAAAAGGGTAAGGAAGAATCTGTATAATAGGGGATTTACATATTGCCTTTTGAGGAGGACGACAGGGTCGCAGCTTTTGGAATCTGTGGTTTAGGCTAGGGGTATCATCATGCTACACACTTCCAAGTAACTAGTTAGGCTGACTGCCATTTCATGGTTTCTATTCATGAACTGATAGTTGATTAGGTCAGACTTCAGTGGGACTGGATCTATGTTGTGTACCTTTCTGGAATGTGGGGGTTTTTTAGCCAGCAGGATATAAGGAGGCTGGTGGGAGAGCAGCGCTCTAGCTGGGAACAGCACAACTGGCGGCAAAGGGAAGCCTAGCTCAGGGCTTTCTCTTACATTTTGGACAAGCTTGGGAAATGAACTCTTTTGAGCTGACTGGAAGGGTCTACAAGGAGAATCCCGCACTGGCTGGTATCTTGAGCAGTCCAGAAAAAAGAGGCAAAAATGGTTGCTGTTTACGAGTTGGAAAAAGTGAATTAAGCCAAGAAGGTGTTTGAAGTGATTTGCCTCAGTTGTGAAACAGATGTGTAACTAATCAGGAGCTGACAGTAGTAGAGCATTCCCTCTTTAAAGCTCAGGCAGCAAGGAGGACTGTGCACAACACTGCCCTGGAAGTGTGTCTTTGAATAAGTGTTCATAGTAGAAGTACTGCAAGTCTGGAGGAGCTGAAGTCTTCTAAATAATGATGGTTGTATGGAGGAAGTCAGGCTCTCCTCTCATGAAGGAAGGAGATGGAAAGAACCGAAGTGGAAACAGTTGGCAAGGCCAGTCTGTCTTGTTGTCACAAGGGTGGCAGGAAGGAGGCCTCCAAACAAACCGAAGCCCCGGGAGTGAGGCAATTACCATTTCTTCCTGCTCACATCGAATTCTTGTTCAAGGCATTTCCAAATAAGGGTTAGGAACTGAGCGCTGCAACCGCAAGATGACAGTGCAATGCTGTTAAAACCAAGACTCCTTTTTCCTTCTACTTAAAATAATCTATGTTCAGCCATGAATCAAAGTGCCTCTGTAACCTGCCATGCTCTAAAATAGGCTGACAGAAACCTATACAAATCCTCCTGAAAAAATAAATGATGAAAAAAGCTTTAGCTGGCAATTCCAGAGTAAGAATGATTAGCAAGTTGCACTGTTGAGTTAACATGATTTTAATCCTGTGCTGCTTGTTAATCTCAAGGGAAAAAATGCCATGATGTGTCTGTTGTGTGAGCACAAGGCACACAAAAATCACATGACGAAAGTAATTTCTGCGTAATGGTACCAGTGAAAACAAAAAAGAAAAAGAGAACGAGGAGCAAAATTTCCTGGCTGATATGAGTTAGACTGAGATCAGTGGAGCTTTACTCATCTACACCAGGAAAAGTCACCCATACCCTCGAAGCCCTCCCCTTTAGCTTGCCAACGTTACAACAGCAAAGAGCCATGAATAGTTGTTGAGATGCCTCACTGAGGTAAAAAGCAAACCAATACGATACTGAGGAAAAGAAGGAAAGAGCAATTTTAGCATTTAAGACCAGGGCAGTGCTGTCAGGGCAGGAGCAGCTTTGGGTTGCCAGCACTTGAGCCCCCTTTCACTTTGTATGAACTTTCAAATATTTGGGAAAGCTTTCAGTGATGTTTTGATTTCAAAAGCTATCTGGTGGCCTAAATGTCCATACCCAACAATTAAATCAATAAATTCAGAGGCCAGCCTTTAAAGTTCTGAGCTTCAAAAGCTGCCACTAGTGCATTATTCATGGATTTGTTTTTTTCCTTTGATATCTTTCTATGGTGTGATCTATATAGCAGAAAAGAACCCACATCTGTCTGTTTACACCACCCGGGAAATTCCTGTGGGCAACCAAAAAAGTCAACCACAAATAACTGCTGGGTTACCAACAAACATAGTATCTGGAGCGCCTCCACCCACCTGCCATTGGGCAGATTTCTAAATCTTATTTGAAAATAGGAAAAATCAGATCGAGGTGGTGGGAGGAATAGAGGGAGGGCTGGGGAAAAGGACCCATTTGAAAAACTAACGTGAAATTAGCTGAACTATTACAATTGTTTGGGGATTTTTTTTTTTAAGTGTAGTAGGTTACATATGGGCCCTGAGCTGAGCATCACATCATGACGCAGTGCATCTCACTGAATCAGATCATTTGACTTGTGGGGTTTGGGTTTGAATTCTTGTGCTACGAATGGGCACGTTCTTCCAAGCTGCGTCTTGAGCAAAGGTGGACAGAAAACATCCCGTAAACCATTTTGAAAACTCATGAAAAATTCTCCAGCTGGATACTGGGAGAGGCTTTAAATTCCAGTTCTGCCCTAGCCAGTGGGGGCTGTCTGGTCATTCTCGTTTTAACCACAGGGTCTCTTTACATTATTATGGGTCTTAGAGTTACAATTTCCATTGGTTTGAAAAGCTTCTCAACACATCCAAAGGTGAATTCCTAATCAAGACCTTCATTCACCCAGGTTTTTTATGCATGTACCCTAACTAAAGCAATTGGGTGGCCTTCTCAAAATCAATGAAAGGAGTTATGTACTTAAAAGTAGGCATTCAACAAGCTGAATGTCATCCTATGACTCTCTGCATCCTTGAGAAGTATGGAAAATATTCCTATTTATTGAGTTGATCCTGCATTGTGCTACTTGATTTGCAATATTCAGTGAGCTCTTAACTCTGCTTTGACTATTTTTTTATCTCACACTCGTATTCAATCAGTCAGATGTTCCGCTTTAACTTGATACATGATTAAAAAACTAAAGCCATAGTGCAGATGGTACAAAGATTTCCTTGTCCATAAATAGTTTTTCAGTCAGGTGTTGTATCTATTTTTGAGCCTTTAATTCTTGGTGAGGTAACTTCTCCCTGATGCAGATCATCTTATGTACTGGAGTATACTGCACTTATGTTGACTTGTCCCCTTGAAAGTTTGTTACTCTTACAGCTTTTATTTCCTGCATCTGGGTAACAGTTTTTCCCTTCTAGTTGTGTTCAATTTTCTGAGAAATACCTTTTTTTCTTTTTTTTTTATAGTAGCATGTCATAATCATTTTTTATGAGGAGACATTTACATTTGCTAGGATCTTATGGGTAGGTGGCAATACTCTCCACATCCTGGACACCTTAAAAATAAAAATTAAATTTTTTTAAAAAAGCTTTTTTAATGTTTTTTTCTTAGTTTTTATCTTAAATCAGAAACTTATAAACTTGATCTTTTTTTTTAAATCACTAAACCTCCAATTTATTCATGTCAAGTAAAAGTCTGACCAATTTTTTTATTTGAGGTGCCTTTTTGGCTCTTCCTGACTTTCTCCCTCATTCTGTTTTTCCTTATTGCAGAAGATGGCCACAATTCCTCCATTTCGTGCAAATTAGAGGTAGTGCTGGGGTCCCTGGCAAGTTCCCAAAACAGGTCTCAGATGACTTAAATCCTTCCCATGGGTACATCGACACATTATTGAGCAATTACATTCTCTTGTGGCAGTCATCTGTGGAATAAGTAAACTCCCTCTATTAGCCACACAATGATATCATGCACCATAAATGCATGCTTGGCCTCCATTGTGTCAACAATCAGTTACATTCTCAAAGGAAGAAATGCGAATATAATTCTGAAACTACACTGACTAATAAACAGGTTAGTTTTATTACTTGTTTATACCTTGAATGGTAAGATTAAATTTAATTTAAGACTGCCATAAAAGGAGAAGGTATACAGGTAAGCATGAAGTTATTTATTCATTGTAAAAATATTAATTTTTTGGGTTGGGGGGTGGAAAGGGAGGCCAAAAGAGGAGAGTGACTTACATTTAGATCTTTTTTTTTTCCACTGACTAAATGAAAGCTAGTCATAAAGATAACTTTCTCATCAATAACTTTTGCAAGACTATGACGTACATTACTGATCATTCATGGATCTGCTTGCACAAGCAGAATATTTATGCAACAAGATGTCAAGTAACGCTCTCTTGAAAATTAGATCTCTGATTACGCAGTATAGTGTACAGTTAATATTGTAATGAGGTGTTTTTTTTCCTTCCCTTTTAAAAACACATATGTAAATGTTTTGTAAAGCTTTGAAAACTTCCAAGGACAGAGTGTATCTAAAAAGGTGACCTAACTTTCTGGGTACCCTTTAATAGCATACACTAGCTATTATTAATCAGATAGCCTGTGCTTGGATGCTTTCTTCAGCCTTCGCGTGTCTGTGTGCCATTCAGTGATGTAGTTGAGGCTGATCACTCTCACTGATTCAGTATTTTAATTTACTCTCCTGTAAAACTACATCCAGTGATGCCTACATAATGTGAAGACTGGCTTCCTGTACACATTCAAGACAGGATGAGGCTAGCAAGGAAAAAAACCCAGAAAGTATTTTTACAAGGGAGGGGATTGGGAAGGTTTTAAAGCTTCATACTCTCCTCAGATAAATTTAATGGCCACCAGGCGGGTTGGGACCTCTGAAAGGGAGAAGCCCAACTCTCTTTCCTGTCTGGATCAGCTTGAAGATGGAGGTCGGCAGCACTGGGTGTCCTACACGCAGGGCCAATCAGGGGTTGTTTCCCATGGATCTTATGTTCTGGCTGGGGACAGAGCACAGACCCCAGTGTGCTTTTCAAGGTTTTAAAGTATTTTCAGTGTGGATGAATGACTACCCTTTGCTTTGTCATCAGTGAATATTTATGACCGTCGAAGCAAGGCTGAGTTCCTGGAGACGGGATAACGCGTGGCTTTATGCTGCCAGACAGAGAGTTCCTTTCGGTGGTCACACCAATGTTTTTTCATACTCCCACGGACACCGCAACTTTTTTGGATAAGGAAGAAGATGATGGAACACAGATGAGGGAAAGAAATGGCCTCAGAGAACTTGGATACGTGGGGGTATTTTTACCCTTTGGGGTTTTTTCTTCCTGAATTTCAATGAGTGACTTATTGGAAACTTCTTTGGGTTTGAAGTGTTTTGTTCTTGTTCCACACACACAAAACTGTTTTGGGTTGTTTTGTTTGTCTTTGTTTATAATGCAGCAGGGTGACTTGATATTTTTAAAATAGAAAACTGATGCCTTCTGAGGGAATGGGGGGAACAGAGGAGGACTTCACTAGCTGGAAACGTGGGTCATGCCAAGGACAACTTGTTGCTGTGAAGGATGTGTTAGAGATGGGGGGGAGGATTGTGTGGAAGCTGGTATGGAGGGAAGAGTAATGCTGCTTCTCCTTGAGTGCCCAGTCCACTGACCATTCTCCAAACGCTGGACCCCAAGCGTTCCTCCACCACGGTCACATACCTCCTTTTATTTATTACCCTTTTTTTCTCTCTTTCTTTTAAGGCAAATCCTAAATTAAATTGTTCCAACCCGTGACATTAGCAACTATCAGGCACTGAATGCCAAACAGATACCTTCTATTTCATTCACTGCTGTTGTGCTATCTCCTATCACTCCCTAAAAAAAAAGCAAGCCCTAAAAAAAAAAATTTGGTCCTGTTGTTGAGGTAACAAAGTTAATGGGATTACAAATCCAATTGTGTGAATTGCTACGCAGGAGAACCCTCACAGATGATGTTCAGCATCTTGTCCCTTCTCATTTTAATCATTACTGGAGCCTATGAGGCACTGTGAATTTAGGAGCATGCTGTTTTGGAGCCTGCTACAGACTGGAGGCTGCCCAGCATACCCAGGTGTAATAGCAAATTGTCAGAGAAATAAATTGTCCATAAATTGTCAGATGTGTTGTGGAACAGGAGGATAATATGCCAGTGGCAGAGGGTCTTCCAGGGATTGCTGATCAAATTAACAGCACGAGTCTCCACGAGACCTGTTTGTTTTCACTTTATGCTTGTTAGGAAGACTGCAGTCCTGTTTTCCATGTTGTGCAACTAAATTCATGAGTAGCACAAGTAAGGTATTCTATTTTTTCAAAATGATCACTCCTGGAATAACTTAATCATTTGAAATGAATATTTCCTCAGTATTTCTATGTCTGTAATATTAAAGAATATGACAAATGCTATGACAATCGAAGCTATAACTAAAATATTGACAAATGATCACTGTAAGGTAAGTCTCTTTGATGTAAAGATCCTCTTTTCCTTATCTGCTGTCATTGCCATTCCACAGCTTCCTCACTTTTCTATGGGAACTGGTCTATCTGGAGACAGGGACCAAAAATTAGTGGTGGTATTGAAATAAACTCCATTGTTCTGAGATTTCTGAATAACACATTCCCACTGGTGCTGGTGGGGTTCAAGTACAAATTTGGATAGGCTTTGCTAGCTTCTGCTGGTGGACTGAGAGAGAGAGAAGGTGGCATTGGTTTTGCATGTCCATTATCACCTAATTTTGATTTGTATTTATTTCCCATTGATACGCAATAACATGAAGGGGTTAACAGCCAGTTGTATTTTTCTGAATCCCTCCCATACAGTCTTTCAGTTTCTACATTCTCAGTTATCCCAAAGAAAAGGTGAAAGCTTTGGGATTTTCTTCCCTCGAATTCAAGTTCTGCAAAAAAATATATTTGCAGAGGTGACGTTTGCTGCATGGTCCCTCCAAAAGCACTGGCTGCTCGCTCTTGCAGCTGGAGCTGGCTGGATGAAGCTGCTGGGCACCAGGGTGAGCGTGGACCTCCCAGACCAGATAGGAAAGGGGTTTCTGAACCACAAGTACCTTCAAGACACTAATGGACAGAGAAGACTCACATACCACGCCTAGTTTGGCAGCTATGCTGCCAGATTTGCAGGTTTAACAAATAGATTGCAAGGCAGATTGTGTTCAAGAGGTTGGGAGGAGGTGGGAAGTCTGTGGGGTGTGTTCACAGGACTGGCGAGAGGTGGGCTGTCAGTGCTGTGTGTCTGGGAACGGTGGTGGAAGGGGCTCCTGGACCTCCATCCAGGTTTGAGGGGGAGTTAAGGCTTATGAGGCCAAACATGGAGGGTTATCGGAGATAAGAACAGGTGTTTTCTAACGGTATCAAGAGCTCTTTTAACAGAGCATGGTGAGGGCAAACAATGTATGCAGGTACAAAATAATAACACAAGTTGGAAGACACAATAGTCTTGTGGTTCAGACAGTGGATAGGAATCAGGAGTTCTTGGATCAGTTTTTGACTTTGCCCCATACTTTCTGTGTTACTTTCAGCCAGTCACTCAATCTCTGCATCCACCATCTGTGAAACAGCAAGGCTTGGAACAGTTTGTGTCTCTGAAAGCATGTATCTAATTTAGCTGTTATTATAAAAGTTAAATATTAAGGAACTGTTACATTATCATAGGATAAAACCATGCCACATCTATTTTCACTGTGAACTTTGTTCTTTTGCTATTACATTTTTTTCAGGAAAAACAATGTTTTCACTACATAAAAATAAGCAGAATTTCATGATACATGCCATGAGAGCCATACTTGTAGATCTGATGCCTGACACTAAAATAAGAGATGCACGTTAAATGCCACTGGAAAGGCTTCAGAGCTGAGTGTTCAATAAAATGAAGCACAGGTCTGGACATTGAAAGTAAACAAGTAACCTCAGGCTCTGTAGAGATTAGTCTCCCAAAGGTGTTCAAAAAGTTCAGTCACTTGTGCCAAAATGTAGACACTTCTCATCCACTTGTCAACAGGCATGCTGCTCTGGATTCTTTTTTCAAATTTCCATTAATATTCTGTGTCAGAGAAGGGAAATAACTTAGGTAAGATCAATTTTCAAACATGTTTCTTCAGGAAGGAACTAGTGATCCTGAAAACTACCACCTGGAATGCAAAAATTCTGATCTTTGGTAAAATAAAGGAACTGCTGCGTGGGATGAAAAATGTCATTATATTTGGAGGACAGGTGAGTTTGTTTGTCAGACTTGACTTATTTGCAAACTTCAGGTCTGTCTTTTAACGTGTGTAGTCAGTTTGTGAGGAGGTGCTTCCACATGTAGGAAACACTGATTAAAGTCAAAGCAATTTACACTATTCACATTATGAAACATGGAAGCCTCCTGTGATGGCTGGCAATGTGTTTCTAAATTCTAAAAATTCTATTTTTCAGTATTCATTAATACTATGGGAAGAGGTAATTACCTAGTAGAAGACTGGACTAGTATATCTACCCAGCAGAGCCGAAGGGACATCTGTAGCACAATTACAGATGCCTAAACTAGCAGGGAAGCAGGCAAAATGTGGCTGTACATGTGCCATTCAAAACCAGCAGTCTGACCAAGCCAGCTCTATTGGTGTCTTCATTCTAACTGATAAGAAATTTCACAGCGTAAAGGCAGCTTCCAAGTGATGTAACCCTGAAAGGCATGTCTCTTCTCACTTCCCCCTCCCAGCCCCAACCTAGCAGTGCGAGCTAGTAATAATGACCCATAACGTTTTACAGAATTTCAAATATTTTACCTGTGCTGTGTCTACATTGTCACATGCACTGATGTCTCATCCCTGAAGCATTCGTATTGCCATATTAAGCCCTGTCTTGGTTATCTCAGCTTGCTCTCTGGATTTTTTTGGTGTGAAATACTCTTTGGAAAAAGGCCTCACCTTTTTTCTCCACTGAGTATTTAATATGGCCTACAGACTATTTCAGACTGGTTATGAACAACTCCAGAGCAATGTTTTTGAGAACTTTTGCTCTGAGATCTATAATGTAGGTCTCTTTCCAAAAACTCCAGAAAGCATGCCTAGAACTGTCAAATCAGGGAGGTATTCAGCTGGAAAATCATTCACCTATAGTGGGGGAAAAAAAAATCATCCGTATTCTTTGGATGGCCTTTTGTAATGCAGGGACTGTTACAAACCTCAAAACCAGAGAGCTCCTTCAGCTTCTGAAACTGCTGCA
The DNA here is from genome assembly GCF_000699105.1 of Pygoscelis adeliae. Classification (NCBI taxonomy): domain Eukaryota; kingdom Metazoa; phylum Chordata; class Aves; order Sphenisciformes; family Spheniscidae; genus Pygoscelis; species Pygoscelis adeliae. The sequence goes on from NW_008824770.1 coordinate 895,555, forward strand.
GATTTGCACAGTTGTGTTCTCGGATGGTTTGGCACAGTTTTAGCAACGCAGAGCCTTGCTCCAAGGTGTCTTTGTATCCCTGCCTTGTCTGCTGGGACAGATGTGTTTCGTGGTGTCTTGAACCTACCATGAATTACTTGTATGCCCTGCTGCAGTAGCATCTTCCACAACATATGTTACGTTACTTCTGCTAATAGAGGTTATATTTTATATCACTGGAGTTGAATCATAGCAGATCTGGCTGCTGCTTGTATCATTCTGTGCAAACTTGAGTCTCCAGAGTCTAAAATGCTTGGGATTTTTTTTCTTTCTTTCTGTGGAAATGTCGGGAACCAAACACGTTAGAAAGAAGGCATAGTTTGAAGCTAATTAAATTAAAAGCTTCAGATGGAGGTCTGCTACACCTCATGACTCCACTTGGTGTTGCACAGTTGGAGCCTTTTAGCCACCCAGAGCCCTGCAACAGTAGACAAGGGGCAGAGAGGTCCCCCCCTGCAGGAATCCCATTGCCCATAACAGCTTGATTTGTTCAATAACCTTCCGAAGAAGTAGCAGAAGTCACTGCTTGGAAGGGCTGACTAGACTTTATATGGTGGTAGTGTAACATACTTTGGAAAAACATGTTATAATGGATCACGTATGATCTAATAGATCCTTTCTACCTGTTTTCTCTGATACGTGTGCTGAACCTTAACTACCACATGACTCTAAATCCACACTATAAGGCAAAAGGCTTCATTTTACATACTCATTCGAAGATCAAATGAATTCTGTGCCTGATGGTGTCTCTGACAGTGGAAGGCAACAGAATATTTTAATTAAAAAGCTAAAGCAAAGCACTAATAATACATGTTATCTCACCAAAACCACAGTCGTCTCCCCTGCAGCTACAGGATTTGCCAAAAAAATAAAAAGCCATAGAATAATGGATTAAAGATGCTTTCCAGCTTGAAAGCTTTAGACAATAGATTACCAAAATATGATTCTCAATACGAATATTGTGAGGAGCATCATCATTTAGAAGTCTAGCCAGTAGGCATCAGATTCATCCTTTTTTTTTTTTTTTTTTTTTTTTTTTAATCCTTGCAGGCTGGCAGTACTTCTCTCCAGATGTACCATTTGGCACATTAAGCAATTCTTTTCTTAGAAGGGGAACCTATGGTTTTGCCATGTAATGCAAAACACCAATGGAATCACTACATAAGCAAAATGCCAGTAATGGTATAGTGGTCCAGCCACAAACATTGGTATGTTAATTTTGTTTTATTTTTCCCAGTGTGTCATCTGTAGTACTGTATTTTGTATCAGGACTATGGCTGGGCTGTTTAGTATCAGATTTTAAAGCGTATTTTCAGCGAGAGATTTAAGCTGGGAAACTAATGGTTTTGATGCTTTAAACAAACAAAAAAAAAAAGCTGTACTTAATGTGGATCTAACTATCATTTTAGCCTGATTTTAGAGACCAGGCCAAATTTTCCCCTCAATTATAGCTGTTCAACCTTTCAGCTGCATGCATGCACTTTTGATAATGGTAACCAAATACATTGGAAAGCAAGTAGTTTACACTAAGGCTGTGGCTTATACTTGCCATTGCTTCCTAAGACTAACTATGCCTTCAAATAAAATTTTGATTTATTTGTAAGTAAGATGATGAAAATAATTATAGCATAGTCAGTTTGCATATGGAAGGCAGTGACTGGCCTCTCAATCATCTCTGCTACCATAGTTCTCTAATGGATCATCAGATTGTTTAGTTGTTGCAAATGCAGCAGTAGTAGCTCTTATGTTGTATCTGCTGTATTTCAGCTTACTTTCTGAATTTGTTCTATGCTATTGATGTTGTATGGAAAGGAAAAAAGTTGCAAAAAAAAATTGTTTTCAGCTCCTTTGTTTTTCTGGCAGCAGAAAAAATTGGGGAGGGATTACACAGGGATTTTATCTATCGTATCTCTGGTTTTGCATGCAGAAGCAGAACGTGAGTTGTTCCTTTTTTCATTTTTTTCTAGATGAAGGTGGGATTTAACCTACAATTTCTTCTGTAGACCTTGTTGAGGGCCATCCAAGATGAGGGCTTGTTTGTATTAAGTGCCGTTCATACGTGCTGCAAGGCAGGCCTTGCCCAGGTGTGCTTCAGTCTAAAGAGCAGGAAAAATGGTTGGGGGAAGGAGGGCAAGCCAGAATGATGGTGATTTGCAAAGGTCCATGAAGTACATCAGTAGGAATATGATCTGTTTTTATCTACATCCCCCCCGTAATACTCGGGATCGCTGGAAACGGAGAAGGAATATCTCAAGGAGGATTGTTTTATTCTTGCTGTATTTCTCATACACCTACCCTAGGCATCTGCTGCTGGATACCATCAGAGGCAGGATATTGGGTTAGACAGTGGTTTGGTCTAACTTGGCATGCTCTATGTAGTAGTTTCCTAAGCTGGGATCTGTTTTCTCACCCATCTTATGTCAAGTAATCACAGAGCTTGTTCCCTTTTCCTACTGCCTTTGCCCTGCTGTGATGCTTCCGATGCTGTTAGTCTTGTTTCTGGTTTATGTGTTGTAAGAGAATTGTGGCCATAATCTCTCATCAGCTAGCCACAAAATACGGCAGACAATAGGCTGAATTCCAAGGCGTGAGTGCGTGCCCTGCACTCCCGTGGCAATCCTGCTTCTTGCTGCATTGGACCAGTCCTGGGCGCGTGTGAGGTCCTGAGTTCCCCAGCTTCCTCTGGTAAGGACCTTCATGTTGGTCATTGGGAAGCGTTCTCCGGATGATTATTTAGAGACTTGGGATGGTATGAAATGCTTTTTCACCTTGCACAAATGGTGACAGCATTACTATAATTTTTCTCTTGCAAGTGAAGGACAGCAGAGGAGCAGGGATATTCCCCACTTCCCTCTGTCACTATACACTGACTCTTGATGTGTATTACAGAGTATTTCTCCCCATCGATAGGCCTACCCTTCCCCCTGTCTGAAACTTTTTGAAGAATCTCTGCACTTCACGCAAAACATTTTATTTTCAGTTCCCCTGTATGAGGAGGGGGCAGCACTTCCCATGGAACCATAGCCACAAACAGCAGGGCAACTGCCTCCTCCTAGCCTTGGGGCCAAGGGAGAAAAAGGAGGTTGGCTATGCAAATAATAAATTCTTCCTTGGCAGGGCTGCTCTTTGCACTGGGAGAAAGGTTGTCACCTTGGGGAGAGAGCAGCAACATACTGCCCGGCCTCGCTCCTGGCTTGGGTTCCCTAGTATTTTTCTGTTTGTTATAACAAATATCCTGTAATTCAAGCTCTCCGTAGGTGGGGTCAGACTCTGCTCAGTAGAGTTTCGGTAGATAGCAGGTTTCTTTCTATTTAATATGACAGGTGTTTAGTTTTTAACTGGCTCCTGCCATTCACCATAAATCTCACCTTTCCTCCTCCCAAGTTAAATATGTCAGTTCTGGCTTTTGCCTGTCCGCACAGCCTGAAAATGACAGCTTCTGATTACCCACACATACAAAGCAGTGGAAGATCAACAGTAAAAAAAAGTTATTTCTGTCCAAGTTTCTGCTTAAATTAGGTTGTGTGGCCTTTCCAGTTTGATTAACTGTGTAATTAATAATGACCAGGTGTGGCAGGGTAGGCACTTTATTCTGGCTTTTTTTTCTGTCCCACGAATGCTGGGAAAGAATGCAAAGAAGGCACTTGATTGTGAGAACACTTTCCCTCTCCTGTTGGTTCAATTCCTAAAATCTGATCATGTTTTAAACCCCCGGAAAGAGGAACGAGCAAAATTTCATGATTTCTCTTCCGGCCTGTAAAGGCTAAAGGTTAGAGGATTTCTGAAAGTGAGCTACTCCTCACTCCTGGTCAGCCGCAGGAGTGAAAAGAATAGTGCTAATGCTGTGCCCTGTTTTGCTTTTTCTATTTTCTTTTTTATTTTTCTCTTTGAAGCAAACGATCCAGGGCAAAACATGGTTGTGAAGGTTTACAACTACGCTTGGAGTTGAAGCAGAGAGAGTCACCACCATGTTGCTGTGAGCTCTGCCATGCTGATAGAGCATGGGGGGGAAACCGGTTGCATATGCAAAGTAAACTACTTTTTAAAAAGTTACTAGCTAAATGTTTCAAATCCTATTTAGGGTTTTCTCACTCCCATTTATGTTACAGAAAGTGATCCCCTCCCAGTTGTAGGGTGCCTGGGGTGGGGGGATTGAGGTAGACTATGAGATTACTATGGGACTGTTTCCTCTTTGAGGCAAATATGTTAAATACAGTTAAAGTTTGAATTGGCATGTGAATGTAACTCAAAGCACTGGCACTGCTTTACTCACCAGTATGCTATGAGTGAGAGTGCATCCATGAAAGAAATGTTGATTAGGCAATCAACCTGGGTAAGACTTTTCCCTGTGGCACACCATCTACTCTTCATGTTTGCTATATTTTCATAAGACTTGGGTAACTGAACATACATATTCTCTCCATTCCAAAGTCCATTCCATTTTTTAATACTTTTCAGTTAGAGGTGGCTTTTCATGCCTGGCTGTCATCCAAATTGCATGTTGAAGGCATTTTTGAGGAAACTTGAAGTTTTAGAGTGTTAATAAAGTGTTGCCTGCTAAAATAAAGCCAGATTGGTTCAACATTAATGCTAAAGAGCATGTAAATAGTAAATGCTGAAATGTCAAAACAAATAAAGATAATTTAAAAATATCACCCTGTGCTCAAGATTTGTTGGTGACATTTCATGAGGAATTTTAATCAAGACTATTAAAATGATGCATTGCCATATGCTGAATATGTCAAGCTTCCCTTCTATGTTGCTATTCGTATGTCAAAGGATTCTTCTATAGTCATACAAAATCACATATTATGTTATTTTCCTTCAAAATCTTCCTTGACCCTGCACTGCAAGAATGCCTACAAAGAAAGTTTTGTCTATAGCTTGTTGCAGGCACTTTCACAAGGCTGTTCTCCTCCTTTGTCCCTGTGCATCTTTTGTCCTTTACCTGTCTGCCTGAATCTACATCTTCTCTCTTGACCTCGTTATTTGGAAGTTTTCTGAGGCAAGAACCAAATTTACTTTCTAGGTGAATACAGCACCTAGATCCTTGCCCATGATTAATGCTCACTCTCCATACATCCAACAGCATATGGTACTTCCTAAGAAGAATGAGTTCTTTCCTTAAGAGAGGAGTTAGGTTGGTCTTTTAGGTTAGTCATTTATTTTGTATGTTATTACAGCTTTGGCACAAAAACAGTGGTCCCTTTACATCAGGTTTCACCTAAAAGAAGAGGTGGCAAGCTCATTGATAGGACATACTCTGCGGGCTTTCCCCTTTGCCTCTGCCCCACACTCTTCCACGTGCTTTTGTCCAAAAACCTTTTGGGCTGTGGGCACAATGTGCAAAATGGGGTTGTTGGTGCTTTGTCCTCCTGAGTTCTTTGGGATTATGATAGGCCATTTCATGGAGACTAGCACAGAGGTCAAGAGGAGAATGATTCTGGTGCTGATTCCTGACCCAGTGAGATCCAGTGGGTACATTTTCATTTGGTTTACATGATTCACTGACAAGTATTATGCTAGTATGTTGTTGCTTTCCATATGAATGAAACCTTTAAAGGCTTTTCATGTATTAGCAAAGAAACTGAGTTCCAATAACATCAAGACAACCTTTACCACTTTTTAAAGATGCCTTGAAGAGCATGTAAAATTAAATTTTACATCATTTTAATATTCTTTCATACTACTAGGCCTCATTTTAATATCAAAAGCAACTATTGAGTGAGGTTGGATTTGATGTAAAGAATAGCATTATGTCATCAGAAAAGAAGGTGCTGCTTAACCACTAAAATCTTTTTAAAATATTTTTCTGAGTAGATTTGTTACTAATTATACTATAGAAATTTAAGAGTGGAAATTTGGTTTCTCCATCATCATAAATTGCATGTCTAATATTTTGCACTGAGCTTTGGAATGCAGCCGAAGTGCAACTCTCCCTGGAAATTTGTTTTTAATGTAATCCCATTTTCTAGTTAAACATTTCAAATGAAATATACCGAGCAAGAAAAAGAGGACTACTTTGTTTGGAGTAGTCTATAGGCAGAAGATTGCCTGAGGACTTCCTTATTGAATGTACCTTATCTTGCTGTGTATCCAGTAACAGATCAAGTTGGAGTGTAAGGTACCTCAATCTCTGTTTGATTTTCTTTTTTTTTTTTTTTTCCCCATCCCCAACTACATGGATTAGAGCTATTAAGATGTTGGTCTAAGTCACAAGAGTTTTGGAGACCGGAAATACTTGATTTCAGTAGTTGAATTTAAAGTTATCTGAAGGTAAATATCTCTTATCTAGATGGTGTGTAAATTGTGTATTCATCTGATTTCCTTTCCTTACTGGATATCGTTTTCTCTTGGTGAGTGGTTCGTTTGGCTTCCTAAGCAGAACTAGACAAACTCCCAAATCACTTCATGCTTTCAGTGAGCTGTGTCACCTTTCTCTTTTTTATTTTCTTTAATCATTCTTTTCATGCTTCGGGAACAATTGAGCTGCAGTATTGCAAAAGTTTTACTATCATCTTCTGCGTGCTTGTCTCAAACGTCATACCTTAAAATCAGTGTGTTTGATATTCAGCTACCATCTCTCTAATAATACATACTTTGGGGTTTGTGATTTCTAACGTGACTGCAAACATTACCTTTTTAATGATACCTTGTGTTGGATTAAAGGATGCAAACACTAGAATTGTGAATACTAGAGTCATGCACCTTTACCAGTCTGAGGAGCTGTAACCTACTGCTGTAAATTCTTATTCAAGTTTCCCAAAGATAACACCTTGCCCAAATCCTTTATTAAATGGCTACTGTCTATTGCTAAATAGTTTGTGTAGAGCCCAAAGCTGACTAAATTCCAACGATAGTCCCAGTTTTCAAAAAGGATGTGTGTGATGGCTATTATACTTGTCGTATGAGCGTTTTTGCAGGTACTGTGTATGGATACACATGCATATTTGTTCTAATAGCAAGTAATTATCAGTAATATCAATAAACATCAGTAACATATTAGTTAACCCAGTGGTCTCCAGAGGACATTTCTACTTTGAAAAGTAATTCTGAAAAAATTTCACCTTTCCTCCATACCATTATCGCTTCATAACATACCATTATCGCTCCATAACACACCATTATCAGCAAATGCCTGATAACATATCCCTATATGCTTGCTGTTGTGAAAGAAATTAATATTTATTACTTTTATTGCTGCAAGCGTTGCCAAAGTGTGCAGCTGTCTCAGTTTTGGAATAAGTCTTGGCATCGTTAACTATTTTGCTACTGCGGATGCAAATCCTGATTTTAATTTACCCTTGCTCTACCTTATTGGAAACAGGGAGTTGTCCACACTTTGTTGAGGGCAGAGTTTGGTTCCAGGAATCTCTGTTACTGATGGTGCTGTGTAGGCAAAATGAAAACCAGCTTGACTTCAGTCAGAGTCCAGGCTAACTTTTTTAAGTTTGGCAACCATAAGTACCGTGCTGCTCAATAAATTGGTGTGAGGAAGGATTGATGCGCTAATGTTGCTAGGTTGACTATATACTTTATGGTCATACAATTAAAATTGTTAGAAAAAAGACAATTCTCCCAGCAGCACTAACTGGATCTTCTTGCAATCCCTACCTGTTCTCTGCATGTGCAAAGCTGCCGGTTCTGCATTTACTAGGATAAGGGATATAGAAATCACTGCATGGAGACGCTTGTTTTCATCACAATTCTTGATGCCCTTTCAGAACTATGAAATTAAGAGGCTGATGCATCCTCCTTTGAAATCCCAGATGAGGGATGGAGGTAGGAGGTGGAAGTTCGGTACCACCCACATACATCTCAAATCATTTAAAAGCAATAGGAATTTGGAGGGACTCTAACAGCAAAGAACATAGGCGCAGTCTCAAAATCTACCACTGCTTTAAAGGTCTGTCTTAAAACTCTGACTATGCTGATGTATTAATTTACTGGCTGATGGACTTTGAAAAACCTCATTTTCAATGTCAGTCAATGGAAAAAATGGGGTCAATACTCCAGTTCTGTGGCCTTTTGTACTGTTTTTTCTACATGATGTAAGGGATGGTCGCCACTGCTGCATGGCCTTCCTGAATAGGAATATTGATACACTTCCAGTTAGGCTGAGACAGCGATTCACTTTTTGGTGGCATTTGTGCAGCCTCCCCTGCCAAAGTTGTGCAGCTGCTTTGTATTTCATCTCGTGAGCAGCATTTCCTTGAAACCAGTCTTCAGGAATCTAGTGTGTAACTTGGAGGGGGGGAGGGTATCCTCAATTTCATTAAAATCATATCCAGGACTTTTGTGGAAGAAAAGGCTTGGAGAAAGAGAAGAAGCCAGCGTACTATTAATGAAAACATTAGATTGCTTGCAGAACACCACTTTCCTCACAAGGCAAACACCAAAAAGAGGAAGAAGTGATTCTTGGGTTTCTGATTTCTGTGGCCCTTTGAGCTGATTTGCAGCCGTGAGAAAGGTGCCAATATCTTTGTATTGTTTGGCAGGGAAAAGATTACCTTGTAACTCATCTTGTCTGGCTATGGCCTGGCACTGGATCATGACCAGGTTGATGGCAGCCTGACAGTTTTAAAAGAATATGTTGGCATTTTATGAAAAGGGAAGTTATTACACTTGAAAGGAAGTAAAAACAAAAACAGAAAACCTATGCTTGTCAGTTTTATGGCAGAGAGGCAGTAAAAATTCTGGCATGTTACTTCAGCCAATCCCTGCAACAGATTAGTGAACTAAATTGATTACAAAATCAAAGATGAATTTACATAAGCATTTGTGTTTTAGTTACCCTGCTCCTACAGTGTGTCAGACACTCAAAAGAGTCAACCCCATGCCCCTTACAGTTAAAATTAGTTTACAGCCTGAATTTAGATGTGTGGCAGCAAGAAGGGAGCATGGAAAGAAAAGAAGAGCATGGGAAGGGATGGGACCTCCTGGGTCACTGGCTCCAGTCCCTCCCAGTCTCGGGAAACCACATTGTGTTACTCTCTTTCAGACTGTGTTACAATCTTGACATACCATTAGATGATACAAAAGATGGGGGTTTAAATTTACAGATTTGTCCCAGTCCAGTATAGTTTTCCTCTGTTTCCATTAGCTGTGGGATTGGACCCACGCTGAGGCTTATCACAAGTTTCTGCTGGTGGCTGTGTTTTACAATGAGGCGATGTGCCAGGGAGCTGGGGACTGTGGAGGGCAAAGGCAGCAACGTTAGCGAGCAGAGCATGAAGAACAAGGAAGATTCAGGGTAGCTCTTCGGACAGCCAGTAGGATCGTGAAGTCACCCTGCAGGGTGACCCTGCAGGGGTGCCAAGGAGGCTTGCGTGCTGGGGACAGGGTGAACTGGTGCCTGGGGAGCCCCACGCTGTGCTGGCTGGGTGGCTTTCCATTCCCATGCTAGCTCGAGTATCCCTACATTGTGCGCTACACCATCCTTGGAAATGCTTTCTCATGCTATCCTTCAAAACCTTTCAGTGAGTATCTTCACCTTCATGCTTGTGTGGGAGTTCAGTATACGAATAAGGCATACAAAGAAGGGTTCCTTGGCAAGTGTCACGGCCTCAAAAGTGGTTGTGAATTATTTTGCTTTGTCAGTCAGAACTGTAAACTGCAACCGTATGGCTTTAGCTCTGGAGAGGGCTGAGTGGAGTTCCTAGCATTATAGTGTGTTTTTACTCAGGCGATGTAGCCAAAGCAAACGATGAAACCAGACTTCTTCTTGTGGTCAGAAAGAAACAAACAATTTGTTTTGATTGAAGGCTCGGTGCTGTGGAGAGGCCTAGAGTTATGAGCAGCTGCATAGGAAGCACAATGACATGGGCTGGTGGTTGCCAATACGAGTTACATCCGTCGCAACTGAACCTACAGAGCGATGAGCGGCTGGAGTGCTGAGAGCAAGGCTTGCAGCTGAGAGAGAAAGGGATGTGTCACTTCTGGCAAGAGGGAGGACTTGGCCGAAGTGATCTGCTTTTCTTAATGCCAGTCAAGATTTTTGCATATTGAATGTAATTGCCTGAGTAGATGCATATAATCTTCAGACTGGCAGTAATTTTCTACAAGAGTTACGGTTCCTGTTTTGGAAAGGGACAGCACAATGGCGAGTACATTGGGTCAGTAACACATGCTATTACACCTTCCTGTGGCCAGAGAATCGGTATTGCTTATGCCTCCATCCCTACAGTGCCTGCATCCTTTGGATAACGCAGCCTTGTGCCGCGTGTCTGAGGCTGGCAGCTTTTTATTCTTTTTTATTCTTCTGTGGGACAGGACTTTCTCCGTGCCTGAAGCTGCAGCTCAAAGCAGTCATTGCCCCACCTCCATTCTGCCCAAATGGCACTGGTGTCTCCCGTTCAGCTAAAACTATGGAAGGTGCAACATACATTTGCATTTAAGAATAACTTTAGCTCAATTTAGAAGATTCAGGTAAGGCAGAAGTCTTAGTGAAGGAGTTCCTCCCTTGGTGTTTCACTTTCAGTTGCTTTCTACTCTCCTGTAATATGCTGTTGGACCAAAGTGGGAACATTTGTCCAACCTCTGTGAACTCACTTTGCAAAGTTTTGCATGATAATATAAACTTCAGTGAGTCGGGTGAACAGAGCTAGATATAATGCCGCAGTAGTAGTTGGGCCTCCAACATTGGGAATGCACTTCAGCTTGTCTCTTAGTGCTGCAGTCACCCTTTTGCCTATTTATCATTGCCTCCTTTGCAATACGAGCTTGAAATTGAAATGCTCTTGCAGTGGATCTGTGTTGTACTTGACAAGGGCATACTGAGCACACAAGTACCTTGAAGGCTAATGGTAAAGGTGGAACCGGAAGCATGGTAAAGGAATACTTTTTATTTATGGCATGTGTGCAGAAGACAGAGCTGTGATTTTAAGGCTTCCTATTGCAAAATTTATGGGGAGTTTCTCCCAGCAATAGTTGTGAGCTCAGAGCAGGTAGATGTGCCCCTGCATATTGGCAATGTTCTGTGGGAAGGTCACCATTGTTCCTCTCTGAATGCACCTTTGAGATTGGACTTTGTTGTTTTTATGCTGTAATCTACTCTGAATCCTGTCAAATTTAGAAATCACCTCTGTTGTCATTTGTTTTGAAGATGGATTTCATCTAAAGCTTTGTTCAGGTGATTCGAACTTGCTAATTTAGCTATGGTTTCATTTTGAAGGGTTTACCAGCTGTGACTGTGTTTTCTTTAGATGCTAAAAACAAAGTCTGTTGTGTTTGCTATTGAACTCAATATAGGAAGCATGTTTTGAGTATGCTCAGATTCCTTAAGGGATTTTAGGCCTAAGGACTCCTCCTAATTTGTAATTCCCAAACAGGCTTTTGCATAAGATGAGAATAAAGACTCCCTTTTCTGATGAGAAGGTTGCAGTCCTGTGCAAGCACAGTGGAAAAACTTCAGGTACTTAAATGTATTTTTTTACTGACAAAAGTTTTGCCTAGGCAGTGTGTTTGTGAAAGAGGTGCTCAGATTTTGAGAGTCCAAATTTCACCTCAAGAACATTAGATGCTTATGTTCAGACTTGGCCTTTTATCATGGGGTTGGCGGGGAAGGAGGGGAGTATCTGGTCCTTAACATCTCTGTGCCTAATTCCTATTTTACAGATGGGAAATTAATAACACTTCTTAACCATTCAGGGGTATTGTTAAGAGAAATATTTGAGCAAACAAATAGCATGGTAATATAGAGGTCATACACATGGTGAAATATAGTGAGCACCTAAGCTTCTATCTGTCAAAATCTCTAGTTGTTTTGTGAAAGCGTAGGTAAGTAGAAGAATTGGAGCTGCCATTTAAAAATGAGATTTGCATAAAGCTGTGTTGAAATTGCTTCCTGGGAATTTTGGCAAAAGGAATTTCTGCAGAGCTTGTTGTTAAGGAAATCGTGTCAGAAAAAGTGCTAATTTTTGCTTTGAAGCCCTTACCAAGAACTAAAACATGAATAAATGAAGTTTAGAGTCCACACGTACTTGCAGAGCTCTACTATCCACCAATTGTCCATCTCTAAGTTAGCTGTTTGTCTGTCCCTGTAAATCTGTGTGATGAAATATGGCTGAGACCAGCAAGAGCCGTGTATCAGGATGGGAATTGCCTGGCGGGCCGCCTTGCTGCTCCAGAATACCATCAAGCTGTTCAAATAAAGATGAGCCGGGACAATGTAACAGCTGGCCGAGATGAGCATGGGAAAGAAAAATATGGTGACAGGAGATGCAGAAGTGACTCGGTGTGTTGGCATTCCTTTCTTTTCAGGGCAAGGACATGTGAAAGGGCTTGTCACGGACAGAAAGACCCTCTCACGTTCTATTGTGGTGAAACCTTCAGCCTCCAAATAATACCACAATTTGTGTGTTTCCAGATGTAATTGGCGTACGTGCGTTCTCACACTGCAGGAATTGGACTTTGTCTTCTTACCCCACAGCCTTGGCAACTCAAAGATCTGCTGTTTTACTCCGGCAGAGGGTTGGGGGTTTGCTTATTTTATATTTTCAAATGCATGTTTCTGGTAAGTTGCTTTTCCTTTTAGCATTAAATTATATGCAGGCTGGGATCCTTCTTTTATGATTGATTAACTGAAATTCATTGGTAAATTTTTAAAATGAGAAGGTTTTCTAATTTCCATAGGTTGACTGCACTATGGGATTAGGAGACTCACCTTGCACCTCTAAGTGTCTGAGCTCAAACTTTTAGTTTAGTGTAAGCAAAGCTAATTCCAGGGGAAAAGAGGAACAAAGGAAGAAAATAATAGTATTTCTAAGGAAAAAAAAATGTAATATACAATAGGGGTTTTTATCCATCTGTATTTGACATGAAAGCCTGTGTTGACTAGGGGCTTTGTGAAAAGTTGATTTTCCAGTTCAGCAAAACTTTTAAAAAAACACTTGCTTCAGGTCAACTGCAGCTTGTTTCCCTCCCTTTTGCTCATTAAAATGAAAAGCAAGTGTTCCCACTTCATTCAGCCTTGAATGACCTGTTTGATCTACAGCAGAGCTTCTCCCAGAGCTAGGTCCTGGTCACCGGACTCAGGAGGATTCTTAATTTCTGTGGTTGTGATGGCTCTTTAGGTCACACATAATTAGGCCCCAAAACAGGAACGCAATCCAGGGTCCCACCCCTAGATGGATGTCTAACCACTGGGATGTCAGGGCTTGTGGGATAAGTTTTCATCAGCCTCTCCTGAGGAGCAGCTTCGCTTTATATCAGATATCTGTTGAGCCAGAGAATTAGATAGGATGACGATCTGTAGCTGATGGAAAGCGAAGGTCAAGAAAACAAATCCTCCAACAATTACATAAAGCAGAACGTTGCCGAGTAGCATTAAGATGCTGTCTTAGAGCATAGAGCGACGTTAGCACCTGAATGGGTAGAAACCGTCACTAGATTAGATTCACTGTTTGTGGAATAACTTTTCCAGATGGCCATAAATTGACCATTTAATTACAAAGTTAAGGAGGGTTTATTTTTTCAGTAATAATTTTTGTTAATTTTATTACAACATGTTTCACTTTTCAGTCTAGTGATCCTCAATACTAGTAGAGTAGCTTCAACAGTAGAAGGGAGAAGGGGCACTTTATCAAGGAGTGTGTCCAACCCTTAGCCTTAGGAATAGTGTCATGGAGTCTCAGAGCTTACAGAGTAGGCAAGACAACATTTTTATGGACTTATGTGAAAAACCTGCCTTCTGCAAGTCTGGAAAGAGAGCTCTGCTCCTCTTCACGCTGAAGCAGTGGTGCTGAGGTGCTCTTGTCACATCCAGATCCTTTGCTCTAGATGCTTCGGGTGTGATCACATGGGTTTGATATTGTGCCCGAGAAGGTATGAGATCATACCCCGATCTCATACCATCTGTTTAACAGATGGATTTGTATGGTAAGGCTAACAGTTAAAAACCTGGCTCCACTTAGGTCAGTGGTATCAAGATTTTACCCATGACTGGAGGGGGAGGAGGAAAAAAAAAAGTGTCCAAAGATAGGTTTCCTAAATCGCTGCTGGGAAAGCCTGTAGGCTTCAGAGCCTCACTTGTTTACTGTGTTGTCATTTGGCTGATAGTTATTTGTGCTCGGCCCTTGGGCACAGTATTTGATCTTTATGCCTAAATCTGTGTGTTTGTTGATACAGACTGTTAAAATACAGACACATATGTGACTGTTGAAAGATATGGAGGAAATACAGCTCTTATTTCTTATGAAACTGTGATTATTATTGCCTTGGCTGGTATTGATCAGAATCCTGTTTGTACATATCTGTTCTGTAATGAATCTAGCACAAATATCAATCACATTTATCGATAAGTTTAGATGTTCTGTTTGCAGCACTACACCAGATGGTTAGGTTATTTTCTTGTCAGCTGAATTTGCTTGTTTTCTTTTCTCCTCTTTAAACTCCCAACAACACGTAATTCATTCCTGGATTTCTTTAACCCACAGAATATGATTGTTCTACCCTCACTGAAATGTTAAAAGTAGTTTGTGGACTGGAACATGGCTGGGTGGGGCACTATTCAGTTTCCAGCCTGAAATCCGGCAATGGCTTCTAAAATACAGTCCTTGATAGATTAAATCCAGCTGTTGCACAGGTGCACTGGGGCTGTGCAGCGAGGAAGTTTACCCATTTATAAACTTCTGTCTATGTGCGTCATTAAACCAAGATATTTTTGGTTCTCAAATATATACTTTTTGGTTTTTTGATTAGGCAAGGCAAGTGGTCTTCATTAAAGCTACAGAGAGCAGAACGGTTTCATCTAAATTCATCTCTATAATTGCAGAGAGACAAACCCAAGTATCATAATGCTCCAGTTCCTCCCCATCCTGCTCATTCAGCCATTCTTATCGTTGGGAGTGAAGCCTAGAAAATCTTAATTCTTTCTCTATTTTGACACTTCAACATCCAAACTGCACTGAAATAGTTTATGTGGAGTTACATTTCATACATTTTTGCCATTGACTCTGAAAAATCCATGATATCACATTAGGAAATGGCCTAGGGAGCCAATTTGGTAGAAAAGTTGTTCTGAAGAAGTAGGACAGCGTATTTATCTGAGTGATTTTATGTGCGGATCCAGACTTCTCTTGCCTCTGAAGTATTCTCTTGGGTAAATAATGTTTACAATAAACAGAATTGCTTTATAGCCAGGAACTACTAACTACATTGTATAACTTACCCATGTTTACTGCATGTGTGATTTTTCCAACACTGCAAGACATGACATGTCCTCCTCTGTCCCACAGTTATTGAGACACACACGGACATTTCTTAATGCACCTTGGGACACATTACTGAATTTATCCTCCAGGAGATTCTTTCTGAAGCTAAACTGATCATCAGCACTGAGGCTTCCCTCCACCCTGTCCCACGTCCTGTGAAATTACTCCTATTTTTCTGAGCAGTGAGAGAGGGGACTGCTCAGGAAACCCACATTGTCACAATCCTGTTTCTTCTTACTGACTCTAGCTGGAGGTGTGGCTGATAAGCAAGGGGAAGGAAAAGCCAATTAGATCCCATATCTTTTTTTTTAAAAAGATAACTATTCCAACATGTGTAGTGGCTGTGGAGTGTGCAGCCAGTAATGGTGGGGCTAATTGTAAGCTTTGCCATAACCTTTCCTCGCTTGAAGACAAAGCTTGTCACGTGCAATGGCTCTTCCTCAGGTTGCAGCTACAGTCTGGAGGCATAAAGCTTAGCACTTCCATAATGACTAAGGATGGAGAGAGGTTGCAATTTTATGCAATTACGTACTTCGATGCCACTACTTGCTGCCTTTCTGATTATTGGCTTGCCCCTGAACAGGACAGGAGGAAAAAGCACACGCCTGTAAACAGGGACCCCCTTGAACTTGCATATTTTCCTTTAGATACTTCTTTTGCTGCTTCTCTGAGGTTATTTAGATTAACAACGTCGTCTCATATTGGTTGTCCTTACTATATATGCAAGGCACTCTCACTGGAGAGTCCCTGTTTCAGTTCTCTTTCTGGCCATAATTATTTCCATGCTGAGTGACACCAAATGTCCTCCTGCCCAGTATTTTGTCTCCAGCGTGGGCATTAATGGGTGCCAGCTGTAGCACTGCATTTTCCCACAACACCCTCCCAGGTTGCAGCTGTCAGGGGCATAGATACTTTCTCGGCCCGAAGTTGTCTGCACTACTGTTTTTAATAGCTGCTGACAGATGTATTGTCCATGGATTTATCTGAAGTCTTTTTAATCTCAATCCCAAAACCTGCTGTATCAGTGAGGTCTACAGTTTAATTATGTGTTCTGTGAGAAAGTACTTCCTCTGTTTTTTATACTTACTATCTGATAATTACATTGGATATACATTTATACTGTATTTGGAAGTAGGCTATTCTAACAAGATTGAATTTAATGGGATCCAAAGCGAAGTAAAAGTTTACCGTGCTGATTCAATTACATGTCTAGGACCTATGTGCTACAGATTGTTGAAGGTCCTGAACACGCTCAAGAACATTTTACAGTCACTGAAATGCATCTACTTCGAAGTTGAAAATGACAGCACGACAAGACATTGGCAATAACAAAGATATATCGAACCAAAAGTGCATGTAGGTCTTCATCAAGCTGTTATTGTCTGAATTGGAATTTGGTGCAGAAATCCCATCTGGTAATTTATGTTCCTGTGAAAAAACACTGAGGAATTTAATGCTCCGAAAGAATCAAGGTTTCTGATTAATTTTCATCAAAAAAAAGAAAGCTTTCAACAGGAGTATGAATGGAGGAGCGGGAGCTTGCTGGTGGGGCCAGTCCTCTCCTTGAAGGCATTACAGCATGAGGCCTGCTTAGATTCAGACTCTTACATTGTGCGCACACTTTATATAACAGTTAATGGGATTGTGATCAACCGCTTCAAATGCATCAAGCTGATCCCTGATATTTCTGAGGTTGACGTCAGCAAACATGGAACTTAAACTACATAGAACTTTTGCTCTTGCAGTGAAGAGGCTTTTAAGAGCCTTTTGTTTTAAGGACATTTTACTTGTTTACCATGCTCTGCTTTCTTGTGTTCCCATTTTAAAATAGAATAATGTATGGGTTTTAACTTTCATTACATTTACATTAATTTTTATTTCACTGTTTCCATAAATTCATTAATCTTGTTGCTGAGAATGCAAATTGTTTTACCGGTCCTCAACTGATACATAGTTGGATATCAGCAAAATTCAGTGTCATAAACCTTACTGGTAAGTACATCTGTGACTTAATCACAAATCATTTATAGTCATCTGTTGTTCCCTTCTAAACTGATCCAATCCTAAAATACAAACAATTATCAGTAACCATCATCCGATCCAGTTGCTCATTCACATCAAACGAACTGATTTTGTAGACTGAAAAAAATTTTGGCCTCACAAAAAGCTGAAGTCTCTGGGGAAATCTGTGTAGGGCATCCCTTGAAGGTGTTAGGGCCTGAGATTTCTTATGTGAATCAACACTACCAACTCTTATCTAAATGCCATTTTTCCAAGTACTCTTTGGTCCCCACATATGTTTTGATTGACTTCTCCTCTAAGGTAATCAAGCCCATAATTTGTTAGATCATTTTCAGAAAAATGTTAAATCTTGGTACCAGAGCCTCATGAGCAGTGACAGCAAATAGTGATGGATGTGAAAGGCTGGACTCAGTGTTTGGTCCTACTCTGGATCAAATTATTAAATGATAATAGCATAATTCATAAGTGACTCTTATCTCATATTTTCCAGTTCATGAGATCTCCCTATTCCTGGACAGATTCATAGGCTAGCTGTGCATCAGCTGTCCTTCTGACTGTCCTCTCACCTACAGAAGTCAGGTGTGCTTTCTCTGTGTCCTTTTGCAGTGCAGGTACTTTGAGGGTATTTTTTTGCTTCTGATTTGTTTCCACCCTTTTATTTTCTAACTCTGTGGAGACGTCGTTTTCCCATTGTAACTTATCTTCCCTCCTGTTCCAGGAGCACTGGAGTGAAGACCCTGTGGGGCATTTTTACTGGCAGTACTTGTAGCTTTTTGAATGGATTCCCTTTTCTGTCAGGTCTTTTGTTTCTATTATAATATTTTCCTGTGATTTTACTTTTGAGTAAATCCTTTAATTTTTCTGCACCATCAAAACTATTCCCCCCTTTACAACGGGCTGGAGAGCTGGATTTTGATCCAGCTCCACAACTGACATTTTGCTGTAGGCTGTAGATACTAATATTGTGAAATTAAATGAGTAGATGAAAACTATTGTAGGAACATGTTCTTTAGGTTACTCTATTATGCAATAGATTTCACTGTATGGGAAAGCTGTCGTCAAGGTGTCAGGTACCTTGAACTTGAATTCTTCAGAAAACTACCTATAGATGAAGATGAAGTTGTAATAGCATCAGAGAAATAGATGTTTTAAATTTACTTTTGCAAATGAATGATAAAATCAGTGCCATAGTTCTCATGAGGGTTGTTTCTTTGTTTTTATTAAATTTTGTTTGAGCATTGGAGTGGGGACCCACTTTTTAAGATGGTGTGGGTCACTCCATTGTCATACTTTTTCTCCATGGCTGATGTTCTGCTGATACGCATGTTACATTTCACATGGCTCCAGTCTTGCTTAAGGGAGACCACAAACGCAGGAAAACAAATTTTGTATTAATTTAGGTGGCTCTCCAAAATACAAACCTACTATCGCAACTGGGGGGGGGGGCGGAGAAGTGATTGTTCTGGTTTTATTTAATAAAAGCTGAGATTTTAGAACATAACCTGTAGCCAGTGATGAATTGTGCTCAAATGCCAGCACCGCAAATGATTGAATTCACAGTGTTCTGTGTGTAGCTGAAGTGATATCAACTCTCTTTGTTCATTCAAAACTGTTGATTCTCATTCCATTTTTCCTCAAATTCTCATATGGGGAAAAAAAAAATTCATATCTAGTCTAAAACCATATGTGAACTTTCTCAGAAAGTTGGTGGAAAGTCCTTTTAGTCCCCTGAGTTATGGGAAAGCACTGTCTTTCGCTGTTGTCATCTGCAGCTTTGGTACACCTGAACCGAGAAACTCATGTTTAGCATCTGTCTACATATGAGAGTGTTTCTACTTCACTTTGTGTCTATGCATCTACAGAGCAGCTGAGAATGAATTTTGTGTGTGTGTGTGATTGAAGGAGAAAAGGGCAACAGGAGTGAAAGATGAGGAAGACATTATTCGCATTTTTTCGTTTTACTTAAGGCTTGTTTGTTGGGTTTTTTTAGTATGGGAAATGTAAAATCCATACTCTGATCTAAAACTCGCCATTATCTCTGACTTTCCTTATTTTCTGTATTTCCCTTGCGGTCAACAGCATCAAACTTTTTAATATACCTTCATACAGAAATATTCCCCTAACAGCTATTTTCTGTGGGGATGGTGGTAAAGCATACTGCTAATCATTTAATTTAATTTAAAATACAGTGTCTGAGATCGGTTTCTCTGTCATCATTGCTTGTCATGAGGTTCTCATCAGATTTTTTTGGAATAGTATGTGAAGGTACTGATCAAAAATTTATGAGTTTGGACAAACAATAAATACGTCCCTGTTAAGCTAGCAATTAATTTCTATTGCTTGTCACTGGACTTATTTGTTTGAGATGCTGTTCAAAATTCTCTATGTAGCTATAACATTACACTTCTGTCTCAACTTGTAATGACCTCTGGTATTCCAGTCCAGGCTTTCTTCTAAGCAAAAATTTCCAGTTGTGCAGGATTGTATGGTGGTTTTTCAATGTTGATAGAAGTCCACTAGGGTGCAAACCACTGAAATCATTTTCACTGTGATCTAAACCAGGATTTAAACTGAAGTCTCTGGAGGTGAAAAGCTAGACTACTAGCAAGTGACGGGCGAACCTCAAATAGCTTGGTTCAGATAAGAATCTAAAAGTTTAACTTTTCTGAAACCATTCTGGTCCAGAAATCAGCCTTCTAGTCCCGTGAGAGTAGTCTGCCTTTTCTGATTTATTGCATACCCAGATTGGGACTGGATTTCTGAGACACCATAAAGACAACTTTTTTTCATAATGCTTTTGGCTAAAACCAGAAAGTGAAGACGTGCATTAAAACAAAGCAAAAAAATAACTCATGCTTTGAAATCTCAAGTACTGGATTTATTTTTTTGAAAAAATCAGGTTTCCTCTTAATTCAAGATTTTGTTTACCATAATAATAGGTGGCAATGTTAGAAGGAAAACTCTGGTCCTCACACTAGTGGTGGTTAGGACAAGAAGGACTGCGCTTAAATAGATATTAGAAACAAAAATTAATAGTAAGAACACTGAATCACTGTGACAGGAACGCCTGGGAAAATGGTGTAATTTCCATCACTGAGAATGAGAGAGGCTAGATAAAGGTTTTGAAGAACTGACAAATTTAGGGCTGGTCCTGTCCCAGGGTGGGAGCGTGCATTGCATAATGTCTTCAGATGTCTTCCAGGTTTATGATTCTGTGATCACTTGTCTCATGCAACAAAACTCTTAGGTATATTAATGTTCATGTGAAAATATCTCAGTGAAAAGAAATTTGTCTTTTAAAGTTCACTCATAATTTACTTCATTTGGAATAGTTTAGCCAAGACTTCTCTGGTAAAAACATGGCAGCCTTTGCTTGCTGGGGCTTCTCTTTGTGTCTTCCACAGCACCTTCTCACAAAGCAGTTGGGAGATGCTAACTGACTAGTATCTGTATCCTGCAACTGCTTTTCAGATTTTAACCCCAAAATAGTGGTTTATTTTGTATACTGGAATGAATAGGGTGTTCCCACTTCCCTTATTCTTGATACTTGAAAATTGAAATATGTGTGGGAGAGACATGCAGAGGAAGAACTGATGATGTGAGAAGTACAAGATATGACTACTGGAAATGATGGTTCCGGTAGATGAGACCCACTCAGATAGTAAAAATGTGACTCAGCTCTCACTCATGTGCTAACATGGTAAAAGTCAAATTTTCTCTGACCAACTGTTTTTAAATTTTCTACATAAACACCATGATGCATCAGGATATGTCTAAAAATAATTTTTCCTCCCCCTGGCAGATATATCCACAAACCCTGTGCAAAACCACTCGTGCTTTTCAAACACAACTACTGTGCTATGAAGCTGTGGGTGAGTGAATGGGCTTGGTTAAGATGAGTTTCAATCAAACCTTAGCTAAAGATGAGAAAAAAAATAATTTATAGAATGCCAGTTCCAAAAGGGAAGCAAAGAACTGAATGTGCTTCTGAATGTGCTGAATGGGTCCTTCTCACTACCATTTAAAAATGGTTTTGTCAAGTCTCACACTGTTCATCGGTGTGATTTATTTCTCTGAGCTTCTCCTATTTTTGCTAATTGCTGGAAGTGCTGTATCCCTCTTAGCACTGCTGTTTGGCTTTCCAAGAACTGTTAAAAGTGCCCCTCATCTGAGCTGGGTAGTTTCATACAAAAATTTCATTCAGCTGAATCGGCACCTGGCAATAAGGTCACGAGACATGTTAGCTTTGCTGTGGTCAGCTCTAGTGGGAGCTGGGTGAAAGGAGGCTGGCAGATAATATTTGGAGCTGAATGGCGTGGAGGGAAAATGGTGTTATGCTGGAAACCAGGAAACAGGCTGCTTTTTACATTTGTGGTTTTGCTTATTAGTAACCCGCTTATAAACTTTTATTGACCTAATACTGATCTATTCGGTTGATCTATTGCTGTTTAGTTCCTTGAGACGAAAGACATTCTGACCGTCCACTTAGATGTGACTCACCGAAGTGCACGCAGATGGTGGTGCTTCTACTGGGGACTGTATGGCTGGGGTTTTCGGGTTGGCTGTGGAGCTGGCTATACACAGAGGAGGAAGAGGGATGTGGAAGATGGAACAGGGCAGGTTTGAAGTTTGTCATAGCATGGGAAGCCCGCTCTCTTTGAACCACTGAAGTCAGTGACAGGCTTTCCACTGACCTCTGTAAGCGTTCCTCCTGAGGACCATCAGGATGGCAAAATGTACCAGCTGCTATTGAATAACATAACCTCTGTAGAGTTTACTGAGTGGTTTGTTTTCAGCTAGACATAAGCAGCCAGCTGCCATAGCTTCGCTGAAAAAAATGATGCTCGTCTTAGTGGAGTTATGGCTTTTCATGCCAGCTCACAACCAGTCACACGAGCTGTCCAACACCAGGCATCTCTCCTCCTGCTGGTCTCTCACAGTAAAGCCTGGGTAAAAGCCCAGTATTTCTTATCAACCCAAATGTCAAAGTTCCCTCTTGCATTCTTCTTGAGTCCTGAAAAACTGTATCCTCAAGAGTGTTAGCTCGTTTTTGCCGGGTAATGAACTATCAGACCCTAAATGAGGTAATAGTAGGGATCAGCTTGGGATTTTCAGAAGTCTTCTGTGATGACCTAATTCTGCTCCCATTTAAGCCATCACTGGGATTGAACTGGGCTAGAGTTAGAGACACAATATTAAGCGCTTTCAGAAATCCCATCCTAAGTACAGAAGAAGAGTTAGGGATATCGATGTGGAACATTCTTCAAAAGAAATAAAAAACAAACAAAAAACCCCATTTGAAGTATGACCTCAACAAATCCTGTCATTTTATGCAAACAGGCATTTCACAGATATGTACAGTTTCTACAAAGATAACTTCAGCAGTAAAACTTGAAAGATTAACAATCATCTTTAACAATTTAAAAAATGTATTTTTGCTGGCTGGGTTTTTCAAAGCAGTTTCTAAATTTTAAATATAAAATAGTAAGTGTTGCATGGATTTTATTTTGCCTTAATCCTTGAGTGTGTAATCCTGAAATAAATTTTGATCTAAATCCCCTGTGACCAGAAATATTCCTTTAAACTCTAGGGATTCAGCCAGCTATAGTTATATTTTATGCCAACTAGCCAGATGTATTTAAAAGAAAGAAAATTCTATTCTAAGTAAAATAAATTCAAAACTCTTTACCATAAAGTTTAAAAAATAAAGCTAAAAACCAACATAGACTTTATTCCCACAACAGCACAGAATAAATATGAAAAAAATACATGTCAGATGGGATCAGAACCGATGTTTATGCATTGCAGGGTATTGCCTCAGCCAGGACCAGTGCAATTGCCTGGACTCACGGAGGAAGTTAATTGGTGCAGGCATTTTATGATTGATAGAGGCATCTCCTTTCTTGTGTAACACTGAATCCCGCTTTGGTCAAGAAGCTGAAATTTTTGCGACTTCCAGTGCTTGGCTGAGCTTCAAGAAGCTCTTGTTTGACCAAAAAGCCCTAGATAACAGAAAAGGAGCACGGAATTTGACAGGGTCTGATTCTGAGTGCAGTGAAGCTGATGAGAGAGTCTCCCCTGACCTGGCTAGGCATATAAGTATTGGGATCTACACACACAGCTGACTCCTAATAGTGATTTATAAACAGGGATTTAGAATTGTTCTGAAGTTACATCCTCAAATGGATGGTGGAGCCCTAGTTTTCCATCATTTTCCTCCGACGTCCTTTCCTTGCATTCCCCTTTCTATATTCCTCCATTCCCCACCCCCCCCCGCTGCCTTTTTCTCCCCATTTGCTGCCATTTAGCATTACATCAGCAGAAAATCACTGCAGTAGTGGCTTCCATAAAGCAGCAAGTAGACTTAAAATCAAGGAACAGTTTCAAAGATGGGTTTGTTGTGTTCCTGTGAATATATCATAACTATAATGAGGGTTTGGAATACGTCTATGCACACCATAGGGGTAACCTCATCGTTACCCACCCATGGCGACTCTGATCTCGAGTGATCTCATTCCATATCCTCAGCATAGTTCTGGCATGTTCCCTCTGCATGGAGGGGGGAATAGAGAATGACCTTCCTTTGAAATCCTAGATGTATTTACATGAGAGCATGCCAAATGCATTAACAAGTGGTGGAGTGAAACCCCGAGTGAGTAAACATGGTCAGCCCAAACACGTATAAATAAATCTAAAATTTCGGAGGATGTCATGCCTGCTTTGATTTACACCACAAACTATAGGAGGAAATGTTGGGCCAATGGGAATCTGCTCTATTCATTTATTTTTAATTGCTATTTTGTCATGGCATAGCACATCAAGCTCTCAGGGAACTATTTTATCTCCTCCTTGCAAAGTAGATTTGGCTCAGGTGACAACCCTGTTTCACTGTGACTATAGTGACATTTCCTCGCATAGTAGCAGCTTCTGGCAGTGGATATTTGGGATGTTGCGCTGTCTGTACACTTATCTCTCTCCTCATCTGCTGCGCTCTTGCTCAGAGAAAAAGAGAAGGCTGCTGCTACTAAGCTGGAAGCAGATATTTGGCTGAGTGCTTCCCTGGTTTTGGACGGGTGTTCCTACTTTTAGCAGCATGCCTAGACTTTGAGAGGTACCTTATGATGAGTGAACAGCTATATGAGGAACTTTCAAACTTTAAATCGTATCCAAGGAACCTCCGGTAATAAGGGCTTCAGCTTATACCCGCAAGTGGTCCTGCGGGAAAACTGGTCTTTGGCTTTTATTTCCTGAAAGGAAGGATTGTATGGCAGTGTTGGGGCTTCGGGGTCTGTATAATCAAGGCTCGGCATGATGAATTTGATGTACTGGCATCTGTTCTGTATGCTTTGTAAGACTTCCAATAAAATATGAATAAAAAAGAAATATGCTTCATATGTCTATATAGGACATATGGCAGTTAAAGCTTTAGATATGGCATTTTTGTTGAGTTAAGAGGGATATGTTAGAACACACATAAGTGGCACAGTTCTTTCAAAAACAAAAAGGCAGGGAAAATTTAGGAAGGCAATCAAGGCAGATCTGACCTTTTTTTTTATTTATTTTTTGCGGGGCAAGGGGTTGCTTCAAGCTTGAATGCACCTTTGAAAAAATCTGAAGCTCCAGACAGCATCGTGTTACTGTATATTATCCTTCAAAGAGGGCAAGGTGTGAAAACAAGCCAATAAATGTGTAAGGGGTGAAGGAAGATTTTTACAGATCAGAGTCAAGGTTGCCAGCTTTTCCCCACCACAAAACCCCAACGTCCCTCTCCAGGAACTCGACCCAGAATATTATTTTTGGATGACTGCCTCTGCAAGTCAGTACGGTGCAGATGAGGGCCCTCCCCCACGATCAACTTCCACCCCCTCTGTGAGTGCAGAAAAGGCAAAAATAAAGAACGAGGCTGGAGTTTGGGTGATTTTGGTCTGTGATGGATTTTCCAGTGCTATCAATGTGCCCTGTCTTTCCATAATGAAAATTAGAAGCATGACTAGGTAAATCAAGTGTTTCCTATCTTGCTTGTGCTTTCTCTTAAAGCAAAACCAAGCAGTAGCTTTTTCTTCCTCACGCCTTTTCTGTGGCTGCTTCCCCTGGCTCCTCCTCGGGGCTTGCCTGCCAGTGCTCTAGGGCAGCTCTGATGTGGGGCAGACACCGGGGAAAGAGCCATGGTGGGAGCCTTGCTGGGATTCTCCCCATGTTCCTCAGGGGTTGCGTCTCAGCCCAGCCCTCACCCTTGGTCCTGCAGCTGCAGGCACAGGTATGAATGTTACCACACAATCCACAGAGCCCTGTCTGGGAACAGAGGGGGTTTCAGCGACCCCTCAGAGGAGAAAGCCCTTTGAAATTTTGGGGTTACACCCATAAAGCAAAGGGTTGTTATAGTTTTCTGCATGCAAGCTCTCCAGATGCCATTTGTAGGTTTCTGAAGGAGTTAACAGACAGAATTGAAAAAGAGAGAGCTCTTTCCCCTGGAGGTGGTCCAAGGGAATATTTGCGGAAGATACTTCACAAGCAATGGGTAGCTTATGAATCCCCTGCCTCAAATTTATGAGACATGAATTGGACAGAAGATGAAATGCTTTGTAACATGATTTGGTTTCAGTCATTCAAGCTGATCATGAGCTACCCACTGTTCAGACTGGCTGCTTGCGAGAGCAAAATAGCACCCTTATTCAGTGCACTGGCCTGGCAGAAAGCAGCTTATCATCAACCTGTGCCTTCCTGTTGGAGAGCATCCTCTGGACCCAGTGCCATGCGGTCTCTTCCACGTGGTGTGCGTGTTTTTGCTCTTGCTGAATCCCCCAAGCCTGTGAAACATCTGAGTTCATTCAACTTTTCTTCTGGCCCAGAAATGTCCTTTCCTGCACCGCAGCTGGGACATAACTCACCATAACAGCACCGACCCATGTTCCACAATTAGAAACAGTCTCCTGAGGACAAAGACCAATTGCTGCTCCTACTTCCCAGTCCTCTTCTGTGTGTCGGTGGCCTGCAGCCAGAACCCTTTGAGGGAGAAGAACAAAAATTTCATTTCTCTTTCAGAGTAGACAAAGAAAGAAAGAAAGTGCAACTAATGTCTAATAGTGCAGTACAGCTGGAGGAGGAAATTTTGTGCAATTCGGACTCTGGCTGGAAAAGGCGGTCATTTTCTGGGACTCATCTAAGGATCCCCTTTCCTGGGAAATGGATCAGAGCCACCAGACTGTGTGGACTGCTGTGGTGAAAGGGGTGGTGAGGTGAATTATTTTCAAAGGAAGGGGAGACATCAGGTACTCGGCTGATGCAGAGCAGTACAACTGCTCTGGCAATGTAATTTACATCACCTCTAAGACTTTTTATTGCTGGAAGCAGAAACTTAATGAACAGGCAGGTGAAAAGTAGTGGGAGGTGAATGAATCCCACATGAAGGAGATGGGACGGGACATAGGAAATGTTTCAGATTATTTTAGATTGAGGCAGAAACCGTCTACTCATGGTATATGTTGGGGTAATAGATTCTTAATGCCTGGTCAGAGGCCTCTGGATGCTGTCGGAGTGCAATCACATTCATTATCTGTTGCCCTCACTGGGACAGCTTTTCTCCCTGCAACCTTCTTGCAAGAGGATATGGTAGCAATGACTCTTGGCCTTGCTTGTCACAGCTCAGTATCATGTATGTACAATCCCATGAAACCAAAACATACTCTCAAAGAGCTCTTGTACTCCAGGGCTGCCACTTCAGGAAGGATATTAGATTTCAAAGTATATTTACATATTTACTATAACACTTCCAAGAGCAGGTTTTTTTAAAAGGTTATAGCAACATCTGTTTGCCTTTGATGGGGACAATTCCTCTTGCTTATGTTCCATAGACTGTTGAACTCCTGAATCTTACAGAAATCTTAAGCATTTTAAATTGTCTAGAGGTTTTATATTTTTTTTGGTGTAAGAGGTTAGAAACCAATTGGCTGCAGAGTATCCATATCTGAAACTAATAGTAGAGCAGCGTGCTCTAAAGACCTGAAAGTTATGCTTCTAAGTGTGTTGCATTTGCTAAACTTAAGGGAGAAAAAAGAAGCCTGACTATATCTGTGGTTCATACTGTGTTGTGTGTGGTATACAGTAGCACGAAGGAGAGAGAGTTTTCTGGTTACTCCATAGCAATGAAGCGGCAGAAAGATGTGGAAGAAATCCCATAGTCAAGTAGCTTTGTGAGTCCTTTGTGGGATCTTAAGTGTTCAGGAATCATGACACTAATAATAATATGATTGCATTAAAAATTTGAAATGCAAAGGATGAAACTAGGAGGGTTGAACCTTGGAAACAAACACTGGTTATACTTTCTAGCTATTTTTTGCAGCCATCCACTTCAGTAACACATTTTTCTTTAAAAGTTAAAAGTCCATATTCCTAGTTGCTGTAAAATTTATCAACATCAAATACTGTGCTATATATCCATACAACTCAATAGAAACAGATTAATGCCAAAAAACTTTTCTTGTTTGACTGCCAGCTCTACAGTCCATGTTCATCTGAATATAGGAAAGCACTTTATAATGACTTATTGGAGTATGCTGATGTGACAGACGTTATTTCTATGTGATGTAAAGAACTACCGTAACATTACCCTCTCAAAAGAATTAACTGTTTTGAAATCTGTTAAGGGAAAGCGAATGCATTAGTCTTATCCTCACCTCAGCTGCTGACTGGTTGTTCTGTTCATAGCTTAGCATGAACTGTTCTTTGGGAAAGCTAGTGTTAATGTTGCTTCTCCACTTTTCAATTTGTGTGTGCCTTGGAAACTCTGGCTTTCAACTGGAAGTAGATATGGCAGAAGACCAGGATATTCTTTTGGGAATTATGGAGGGACAGAGTAAATAAAGCTGAACAAGTTGGGTCCAGCAGTGAAAGGAAAAAAAATAACTTTTCTGAAGTTTCCCCATCCCCTTTCAGGGTTAAAATCTGAAGCTTCCCAAGACAACTCATTCTCAGCCAGCCTACTTAACCCTAGAGGCATAGGTATGGCTCACAACTATCAATGGGCATTTGTGATCCTCCAACGTAAATTCAGTTTCACTGGCAATGAAGGTGGATTGATGCTTAATTGATAGGAAAGGACACTATCCAGACTCTCTTTATCTCTTAGGAGTCTGGTCTTCTTAAAGGCATGAAATGGAAAAAACCTCAGTTTTCTTTTACCCTGTCACCCCCACCAGCCAACCCTGCTGCTCAGCTGGCAAATACTGTGAGGGCACCATGTGGACCCACGTTCCCAGGGAATCTCAGCTGTCCAGCCTCATATGAGGATTGTTTTGAGTTAGCTCAGTACAGACAGCAAGAGAGATGCTAGTCCCTGTACACTGACCACAGCTGGTGGTAAGTTTGTATTAAATGGTGCTGAGTGCATCACAGAGTCTTGCGTCTGTGTCTCTTTTATCTTTTCCCATGTTTTCCTCAAATAGGTATGCAGGAGAACTTCAGATCACTTGTCATCTGTCAAACTGCACACGAGTTTTCCAAGCTGGGCTCGAGGGGTCTTTCAGGTGGGGAAGAGAGACAGGGTTGAAGGGTCCATGAGCTTTGCAGAAGTATCTGATGCAACAGCAAATGTGCAACCATAAGACAGTCATGCTTTGATGTAGAGGAGCAGCAAGAGCAAGAATTGGAGAAATGTGAATCCTAGTCCCAGTTCTGACTCTAACTGCAGGTGCTCAGAGGATGGATTAGGTCTCTGCTCTTTACTTCGAACAAGAAAACCACGACATAAAAGTATCATTTAGATTCACGATTCCTAGAGCTGTCCCAGCTTTAAAAAACATATGGCTACCAGACCTCATGATTTTTCCTAGTTTGTTCTTCAGGGAAGTGGAAAAAGACTTGAAGATTTTGTTTATTTGTGTGACAAATTCTTTCAGTGAACATGGAGGAATGTAGAAATTTGAACAATGCAGGGAGTTAAGCTAAGTCTTCCCAAATATTAACCTGTAAGTGAAATTGCAAATGTGATGTTTTTATGTTGATATGCTCTGGAGTGGAAGCAGAGATAGAAGTAGGCAAAAGAACTATGGTTCTTAGGTTTTAGGTATATTTCTAAAACACCTGTGTTTTCAAGTGGTGGTTTAGAGCAAAACTTTATGTTTAATTAAAAGTGTCTTATATGCTGGCGGATCATACCTACCGCACATATAGCATCTTCCCGGTTCTAATGGCATAACTGGATAGTTGTGGAGTTAGAGCATTAAAGATCAGCACCAGACAAGCCTGCTCTCAGAAGACATCTTGCAGAAGGCTATCAATACACTTGTCTGGGGAGGAGGAGGAGGAGGATGTTCCTCTCTTACTTGTGCAAGGCATCTTTTTTTGTGCCTTCCTGTACCCTTGAAGGGAGTACAGGTGACCCTGTGTCTTCCAAAGATCTGAAATAATCAATAACTGAGATTTGCTGGACTTCCTTTCTTTTTCTTTGTAATCATCTTTCTTTTCTATTTTAAGAAGAATGAAGAGGAGAAACAATTTTTGTAACATCTGAATGAAGATTGTTTGTTTGGTACAGCTAAAGTTCTTAATCCCACAGCTGCAATTATTTTAAATAAACAAAACCTTGTGTTTTTGTCCTATAGAAAGAATTTCTATTATTTTCTGTATGCTAGACCATCTCATTTGAATTATGTTGTGGATTAGCCTGGGAAATGTTACACAAATGGCTGATTTTTTTTAATTTTATTTTAACAGATCAAAACCCCTTTTCAGTTTGTGAAAGCCTTTTTCCCATAATTGATATTATTCCTTCTTTTTCTTTTAAGTCCTTAGAGGATTATGAATGTCAGTATTAGAATAAAAGGAAGATTGCTTTAGATAATTTTATGTGCAGGGCTCCGTTCCAAAGGAACCAAACTCAGATGGGGATCTTTGAGAACACTGGTAAAGGGACATGATAAAAATAAGGTGGGGGTGAAGAAAACCAAAGTGGGGGAGGGAAAGGAAGAAAAATCTACAAATCAAACTCAGCAGAGGTTTCCAATATAGTTGACATTCTGAGTTTTGGTCATGACAATCCATCTGGAACGTTTTGATGCTGTAGCATAATGTTGGTTCAAGATTGTTTTCACTTAACAGTGATGATTTTTTTTTCCTGACTTCTGTGAAACTTTCCAGTAATTGGAGTAGCATGATGTTATCTTCGATTAACACAGGACATGACTGTAGGGAACCGAAGGCGCTGAGACTGCATCCCTAAGACCGTAATGTCTAATGCCACAGTTGTTTTCTGACTCAGGAGCAGATGAAACTTTGAAGGACAATTCTTAGCTTATAAAGTCATACTACTTCGGTTCCCACAGGAGAAGATGTTATCCCATATCACAGAGATGTCATGCTAGCAAACCCCCTCACCTACAGCTAGAACAGGAAAGAGCAATGGCTCTTTTAAAAGTGGCTCTTCTTGACCTGATTTTAAATCCATCTTGATGGCTGCCCTTTAGTTCTCAAAGAGCACATCTGAAGAATGTTTCATCTCCACTACCCGTCCCTGGCTAAGCAACGTCTGGAAAGACTAACTATACCACAGCACTGCTGTGTGACCAAGCAGGGTCTGAGGGTGATGAAGAGCATCACGTGACACAGAAATTACATATTGTATGACCATTCCAACTGCGGAGGGGACACCCCTCGCAGGGTGTTGAAGGGGATACCTTCACCCTCCTCCCACCAGTAAATGTGTATGCTCCTTCTGAAATGATGTATTTCATTGTAAGAAGTAGAAATGGTCGTTTCCGTGCAACTTATCTCTCTGTGGCGTTGCCAGTGCAAAAAAGACTTATTTAGTAAGTGGAAATGAGCATTAGAGTGCCTTATTCATCAGGTACCTAAAATAATACATAAGAATAAATATGCTTTCCTCTTTTCTATGATGTAAATGTTTAGTAATGTTTTTAAGATGAAATGCAATATGGCTTGAAATCAAACCTCTCGTTAAAAAACTACAGTGAATAAGCTCATAGTACATCTTTTGCCATTAATTTGAGCAGACATATGGGAAATGTCCTAAACTTGTACCAGTCAGCCTATAGGTTTTTGTTGGCAGGCAGTGATCAAGATTAAGTTTTCCTCCAACTTTTTAGTGCGTTGGCTGTAGCTACCTTAGAGTAGCAAGGAGAGAGGTAAGGATGTGAAGGAAATCTCATCAGCCTAATGCAGCTTCCTAACAACTTACATCCTGCATCATAGGTGATGACAAGGGTCCTCCAAAGGGTAAATCTTTCGGAATGTTTACAAAGTTTCCCCTTTTCATGGGGAACCTCTGCCAGGTTGTTATGTCTAGCCCATCCAACCCAGTCCAAGTCTGAGTGACAACAGTAGCATAAAGAGAGCAAGATAAGTGTCTGTTGGCCTTTTTTTAGGCTTTGGCAGCTAGTGCATCTTGTGCACACACCAGTGTTAAGGAGGCCGATGGGGAGGACCCCAGTTTGTCTGGTGGGGACATGGATGTCCTGATCTCGTCCACTGTCCTGGAGGCCTCACAATGGTCAAGGTGCAGCCTGTCTCAGGCAAAGTTGTTGAGTCAGCCAGCCCCCGTGTGGTGCAGCCCCTTTGGGGTGTGGGTGGATCAGGCACAGAAGTTGTTAGACTTCAAAGAAATGCTCCTTTTCTCCCTGGTAGAAGTTATCCAGCAGGGCCGTGGGGAGGCCAAGCCTCTGTTAGCAACTGAGAGTGTTGAGAATGCAGTTTGGTTATCATTGTTTTAAAGTTTCTGCCTGATTGATAGCTTAGTGGTCCTGAAGCTGCAACTTCTGATGATAGGAAGTGACACTGTGCAGGGATTGTTTTGAGGAAGTGTAAATCAGAAGGCAGGACACTGGTTAAGAAGTGAAAGAGCTGGTTTCCAATCTGAGATTCATTACAAATTCCCTCTGTAACCACGGATGTCATTATCAAGGTATAGTGGTCAAGGCAGCAAAGTTAGCCCGGGGAATTGGCCCCTAAACTACTGTAGCCCCAGTAGAAGCACTTCCACAGCAAAGCTTTTGTCCATGTATGTTATTCCTACACTACTGTATGGGTACTGGGCCATATTTTATTTTTTTTTCCCTTGGGCTGAGGTGCTTTTTCCTAAATACTTGTAGAACAAATTGTGGCTAAATAATGCTCCAGATGATTTAGCCACTTCAGGTGTTGATACCATTAAATCTGCAGAATGCCATTGGGTTTAGAAGCTGGAGAACTGTCAGCCTAAAATCCAGAAAAGCAATGAGTTTTACTCTGCAGTAAGGGTAATAATCCAGGCTAACTCTAAAAGTTAGTGTCTCAGAGAGTTAAGGTTAAATATATGAAATATTTTTAAATAGATCTTTATGATGGTGGAAGGTACATATATTAGATGAAAGTCTGGAATTCCGTTCTAAAGTAATATGCTACAGTCCAGAAATTCTTAGAAAGTTGATGAAGTTATAGAACCATGATGTGGCATGCACCTACTTCTGGTACCGTTTAGAGGTCTTCTAAGTATCTCCGTTAGACCCAGCTTTGTGCCATGTGGCCATCTCTTAACATTTTGCTCCTGCGCCATCTGGTTTTACCCAGCTACTTGCTTCCCAATGAGCAAATTGTGTGACTGGTGGAAATTTAAACTGTTCATGACAACTCGAGCAATTGCTGCCAAATGATATGGAATTATAATCCAGCGGATAGACATTCTTGTCAGGATCTTCAAGCCCACGAATGAAAACCTGTAATTCTACTTTCTCATTTAGGAACATGAAAACAAGATCTATGTTTTTCATAAAGCTAGGCCTGCACCTGATATCTCCTGTCAGAAGATGCCATATACTCCAAATCTTAGAAAACCAAAGCCAGGTACCAAAGTGCTCAAATAAGGGTTTAGGAACTGTGAAGTGGGCACCACTTTGGGAAATTTCATCTCCGAACAGAAGGAGCTTGGCATAAAAGAACCCTGACAATGAAATAGTAGAGTCTTCCCCAAAAGAAGTGAAAGATGGCATGGAAGCTGGCCAACATGAGATTAAAGCAGTGGTAGCAAGGCTGGAGAGAAGTCAGCTGCAGATGAAAAGCAGAAATAAAAAACTGCGTATTTTTCTCTGAAGCCCTGTGAGCTTGCCTACATGTGGGTATCACTGGTATTCTAATGAGTCACTGGAGCAGTTGAAGCAAATGATTAAATGAAGAGTAATTACGTATTGCAACAAAATGCTAAAGGAAGCAGGGTGTCTTCAGTCTCCTGATGTCTTTAGATGAAACCTTTTCTGGAAGATTGGCACTGACAAGATGTAAGTTACAAACTCCGGTGCTGGGGGAGTTGAGGGGTATTGGCTTGTGTTATAGGGGAGATCCTTCTGTCCTTAGGACCTGATGGGCTCTTCAGTGAAGAGGTGACTTGTATACACAGTTACGGTCCAATGTGAAACCTTTTGATTTGTCTGCTGTGTAGTGGGAATAGGGAACAGACGCCAAGTCAGTAAGAGCAACAGCAAGAAGAATCGTCTGGATGTGCATCTCTGACGACTGGCTGTGGGACTGAGGGCCTGCCAAATACCTGTTGTACTGTTTATTGGGCTGTAAGGGGGAACCTTTGTCTCACTGGCCTTGTCCAAATAGCTCTTTCACAAGTTTTCTGGTCATAGAATAAGCTTGGGAAGACTTT
This sequence comes from Pygoscelis adeliae, assembly GCF_000699105.1. Classification (NCBI taxonomy): domain Eukaryota; kingdom Metazoa; phylum Chordata; class Aves; order Sphenisciformes; family Spheniscidae; genus Pygoscelis; species Pygoscelis adeliae. Next base: position 929,464 of record NW_008824770.1, read on the forward strand.
TACAACCACAAGCTGGATGTTTTCCAAAGCAGTAATTGGATTAAAATTCTCCAGGAATTACCCAGGTTGTGGATACCCTCTAAAGCTCCTACCTTTACCCCTGGGTAGTGATGACTTGGATGTGCTCTGTTGCATCAGTGTTGTTTTCATGCTCATCTGCTTTGCTGGATCAGAGCATGAGAGACTTCCCCTGCAAATCTATCAGGAGACAGTGCACAAACTTCAGAGTATCTCACACTCTGCACTTCCCACATCCCACTGGCAAAATCGTTTCCTGTTTTATTAAATCACTTTATTTCATTTACTTCAAAGTAGTTTTGCAGCACTTAGACCGATCTGCACTTCGGTATGTGCCTTTCTTCAGTAAGAAGGAATGCAGTTCTAAGTAGCATCAATCACAATAACTGTAGTTTTACCCTTAATAATTTACAGTTGCTTCATGACTGCACCTTAACATGCAAGAAGGACTGGATAAATCTACAGGGTTCTGGGTAGGAGGTTGTTTTGTTTTATGTGCAGCTTTGAACAAATTAGGAATACAATTCACTTGGGGGCTTTTTCTTCTCTTTTTCTTTGAACGGTGAGATTTATTTCAGCAACTGGAAAAACTCGGATCCAATGCCACCATGTGGATTTTCAGTTGGACAAAATGATGCCATTGCCTTGTATATTATTATAAAAAGACCACATCAAACTATGCAAGTGTCCTGTAATGTCATGATTACAGTGTTAGACTCCTACCAGTTGAAAAATACGACTAATTGAGTATTAGAATATTCCTTCAATTATATGTTTGGCTGTCCACAGAGATACAGGCAGTCTGTTAAAATACTATGTCAATTTGTACTATGGCAAGCTTGGAAGGTTTCCTGAGAAGGAAAGGGGAGGCTGGAAGGGCAGCCTTTAGCATTTGTTGCGGTATCACCTAATCCTGCCATCCTATCAGAGCCTGCTCACGGGGAACGTGATGAGAAAGAAAACCCCACAGGAACACCCAGGCAGTGCAGGAAGGTGCTGCTGATCATCAGGATGAGGGCTGCTTTTCCAGCCCGAACCCGTGCCTCGCAGTGGCGTGAAGTGGCATACTGGGGCAAGAGGAGGCCTGTTTTGGAGGATGGGAGAAACCAAGGTGCCGGTCACAGCATTGCTTCTGCAAGTGTCTTTTTGCAAGAACTTGAAGCGCTTTTTGAAAGAACCTGATTTCTGTTGACAAATTACAGCCTATGTAATTATATTCTGATTGCCTCAAGTACTCCTGCAGTTTCAATTGAATGCACAAATTAATAATAAATAAATAACGTGTTTTAAAAATGCTAACTGGGCAGAATGGCAGAAGGCATAGGGGTGCGGCCATAGGGGTTGAAAAAGCATACTTTATTTTATTTTCTGATACTTCTGCCTGAAATAGCCTCATATTTTCAGGTCAGTTTATGGCCAAGAAAAACACAAATCAAACCAAAGCCCACAGGAAACTGTAACAGCCCTAAGAAAGGCCAGCGAATGAAGGGTGTAGAAAAATCACTGTGAATGATATCATTGACCACTGGCAGTGGGAAACTCTGAAGACTTGTAGCGGCTCATGAAAAGGGGTTGGGGAAATGAAATGTTAAAATATTCTGGATTTTTATTTATTTGTCTTCTCTTTTCTAAGAATCCTGGGAAAAACAGCTTCGTTATGATTGCCACCCATTGCTTTCTGACTTTTAAGGTCCCATGGATGCAATTTATGCCTCTGAGTTGCTATAGATACAGGGGATGAAAACTGTTCCTGGCCTTGCTAAAGTTGCTGGGAGTTTTGCCATTCAGTAGGGGACAGATTTCACCATAGATTTTCAGTGGCACAATCTTAGCTTCTAACAAAGACAGAGTAAGTCAAAACGCTGCCACTTCAAAGAGCAACACTTCGCAAAGGAAAGGAGCCCTCATTTAACCGTTTGTGGCTTAGAATCACTTCTGTTACTTTATCAACATTGCGTATGCTAGCACAGTGTGAATTAAATGCACGGGGTAAGAATTTGCACGTTTAATTAGAAGCAGCTTTTTCAGATGTCGACATGGACCTAATGCTAGAAAGCAAAAGTGAGGAAGCGTAGGAGCAAATTGAGAGTGCTTCAAGTGGATATTGAGCTGCACTTACTAGATCACAATCATCTTCTGATGATACAAAAGGGCTTTGTGTTCAAGTATTTTTTTACGACTGGCCATGATCTTTTGTTAATGCACCTGAATGCACTGGTTTGTAGGCTGGGGTTGTATCGCTCTCCTCTGCTGCCTTTCAGAGACTTGATTTTGTTTGCGTGGTAGACTACGTTTTAACACAAAGCTTGTATCACAGATCACCTTTCCTGCTGTTTCTGAGCACAGATTGTGCTTCTGTAGTATCTGTTGCAATGATTTTAATTGAAATGTGATACTGGGAAAGCAGAAAAGGTATTGTATATCATCAGTTCATGGTTTCCACTGCTCAAAAGTCAAGGAGCAAATACCATGTGCTGAGGCAATTCTCAGCAGACCACAATCTGGGGAATGTGGAGTGTAGCTGCACTACCCCACTGCTTTTCTGGTGGGAGAGGGGGGGCGTCTGGCTTCTGAGCTGTTTCTATGCTTCGGTGTGTAGGCAACCTCTGGTTAGTAGTTCACGGCACAGCCTCTTTGGTGCTTTGCTACTGCTGTTCGGATTTGGTACTGTAGCACACAAGAAACCCCAGCTTGCCCGCAGTTGCAGATATTTCTACAGAAGCGTGCTGCAAGATTACCAAAGCTAAAATTGAAGCAGAGGCAAAGTGAACCAAGGTCACAAGTCAGCAGTAAACTCAGGACAAATCCATAGCTCTGAGTCCCAGTCTAATGCCCTGTCCACCAAACTCGGTGGATTAGCATGCGGTGCTCCTTTCCCAGCTTCAGCCTCCGGCTGACGCTGGAATGAGTTGGCTAAAGTTCAGTTCAAACAAACTGAAGGTGACGTAGGTAGGTGTTGGTGTGGTTCATCTCATAGAGATGGTGAAGGAACTGCGTTAAATACCACAGTTTTCTCACTATCATCATTCCCCAAAGAGTCACAAAATACTTTACAATGTTAAATTATCTGTATTAAAACAGTCTCTCCAATGCAACTGGAGACCACCCAGAACTGATCCTAGATACAGCAGCATCCTCTCCAAGGAGATAGGCTGAAATTATTTGGAGTTCACTGCCCATAAGGCATATTCTGGGCTGGATATACGCACGCAGGCGGTGCTCAGGGGACTTGTCTCAGAGCGCTCTGTTTCTGGTGTGCTTTGTTTGCATTTGTGTAATGGAACCATTTAAAAAATAAATCGCGGTTTAAAAATAAATGAGTGATCTTCATATTTAATGTTTATCTAGGATAACTGGCATCCATGTCCATGCTAAAAAACCTTTACTGGCTTTATTTACTTGAATCTGTTTATTCAAGTATCTGTATTTCAAAAGAGACTTATAATATTTGCATGTTAAGTAGCACACAATTTCTTTTATCAAGAAAGTTTCTTCCCTATGTAATTCTATGCAGAAAAGAGAATGTTGTGCTTTATAACAAAGCTTTCAACTAGATTTGTCAGAGTCTCAGTAGCATGAGTAGCTCCAGTGTAGTTTTGCTTTGCCTTAGAGTCTTTCGTCGTAGACTCCAGACTTGGTGTAAGATCAAATCAAGAACCTGGCTATTTGAAATAATTTATTATTTTGTTCAGCTGTACCTGACAAGAAAAAGTGTATACCGGTTTCACCAGAGGACTTTAGAGAGAATTTTCTGTGATTTTTAAATGAAAGACTAATGACTTATCAGGCATTGATTCTGTATATGCAATCTTCATGTATGGTCGGAGGCAATGTGGATTATTGGAGGAGGGTTAATAACAAATTGAGAAGATTAGAAGATCTAAGACACACACCTTTATCACCCACTCATTTTGGATGTCTCTGTGTGGATTGCCCCTTGATTTTACATTAGGCATTTGGCAAATCGACCATATTGTCCCAAATGTTCACTTCCTCAATGGAACTGGCTACATCCAAGTCCCCTTTTGGGCTGAGAGTGTTAAATGTCCTTCTGCTGAAATAGTCCTGATACTCATTTCAGCTGTGTAGGAAAGTTAGCTGGTGTCCGTGGTGCTAATATGAAATAGAACAATACAAGTGATGTAATTTAATTATCTAAAGCCATTTTGAAAAAGCTTGAATCTTTCTTAACTGGCCCTAGTGTAAGTTGCATTGGAGTGAGCTTACTGTGGGGATTGGAAAGACAGTCGTGGGGATCAGACACTGAGAGTTCATACCCGTACGAAAGGAACAGAAGAATTACAATGCTCTGTGGAGCTTTGATTAACCGTCTCCAGAGTAAATACAACCTCTGGAAACAAAAGCTTTCTCTCACACCAGGCCCCAGAATTGGCAACTTTAGCACATTCTCTTTGTTCACCTCCAGGATGGCTGGCAGGTTCAGCCAAAGGAGAGAGACTGTAAATTACAACAAAAAGGGAATTAGAAGATGTTATTTTAATCAGACTACTGAATGACTTCATTGCCGAGCTAGTGCACGGTGTGCACAGTAATCAGACTTCTGTGGACCCGGCGCACTAGCTTTCACTGTGGGGTTGTGCCGGAGGAGGCTCAGAAAGAAATCTTTCAGCACACCCTTACGGTTGAACGATCAGGCAAGTCCTGTATCCCTTCCCTTGTACTTCTGTTATATCTACTTCAGATCACTCTTTGCATAAGCAATTAGGCTGAATTCTTTTAGCTGGGACATCAGGCACCAATTTTTCAAAATGTGATCTACTCATGTAGACCCAAGTGCCCACAGAGAGTCCAGCATCGTTCCAAAAGAGGGTCGGGGGATCCTCGCTAGGAGCTGCTGTTGAATGATTAACTTTCACCCAAGTCCCCTGCATTATTTTAAACTCTGCCCTCATTCTTATGGAGAAATGCAAAATATTAGACAGTGCCTTGTGCTGTGCTATGTTTTATGTTGTCAGAGCTAAAATCTCACTGTTAATTACTGGATTTAGTTTCTTGCTCTACCATAGCTCTCCCGTGCAGGCAAGCTGAATTTCCTTGCAGTATTTCAAGTGAGACATTTACTGCCAGTGTTAGACAAAGAAAGGATTTTTAAATGTTCCCTTATTTTGAATTATTTTCCCTGTTGATTGTATGCTTCTTTGCACTCACTTTCCCTAGGCTCTAAACATCTCTCAGAAAAAGCCACCTGTCTTTCCCACAGCAAGGTTCAAGAGTTGTCCCCCAGAGTCTGTTCCTGAGAGTTGGTACGTGTAAAACAAAACCAAATTTTTCAAGGCAACATACCTGCCATTATTTAAAAGAAAAGAACGTTTTCCATTGAACATTGCCATCACGTAGGTGACTGAACAAGAGGCAGCAGGACGAACAGACTGTAACATAGTTGGAAACTTAATGAATACAATTACTAGCTGTTCATCTATTTAACAGGATAATTTACAGAAGAACATTAGTCTTCTGAGTGTTTCTGTGTAGCATAGTGGAGCGGATGCCTTGACTATCTGAACCTTTTTTGTGGGGAGGAGAAACTGGTGGTGCAAGTCAGGAATACTCTTTAGCGCAAGGCTGTGTATTTGGAGAGACGGTGTGCGCAGCCCTGTTTCCCAGGTGAAGATGCGCACCACCATCACCAAAGGAGGTCCACAGTTGCCCTCCCTGCTCACTCCGTTTTCTAAAAGCTATGACTCAGCGCTACCTCAATGTTCACATCTTCTGTTGTCCACTCCCTTTTCCTAATACCACCGACACATGTACGTGCCCACTAAATTCACCATGCCCAGTATCTCTTTGTGTCACCGGGCAAGGAGAGCTTCGCTCCACAAAATTCAGCTTCTGAGTCAACCTTGTCATGCAGCACACTGCTTTGCAAACTTATTTGTACTTATTCTATTAGGAAAGTGGCTAAATTGTGCTTTTTAATTATTGTCTTTTAAGTTGCTAGTTGGCCTTTAATTTTTGATGAGGACTATGATTATTCTGGACTGTGTTACCTCCAAGAGTTGTGAATCATCTTTTACAACAATATAGCAGGTTTTGCCCTTTTTTTATCCTCCCCATGAAATTCCCAGGACAGCAGCCTGTGTTCTGCAAAGTCCCAAGTGCCAGCCAAGGGGCAGAAAAAGGAGCACCAGGCAGGGAGCTCGTAAAGCAGCAGGGAGTGGGTGACTTCTGAGAAGAGGAAGGGGCAGATGCACGCTGAGGGACTTCAAGATATGCTGAGACTTGCGAGCCAGGTAGGTCCTACCTCACTGTAAGCAGAATTATGGATGGTGAAAAGCAAGCAAGCCCCAAAAGATGAACCCTGCATAACACAGGCATCAGGTGGGGAAATAATTACTTTTAATCTGTTTATCCTGTTCTACCTCACTTTGAGGGCTTTTGGGGGTCAGGGGAGTGGAGAAAATGAACCTAGCATTTGAGTTTAAAAGCCTTATAAGTATTTTTAGGGTGCTTAGCATAAAAGCCTGGGCAGACCCATCTCAGTGTCATGCTTCTCTGGTTAATGCCTCAATATCAGACATCACTTTTGTAGTCTCTTTCATCACTAGAATTTTTAAACTTCTGACATTTTGTGTGGCTGATATTACCAAAGTCATGTTACTGTAAGGTGTAACAACCAGTATAAGTCTCGGTTTGCAGAGAGAAGTCATCTAGAGAGTAGGTGCTAAAAGAAAACCCCCACAACTCAGCCTCCCCACCGACCACACACCCCCAAACCCCAAGGATGGATTCGTTTAATGTGAGAAGCAGTGATGCCTACTATTGCATGGGGCACACGGTACAGCTAAGGACTTCTCTTTGCGAAATGCTTGTCTATATAGAGAGTTTCCACAAAGCCTGTCCTAAGCCTCCCATAGGCCTGATTTTGAGAGCCTGAGCTTATTTGTTTCCTTCAGAGTGCTTTACCTTCAGGTACCTTTTCCTTCAGGTAGCTTTACCTACCTTCAGGAGGGTAAATAAGCCCAGACTGTTGCCAGGAGAGAAGCAGACCTATCCTGGACATCTCCTGTGGAGGGAAAAATGAGTGCTGCGGAGACACACGCAAAGAGCCTTTGTGATAAACTGTGCCCAGAAGATGAATATAGCTATGTGGCTTTGTTGAGGAGATAAAAGTTAATGATAAAGCAAGTTTCTGTGGTGGTTGTGTGGAGGTTTGGATGTCATCTCCTCATCAGGTGTTGCCCCATGGCTGTGCCCACAGAGCTCTTCGTGACTGTCTCGGGAGCAGCTGTGAGCGCAACACACAAGTCTCTGGTGCGCTTCCCTGCAGAGAGCCTTTCCAGGCATACCTGGCAGCGTATCAAGCCACTTTGTCTCCTCAGGTATGCGGGGTCCCCTTTGTCATGGAGGGACAGCATGGGGCTGCACACTTGCAGCTGTGTAGTGCACCTGGGCAGCAGATTGGATCTTGGCAGCAGCCCCAGGTTGCTTCTCCAAACACAGCATGAATGTTCCCCTGAGTACTCTTTTGGGGGTGTCTAGAGGAAGTCTTGAAAATCTGAATAGTTGCGTCAGACTGTGCTTAACCCACTGACTGATGAAGGCCAGAACTGATTGGCCGCCAAATTGGTTTGTCCTTCAGCACCTTAGAGCCAGGCCACCCCTTTGGCAGGGTAGGGGTCTGAGGCATTAGGAACTCTTGTTTTACCACTTCATTACTTACCTGGACGGCCATCTCTTGCAGCGTATGGTTTGCTATTGCTGGCATCATGTTAGAACAAAAAATAAAAAAAAAAAAAATAAGCCCACATAAAAAGAAAAGCCAAACCCAAACCAGAATTCAAGGTTGCTCCTTAAATTTGGGACTTTCTGTTGCTTGCATGAGAGAAACGAGGGACTTGGGTCTGTTCCCTCCCCCTTAGCCCTTCTTCCATTTTCTAATTTCTTCTGGTTACATTAGTTTTCTTTCCCAGTTGCAGTTCTCTCATCTTAAGCCTGCATTAAGTCATGAGCCAAGGGTGCATGTTGTTCATCACACCATGAGGACCTCGCTAGCCGTACATCTTGATGCAGTTTTATATGGATGATTGCAGAGTTTGCAGATCCTTTTCCCCCTCCCTCATAGCTGTTTGTGAGGTTTTGAGCCCTTTTCTTCTGCGAGCCTTGCTGCCATGGTTTTCTTTTCAGTGGTTTGGATGCTGAGGCTAGCATTAGCGCCAGTGCCATATTGCTTGTTTTCAGCAGCACTGCTAGACTATTTAACTTTTTTTCCTGATTTGGATCTAATCTCACAGTTTGGTTATCTATACTGTTTGAAGTCTGCCTCCAGCCATCGTGGAGGAGCTTTGGGGTCCTGTGGGTACTGGACTGCTACTCTTATATCAGCTTCACTGCTGACTTCCTATGTGATCTTGGAGAAGTCATTTTGGATGCAGTTTTCGAAAGCACTGTTGAAAGTAAGTGAGACTTCTGCTCCTAAGCTACTTCAGCATTTCAGAGCATTGTTCTGTGTCTTTGTCGTCTGCTTGTCTTCCCACCTCTCCTCCTGATGGCTTGTTCAGGCTGCCAGCTCTTTGGAGCACTGCTGCTTCTTGCTGCTGTTTCTGTCTATGTGCCTTTGGCCTAACGCAGTGGGATCCTGGTCTCAGTTAATAGCGACAGCATCTCAGGGCAGACAAATGCAGGACCGAACTGGAGCTCGCTGTGAATGAATCTGAAATCTAGGCTGGAATGACCTGACCAGGGGATATTTGTATTAAATGTTCTTTCCTGTTAATCAGTTACATATGGTGGCCTGAATAAATAGGTGTATGCAGGGCTGGGTGCAGCCCTGTTTAACATTCAGGAGAAGGAGTTTGCATCTGCAGACCTTGGTCACAAAAGTACCAGGGTGAGCCCACGAGTCGCAGATGTGTCTGACCCACATGGGCAGGGCAGCGGCTGCTCGTCAGGGCTTGCAGATGCCGTACATCCAATTGCATCTAATGCCCTGATCCCGCCAGACAGCAATCCAAGAGCCAAAGCAATGCGCTGCCGCAGCTGCTGCAAGTGGAGGAAGGAGAGAGTAAAGACCCATTAGCCGCCCTTAATAAATCTGTACCCAGCTGTGATATAAAGAAAGGTGCAGAAGGTACAGGTGGGACTGTGGGCTAGTGCAGATTTTTTTTTTTAATCTCATTTTGGTTGGGAAATAGAAAACACTGCTATGTAAAATACGAAAAAATATTTTAATTTTTTTTAAAGATAAACACTGCCAGGGAATTTATTCCTCCTGCATTTCCACGTACATGTGAAGGTTAATCTTATTTTGGTTGGGAAATAGAAAAACCTGCTTTGTAAAATACGAAAAAAATTTTTTTTTTTTTTTAAGATAAACACTGCCAGGGAATTTATTCCTCCTGCATTTCCACGTACATGTGAAGGTATTTAAATCAATGTTTTAAAAAGAGGAATTTAAAGCAGAAAACCTGATACATAAGTTTACCTAAATGAATGAAGAGTACGCATCAGTTCCATCAGAGGTTGATCTGAGGTGCACAGGAGATACTACTGGGTAGTGGGAGTTGTCGCTCTTTGTGCTGTTTCTTTGCAAGTGGGAATTTGGGGTCTTAACTTTATGGCTCTGTTTTGTAAATCTGGTATAGCATTGCTCACTGGAAGATGTTACAATCTATGCAAAACTGTAAGTATTCTGTGCCACAAGCCTCAAATTTTCATCACTTGGCTATTACACCACCTGTCTGTAATTAGCAGCTTGACATTAGATAATAACTAGAAAGTTACGTTAAAATGGAAAACCTAGGCAATCTGTTTTTCTGTTTTCACTTTAAACAGACAAGAATAGACACCACAAATGCATACCGGTCCCTTCTGTGGATGTATTCTCAAACATTTTTTAGAGTCTTTACTCTTTTAACCAAGGACATAACTGGCTGAATGCATATCAAACACGTTGTTATTCATGCTAATATTTTCAAATTAGAAGCTATCTGTGGTATATTTTACAGAAACTGTTTCAGTGCTAGCCAAAACCTGAAAGCTGCAGTTACTGAAGGTCTGGCAAGACAGAAATCTAATGTTGGTTTAAAGGAGCAATGTGTTGTGAGTGCTTGTCTTGCCCTCAGGAGCAGTTCTGACAGACGGAAGGTTTTAAGCTTATTAACATTATAAGTCAGGCAGATGGTTTAGTGCCTGTGTTGTCCATGCTGAATGAACATAAAACTGTCCCAGAAAGGCTGGGCTGAGGCAGAAAGTCTGCTCAGAGCAGGAAACAACGGGGACATCTCTGTGTTGTGGCTCCTGGGTACCACCCGTGTTTCCAGAGGTGCCCAGGGGGGCGTGGCACCTGAATCCCATTGCCTGCCTACTTAAATGGCAACCAAAAAAAGTGAATGCCAGCCCTGAAGCACGCACACACACCAGTTTTATGATCCTCCCACCGCATCCTTTCCCCAGGACTAGCTTCACCGCTGCCAGACTGCACGCAGCACAGCACAACCACATGAAACCCGTCTGGCCGACTGCGAGGTTTCTGGTTACAGAGCCAGCTTCAGAGTGAACTTGGCCCCTGCCGCAGAGTTAATTGGAAATATTTGTCCAGCGAACTTGCCTGGCAGATTTTGTGTGCTGTTTGATTTCCTCATTCTTGGTGTTTAATCTGTCATATCAGAACGTGTGGCTTAGTACAGTTGGTTGGTACCATCTAGAGGAGTGAGAAGGATGGCGGGTGAAGCCAGCAGACGGTGCAGGCCTAGCGACGCAAGTCCCATGGATCCTTACCCACTGGCAAGCCTGACAGGGACAAGGGGGACAAGGTTTCGGCCAGAGATTTTGGAGGAGGAGGGTTGATGGACGGCTGCCTGCTGATAGCAGGCGGTGGTTGGATCATTGGCATTCGGTACAATGCCCTCCTTTGGGTAAAAGTGACAGAAGTAGGATATCTCTGTGCAGGATCATTGGCTGATTACCCCAGTGTAATTGCCAAGCAAACCTAATTGCGTTTGTTCTTTAATCCAAAATGTTCTTAACCAAGTCATCTGAACTCTTCAAAGTAAAAGTATTTGTTTCGTTGCTGCTCTAAAAATAGGTAAATCTCTTCTTCCTTGCTCTTTTTAAACTAGTTGAGCAATACCTTGACTTTGCTTTAAAGCCCTTTTGCCAAGTTTTTGTCTTAAGCACCGGTGACAAGAATATGAAAGGAATTAGAAAATTATTATGGGATTAAGACAGAATCTTGCTCATACACAAAAGACACGTTGATTCCTTGTCCTCCAAAGAGAGCAGTATAGGTTCTGCAATTAAATCTAGTGTAGCCAAATACAAAAGGAGCTCACGTGCAGTAACGTATCTGGTAGGGAGGAAAGTAATGCATGGAACAAGTTTTGATTAAAAAAAACCAACCCCCCCAAAACAGTCTTGAAAGGAATAGCCAAAAATCTCTTCCAATTTTTAGTGAACTGAAGAAAAAGTATTCTTCACCTACGTTTGCGAAGAAATGGTTATTTCTGTCTATGGTAAATAGCAAAAGTGGGTATGCTTCTGACTTACTAATTCTATAATGTGTTGTTTCTGTCTCTCTTTCTCATCAGCAAAGAGATGCTTTGCTGCATGGGCAGACATTTTTCTAATTCCGTAGTAATTTCCCATATAGAGTAAAATTAGATGGGATACAAAAATAATTTATTTGATACTTTTTCGAGAGTTGTCCTCCACATCTAATTTTCAGCAAATAGAAAGGCCCCCCTCCATATCCTCTTCCTTGTAACCACAGATATGTCCACGGTTTTCATAACAATGCCATGTACATGAGAAGGAAACTTTTTTGTAGAAAATGGCATACAGCTCTCTGGGTTCTTGTTTGTTACAAAATCTGCCCCAAAAATAATTACTTTAAAACTCTACTGAGTGGACTTCCAGCTATTTGAACTCCCAGCTAACTGACAGTCAGTCTTAAACCATGAACTCTAAGCTTAGTGCTTGCAAACCATAAAGTTAATGTCAATGGGAATCTTGCATCAGTGAGGATTTCAGGATGTGGCCGTGTGCATTACTCTGTTGCTTATTCCAGTTCCTGTTTTCTTCTCCCTTTGAAAGCCCCATTTGAAGTTGCTTCTTAATCTCCTAAGTTGTTGACTTGAAAGTGCATATCAGCCCTCTTCAGTATGAGTCACACCAGCCCTCAGTCATCAGTATTGTCCAGAAATGTAATGTTTCCCTTCTCATCTCTTCTTACCCCCTTAACCAAGGGCAGCTATGATTCATACTGTAAAAGGGCTTGATTTGCATTTGATATGAGTCAACAACTAATTCAAGATCAAGAAACAGCATCTAACAGGCCTTACAAAAAGTGAAGGAAGCTTTCTTGTTTACTGTGGCTGATTCAAAAGCAGAGGCACAGACATTATACTTGAAAAATCAAAAGGTAGATTACATTGTCTTGAAAACCAATTCGCACAGATACTACAAATGTTTGAAGAAATTAATGTTGAAATATACTATGTTCCAAGCAAATCAAAATGTTGTTTCTTTCTTAAACATCCCTGCCAAGGAAACATTTCTGCTTTTATTTCGTTACAGAAATTTTTGTGCTGGACTCTTTGCAGGCGAGCAAAACAAGATGAAAAAATCTCTCATAAAAAAATCCTTTTAAGAATGCACTAAAAGTGTTCAAATCTCATCTTTATTTTAGACATAAGTAATTATGTGCTTACCTGTTATTGATGTCTGTAGGCTTTAATTACCTCTTTAAAGTTAAGTACATTTATAAATTATTTTCCTCCATTGAGGTCTAAATGCACAAATCAGGGCAGAGATCTAGGGAGGGGTCAAGACAAGCCAAATGGCTATAATAAAACCGTAGGTCTCTGCTTGCCAATCTAGAAATTTACTTTGGGATCTTGAACTACTACCATTGATCAATTCTGGATGAGTTATACAGCTGAGCAGGAGCAGACCTTGTGGGATGACTGCATCCATAGTCCTGGGGCAATTATCCCTGGAGCAAATTAATATACGCACTACGAATCTTGTCTGTCTTTTACCCTCTCTTTTTCAAAACTTACTTTGCCCAGAAGATGACCTGTTTCTTTAAACCGTCTTGAAAGAAGAGGCTGGAGGAGCTGGAAAGGGAAATTCTTAATAACATAGTAAAGCAATTAGTATGTCTGTTTTCTCCCTGCTTGTCTTTTAATATTCAGCTTCTGTTGCTCCCCTTTTCCCTTCTGCCGTCACCATGGTTGTCTCCCTGAACTTTAAGTTCCTTGAGACTAGTCTTGTGTCTTTAGGTGGTAGCCAACAAATCACTTGGCATTTTCAATGTAAGCTAATGACGGCTCAAAGGAAGAGTTTGGAGAAAGGAAGATGGATCCTTGATGAAAGCCAGGCTGCTTACATTAATAGCTGTAAACTAAGTAGAGAAAATAAGGTGTCGGACCTCACCGAGGATGCATTAACCTTTCATTTCTCCATGAAGGAGGGGAAAAAATTTAAGTGACGATGCATCCAATTCTGCGTAGCTCTCTGTCAGGCTCGGAGCTGGTGCTCCTTTGCTTGTAGCTCTCCACAGTGTTTTGTTCAGTCCTTTAAACCAATGTTGGCTGATCCCTTCTCTCTTTTCTAGTCTGTTCTGGTTTGGATTTTGGAGCCTCAGGATGTTTGTCTTTCCTCTTTCTTTTGTGCAAATTTAAGGTGGGCACTATTTGTGTGGACTTTCTGAGTAATCTCCTCAGAGAAATGAATAAACTTGTTTTACAGGAAACAAGTGATTTTTATAACTGCATTTGCTGTCAAATACCTGTGTGCGCTATTTTGTGACTACAAAGACTTTAAGTCATGTAATACGCTGTCACAGTATGTCTTCTGTTTCAATTTGTTTCAATATATTTATAAAAATTTACAAAAATGCACTAATAGCATCATTGGTTCTCCAAGGCAGGTAACTTCTATGCAAACAGAAATTTTATATGTGAGATCACGTATTTCGTGGTTGCATACTCTAATGGTGATATTTCTTAAAATTAGGGATAATAATCCACAACCAAAACATGAATAATTATTCATCTATGTACGTAAACCTGTATGCACCAAATGTGGCCTATAGGTCTAACTTTGTTTAAAATTACAATCAGAGTTTCTTTTTTTTTCCTCCCCAGTTTCTGAATATTCCTGTTTTTGACATTCGTTGTTGTGGTATTGGGGTTTTCCCCCCCCTATATCTGCATTAATTCTCAGGCAAATGCCACATGTTTCTAACCAGTCTTCTCCACTCCTGGTATCCACACACCTTTCATGTACTCACTTTTGTATTTCCTACGTTAAAATTTTACACACTACCAATCTAGAACCTTTGAGTAAAGTACCATCTGCAACATAAATTTCTCCTCCAAAGCTGTTAAAAGGAGTAGGTTTATGATTGGAAGGCCAGCTGGCCTTAATCGCTGGTATCACCTTTTGCAAAGTCTCATTTTTGCATTACGGTCTCTTGCAGTGACAGACCGCATCCTGTCTGGGACCGAGAAAATTTTCTCAAACCTATTTACATGAACAACATCAGACTCTGGTGTTTGTACTACCTCTCTTTTATTGAAAGCTCAGCCAGAGTGTCTGCTGACACGAGGTCTTTTCCAGATTTATATTCTAGCTATAAATCATCCAACTAAAATTGAAAGAATAACCTTTTCAAGCAAAGTTGTGTTTGTGAAACCCTTTTCTCTGCCATTGTCATAAGAGGTTTGCAGTCTGCTTCTGCAAAAGAGGAACTGTTTTTTTCGGAGAGACTTTTCATTTTCCTGTCCATATTCACTGGCATTCAGCTTAAGTTAGGTTTCCTGCAGCATAACTATAGTCTCTGGCGAATCCCATAGTTGCAAAAATGTTGTTGCGAGGCCTCACATAGCTGGCTCAGTTGACGATTTTGTATAGCAATTACCATCAGAGAATCAAAGGAAGGGCATCTTCTTTATAAACTGTTCTTAGGCTAATTGTTATGATTAGCATCTTTCATACACTATCCATTTTTTGCAGATTAAAGTTTTTAGATCAACAGTTATGGCAGCCAGATTGGATATAATTTTTTCAGCCAAATTTGTCATTCCTGTGTACTTTCCTTCTCTGTAAGTAAAGAAATATTGATAACCATCTATAACCCCCCCAGGCCTAGTAGGGCCCCTAGATCGGTCCTGGTTTTCCTATATAAGTTAATTATTCACCCCTACATTTACACTGCCGCCTGTCAAGTTTCAAGCTTACACTGCCGGCTCTGTGTCCGTGGTACCGTTCCCTTCTTTATACTCACAGCAAAATGCCATCAGTAAACTTCAGTATCTTCCCATGCTTGGGTATCCTTCTATGAAATGATACGGGTGCACAGCATAGCCTAAAAGTTACGGTAAAGCGCTGTGTTTGGAAGGCGTAAGTTAAAATTTCACAGACATGACCTCACTTTCTAAAGAAATTTTCCGCAACCTAGTTGAAGTACTTAGGGTGAGATGGGAGGGAGAGGGGCAAAATACGTTTATTAAGAAACATCTTTCCTGGCAGATATGTGGAGTTCTGTACACAGGCATTGGCTCGGCCCCTTAGGAGATAGGTGTAGGTAAAGGGTTTCCCCTTTCTTTCCTGGAGCTGGTAGAGAAAAGACCCCTTCTAAAGGTGCATCAGTACTCTCTGTTAGATTCAGAGCAATAAGTCTAATTTCTTCCTTAAGTTTTCAGCTAAGTACACTTCTAAGTATGTGTTGGCGCATATATAACAGGGAAAATGAGTTCTGTTAACTTTATTTTGTATTCCATTGATAGCTTTTCTATGCCATTAAAAACATCTGAGAATATATTTTCTACCTTTTAGTGGCTTCTGTCCTCCTACTGTATTCATTTTCTTAACAACCTAATATCTGGCATTTTCACCCCTTGAGTAAGTACTCCCTTTCCTGAAAATGTTTTATAAGAAAACAATTATAAATGTTATTTCTTCAATATTTTGTTATACTTTCACATGGAGTTCATGTCCACACATAATGGTTTGATTTCACTCTAGTGTCATCAAAGAAAGCTTTTATCAACTTGTTTTCATATAAATAGGTTTTCTTTTCAAAAACCGTTTTTGTAACTTCAGCTAACTAGCGGCCTGTACACACTCTCTGGGTATGAGAATAACTTATGGACCAAAGTCTAGCCTATAAAAACATGATATTTCAGTTAGTGGTTGTAGCTGTATATGAAAAGAGTCCCACAACGTTTTCCTCTCTCTTCCTTTTCACAGTATGTGCATGCACACTCTGTTTCTTTTTGTCCTGGGGTTTGACTATGTCAAAGCCTTGCTAAAGCCAAGGTACACAACATGCACTGCCTTCCTCACCGCCTTTGTCCACAGGGCCGATCACCTTGTCAGAGAAGGCAATGAGGTTGGTCATGGTCCTTTGCCCTTGGCAAATCTATGCTGACCGCTCCCAGTCACCTTCTTGCCCTTCTCATGCCTGGAAATGGCTTCTATGAGGATTTGCTCCATAACCTTCCCAGGGACCAAGGTGAGGCTGATTGACCTGGACCATCCTCCTTGCCACCTTCTCGCAGAGGGGTGTGGTATTTGCCTTTCTGCAGTGATCAGGAATCTCCCCTGACTGCCATGACCTTTCAAAGAGGACAGAGAGCAGCCTCACAATGACATTGGGCTGCTCCTTCAGCACCGTCGGACCCAACCACTCCGTTCCATGGAGTCCTGTATGTCCAAGTGGGTTAAGTGATCCCTAACTTCATCTTCCTCTGCTCCACGACCTTTCGAAGAGGACAGAGAGCAGCCTCGCAATGACATTGGGCTGCTCCTTCAGCACCCTCGGACCCAACCACTCCGTTCCATGGAGTCCTGTATGTCCAAGTGGGTTAAGTGATCCCTAACTTCATCTTCCTCTGCTGTGGGTACTGCTTCATGCCCATGGACTCTTCTAGGAGGCTCAGGGACCTGGGGGCAAACCCTACCAGTGAAAACTGAGGCAAAAAGGCATCATGTAACTTAGCCTTTTCCATGTCCATTGTCACTAGATCCCAATGAGCAAAGGGCCCATGCTGTTCTTAGCCTTCCTTTTGCTGCCAATGTACTTACAAAAAGCCCTTCTTGTCCTTCACATCTCTTGCTAGTTCCAGCTCCAGCTGC
>NW_008824770.1:948896-954664 GCF_000699105.1 Pygoscelis adeliae
GTTATGGCAGCCCGATTGGATATAATTTTTTCAGCCAAATTTGTCATTCCTGTGTACTTTCCTTCTCTGTAAGTAGAGAAATATTGATAACCATCTATAACCCCCCCAGGCCTAGTAGGGCCCCTAGATCGGTCCTGGTTTTCCTATATAAGTTAATTATTCACCCCTACATTTACACTGCCGCCTGTCAAGTTTCAAGCTTACACTGCCGGCTCTGTGTCCGTGGTACCGTTCCCTTCTTTATACTCACAGCAAAATGCCATCGGTAAACTTCAGTATCTTCCCATGCTTGGGTATCCTTCTATGAAATGATACGGGTGCACAGCACAGCCTAAAAGTTACGGTAAAGCACTGTGTTCGGAAGGCGTAAGTTAAAATTTCACAGACATGACCTCACTTTCTAAAGAAATTTTCCGCAACCTAGTTGAAGTACTTAGGGTGAGATGGGAGGGAGAGGGGCAAAATACGTTTATTAAGAAACATCTTTCCTGGCAGATATGTGGAGTTCTGTACACAGGCATTGGCTCGGCCCCTTAGGAGATAGGTGTAGGTAAAGGGTTTCCCCTTTCTTTCCTGGAGCTGGTAGAGAAAAGACCCCTTCTAAAGGTGCATCAGTACTCTCTGCTAGATTCAGAGCAATAAGTCTAATTTCTTCCTTAAGTTTTCAGCTAAGTACACTTCTAAGTATGTGTTGGCGCATATATAACAGGGAAAATGAGTTCTGTTAACTTTATTTTGTATTCCATTGATAGCTTTTCTATGCCATTAAAAACATCTGAGAATATATTTTCTACCTTTTAGTGGCTTCTGTCCTCCTACTGTATTCATTTTCTTAACAACCTAATATCTGGCATTTTCACCCCTTGAGTAAGTACTCCCTTTCCTGAAAATGTTTTATAAGAAAACAATTATAAATGTTATTTCTTCAATATTTTGTTATACTTTCACATGGAGTTCATGTCCACACATAATGGTTTGATTTCACTCTAGTGTCATCAAAGAAAGCTTTTATCAACTTGTTTTCATATAAATAGGTTTTCTTTTCAAAAACCGTTTTTGTAACTTCAGCTAACTAGCGGCCTGTACACACTCTCTGGGTATGAGAATAACTTATGGACCAAAGTCTAGCCTATAAAAACATGATATTTCAGTTAGTGGTTGTAGCTGTATATGAAAAGAGTCCCACAACGTTTTCCTCTCTCTTCCTTTTCACAGTATGTGCATGCACACTCTGTTTCTTTTTGTCCTGGGGTTTGACTATGTCAAAGCCTTGCTAAAGCCAAGGTACACAACATGCACTGCCTTCCTCACCGCCTTTGTCCACAGGGCCGATCACCTTGTCAGAGAAGGCAATGAGGTTGGTCATGGTCCTTTGCCCTTGGCAAATCTATGCTGACCGCTCCCAGTCACCTTCTTGCCCTTCTCATGCCTGGAAATGGCTTCTATGAGGATTTGCTCCATAACCTTCCCAGGGACCAAGGTGAGGCTGATTGACCTGGACCATCCTCCTTGCCACCTTCTCGCAGAGGGGTGTGGTATTTGCCTTTCTGCAGTGATCAGGAATCTCCCCTGACTGCCATGACCTTTCAAAGAGGACAGAGAGCAGCCTCGCAATGACATTGGGCTGCTCCTTCAGCACCCTCGGACCCAACCACTCCGTTCCATGGAGTCCTGTATGTCCAAGTGGGTTAAGTGATCCCTAACTTCATCTTCCTCTGCTCCCTTCATGCCCATGGACTCTTCTAGGAGGCTCAGGGACCTGGGGGCAAACCCTACCAGTGAAAACTGAGGCAAAAAGGCATCATGTAACTTAGCCTTTTCCATGTCCATTGTCACTAGATCCCAATGAGCAAAGGGCCCATGCTGTTCTTAGCCTTCCTTTTGCTGCCAATGTACTTACAAAAAGCCCTTCTTGTCCTTCACATCTCTTGCTAGTTCCAGCTCCAGCTGAGTTTTGGCTTTCCAAACTCCATCCTTGCCAGCTCAAGCAGTGTCTCTGTTCCTCCTGGGTAGCTCGTCCCTGCTTCCACCTTCTATGGACTTCCTTTTGGTATCTAAATCAGATCAGTCCTCCTCTTCAGTTTTGGTTCTGTGATCCACAGAACCAAATCAAAATCTGATTACAAATTTAAGCAGTCACAGTCAAAAAATTGTTATAAATACCTCAGAAATCTTTCCATCTTTTTATCTCTCCTAGGAAATTTCTATCCCCGTAGCTTAATTTTTCCTAAAACTGTATCATTGTGATTTCTGTAATTTAGGATGACAACTAGTTTGCTCTTTTCCTCAATAAATCTAGTGCTTCTGACCCAGTACTATGAAAATAATAGCTGCTTCTGCCTTCCCCCCACTCATTTTCTTCATGAAGAGGAGAATGTTGCTTGAACCTCTTCCAGTTGTGTGCCAGATGTATTGGGTCAGTGCTGTAACTGACATGAGCCCTGCACTTACCCCTTTATATTTTCCTCAAGTTCTGTAGGCCGCCTCCAAATTTATGGTACCAGATAATGCTCAGGAGTGATCATCACTCCAGTGAGAATTTTGCATTGCAACTTATAAACTATAGCAAGTCTTTTATAGAATAAGCAAACTGTGAAAAGAGGGAATTAGTGAGAAACCGAGGCAGAGAGGGCTCTCCATGAAGTCAGCTAAATCTAAGGACAGGATAAAATTGAAACACTCCATGCCTTTCAGAGGGCTAGTTCTCTTGCAGCGTGTCTTTTGCTCTAACCCACAAAAACGTTGCCATCGTCCTCGCAGGAGCAATAATATGGGCTTCCTTTTAATCATGTTCCAGTTACTCTTGTGCTTGATCTGGAAAGAAAAATACAGGAGGCCAATACTTGGCAAACTCTTTTTGTGTGGCAGTTAAGAATAAATAGATGTACCATAGAGCCAATAATCAGAGAAAATTTATATTCAAAGCCAATTGTGAAAATATGTATTCATTTTTTGAAAATGTTTCCAAACTTACTTGCCTTCTGCAATATTTCAAAGAAACTGTGTTAATTCAGATTTCCCCGGTTTTCTCTGTGAACCGTCTTCCTCCCTGAATGACTAGTCCGCAGCCTTTTACTGAAGGTACTGATACTTAAGATAATATTCTGCTCTTTGTCAGGGACTGCTGCTTTGACCCGATTATTTACATTGCGTAGATTATATTTTAAATGTTTTTTGGGCATGCATTTTGAAAATTATTTTATTGCAATATTCAAGCTTTTGGGAATTCACCTTTTCCCAGTAAGCTTTGAACTGCTCAAATATCAGTTGAAGGACAAGAATGAATCATAAACGAGAATTGAGTAAAACTTAATTTTGCATTTCTAATGAGTTATTTACTGATCATCTCACCCACTTTTGCAGTGTAGAATGGGGGAGGCACTTACAGATAAAAGCTGAGTGCCTGTAAACTCAACTTTTATTTGTATAGGATAATGCAACTTGCAATTTCAGAGGAATGACACAGAACAATTTTTCTGTATTTGTCTGTAATACACAGCATAGGTTGTAAAGCCAGACTGATTTTAATTAAAATAAATACAAATGAGAACAAGCTGAAGAAAAAGATCAGCAAAACCTGAAAAGTTTTCTAAATCAGAGCATGATTCAGGTTTTACAGTATATCTCTGCTCTGATGGCTACAGAGTTATGCTTATGCATTGCCCGTGATCCGAGTCTTGCATTTTCACTTTAAAGAAGTTTACAGAAAAGTTTTGATTTATTAAAAGATTAGTGAGGATCATACCAGTCCTACGGAGAGTTCAAAGTACTCAGAAGTTAAATGGATAGCTTGAAAAATGCGGGGTGAAATGGCACCTTTCGACGTTCACAGCTGATTTTCCTACGTTTTGGAGCAATGTAACTCTAAGCCAGTGTGTCACAGTACATGAAGTTCCTATGAAAGTCAGTCAGGATATATCCTGTAGGATTGTTATGGAGCATGCAACCACGAAATATGGATCAGAAACGTAAAAATGGACCCAGAAATCTGCAACTAGTTAGGGCTGTGCAAGTTGTCCACAATGAAAACAGAAACTGCATGAGATTTGTTTAGTTTGAGGATTTGTTTAGAAATTCAGAATAAATAATGCATTTGTCCAAAGGTTTGTCGAAGTTCACTAACTTGCCTCCTGACTCTAAATTAATTTTCAAATAAACCTGGGTTGATTTACAAACCGGTATCAAAATCACGCTAAACTTGTGGTTTTGTACGGTTTAAACTGGCCATGCTACTAAACCAGGTAGCACTCAGTGGTTTTGGCTGGGCTTTGACTGGCTATTTCGAGTTCATTAGAGCCCCAAGCTCAAGGTGGAAAGCCTGGAGGTGCCAAGCCTGCCCGGCTCCCCGCCTCAGGAGTCGTTGGCAGGGCTGCAGGAGTTGCGCAGGGGAGCCAGGTCGGCTTCTGCAGGGGCAGGACTGTAAGTGAAGGAATCCGTCTTTCTCTCGGGAGTAGAGGCGCTTCTGTGCTTGATCGCAGAAGAAAGTGCGTGTGTGTGTGTGTGTGTCTGTAAAGAGCTGAAAAGCTGATGTGGGGAGTATGCGTTCAGGCAGAGGAGTTACTGCTGCAAGTTCAAGACTTATTTTTCCAGTTGTGAGTTGACAGTGTTTCTACTTGCATTATTATGTCTACTAGTATTAACCTCTTTCTTCAACGCATGCCAGATTTTATCAGCGATATATGTTTTGAGAGATGAGTAGCTATTTTTGGAATGGGGCTTGTGTTTCCGTGACCGCTTCTTCTGCATCTGTCTTTGGTGATTCGGGAGCAAATTCATCCACTTGTCTTCTCTGAAGTATAACCCGCCATGCTTCTCCTATCATGTGCATAATTTCACATATTAAATTTATTCCTTGTGCTCTATTTATTTTAAAACTTTATTCAGTCACATGTCTCTGTGTGCATTTAAAAGGAGCCACAAATATTTACGAGGCAATTTTAACACTTACCAATTACTGTTGTGGGGCTTGGTATTAGAGTAGGTACTTTAATAGCTGTGGTTGTATCAACCTTGGCTGATATTTCCTAATTATTCATATCTAGAAGTGTTATCAGCCATCACAGAGCGTTACCAGCATCATTTTAAGCTCTCTTCACCTTCTTCAGTCTGGGTTTTATTTGAAAAGCAGACATGCAGTCCCCAGTGAGAATTAAAGTAGAAGCATTAGCTTGCAAAATATATGCCAATGACCTAATGATTCTGACATTTCCACAATACAAGCTTTACAAGAAGGCATGCAGACAGCAAAGTCTGTTTTTCTATCTCATATTTTTTTAATGGCTAAATGTTTGGAGGAAACAAAATGGATTTATTCTGCTCAATCCAGGGTATAATATCAGGACTTATCCGGTTCCGGGCCCCAGGGCTTCAGACAACTAACAAAACACATCTTACTTCTGCTCTGCTAGTTCTCTGTTATGCTTTTCACATGCAGGAAGAAAGAGTAAAAGCATAACCCAGTTGAATAAAGCAGCATGGCCTGCTATTCTTTGCTTATGAAGCATCACATGATAGACACCAAATTAAGAAGAACCCCCCACCTGTGGTTAAGTATGTATGCAACTGTCAAGCCATTTTATATAATATAGAGGGAATTTTACCATCCCCTTCACTGCCAGAGTGCAGGAATATGTTAAAAACGTTAATGTCTTACCAAAGCATGCTTCATTATTTTTGAATAATCCAGTGATTTTACGCCATTTAAATAAAATCAAAGATGCTGCTCCCCTATTTATTTTGAAATGCTCCAGCTTTTCAAATCTTTTGCT
>NW_008824770.1:954689-984436 GCF_000699105.1 Pygoscelis adeliae
AGAAAACTAATCTGAGGTTCTCCTTGTAGAATTTAAGTTGCAATTTGTTTTTTGGCTATTCAGTCACTACTTATGTAAGGATATATTGGGATACGGCTGTCTGCCATGATATGGTAAAAAAAAAAAATCTTTTCTAATAAAAATAAAATTCTGTTTAAACAAGAAGTTAAAGGAAATCTATCCTCTCCATTGACCTTTCAGACTGTGGTAAGCATAGAACATATAGTGCCAATTTTATGACACAGTCACGTCAAATATATTGTATGTGATCTATTTTAGCTGCGATTTCAAAGAAGGTTTCGATCATGAGAGTTAGAAGGAAAAACTCATTCAAATGTGTTCTTGTTACTTTTTGAACAGTAACTTCATGGACCAACCACCTAACACCTAAGACACGCCATATGCAAGAACATTCCCTTAACCATGGGGTTTTCCGGTCCGTTTGCTTGAAGTACTCTAAATTTTTCCTGTCGTTGCCCTGAGAAGTTACAAGCACATCTGATGGGGATGTCAAAGTCTTAGAGGCGTCTGGCATTTGTTCGGATACTGGGCTGGCAATTTTGTCTTTTGTGTTTTTCCTTCCTCTCCCTCTTTTGCAGGCTTTATCTACGTCGGTGATGAGCTAGTTGCGGTGATTTCTTCTACCTACGTATATTAGGGTCCTTGCAGCAAAAGGGCTTAAATTTCAGTGGTGGCCTGTGTGCATTAAAACCCTGTAAATTGGGATTGTTTTCTTGTGATACAGTGTTCAGTAAATAAGCAATGAAGGAATCGCTTCAGATTCATTAGAAGGATCTGTACCACAGTTGCCGTTGCTGACTTCTGTGGCAGAAATATTTCAAATACCTGGCTATAGACCAAGGAAATGCAAGCTTCAAAAGTGGCTCGTCACTGTTTGTGAAAACCCAGTCCTTGCAAAGCGTAAGAATCATTAGTTGCTTTAGCCTGGAATTAACATGACTCCTTTTCTGCTAAAATTTCTTCCCTGCAGTTGCTGTTTCTCTCTGTGCACAGAGAGGAAAAGCATTGCCAGTGCCATCATTAGCATACGGCGTCTTTCTTTTCTTTTAAACGTGGGCTTCTATTTGCTGCAGAGGTGAAAGCTGCGGAAGCCTTCTGCCTTTGAAGAACTACTTAAGATGAAATGGTTCTGAAGTGCATTTAAGGGCGTTTACTTTAGGCACTTTATTTTTTTCTGTATTTTTATTCCTATTGGAATTGGCTAATGTTATTCATTAAACTAACAATTTCTTCCCTGCCTGTTCTTAAGTGTGACTTGTGACCTTGCAATCTGTGTATTTTGTCATCACAATGTGTTACCATGGAACTGATTTTGATGTCATGAATAAGGGCATTGTGAGTTTCCACGTTCCCAAGCATATTTGAGACACAGGTTTGGAAACAAAAATGACTTCACCAGTTAAATATTGTTAGATCCTATAGTATATCAAAGGTAAGAACACTTGTGCCCTATATTCCTTTACATAGAAGAATCTAAGGTTAGGAATTTCAAAGCAGGTATATACAAGAATGACACTACAAATAACATTTCACAAGATTAAATATTTTGTGAGAGCATTGAACTCTAACCCCTTTATGTTACTGTAGACAAAAATCTTTCATATTGTTCGTGGAGACTCCTCAGACTGTCTAATATGGAGCCTATATAAAGAGGAAGAAACGCTGTGTGCATAACAGCACTTGGATGCTGCTGGGACTTAACTCCTTCAAGACAATAGCGGCCGAAGGGAATTTTCCGCCTGAGATCGCTCACAGGCAGACAGAGGGCAATGTAACATTGCTGGTTTTGAAGCTGAGAGTAATATTTGGGCATTTTTCAGAAGAGAGCCTTACACAATGCACAAAGGAAAAATATATTTTCCTTGTGCAGCAGAGCGCGTGTATTGCGTGCCTTAAATTAAAAAGAAAGCAAGTTCCCTCGGTAATCTACCTACCAACATGAGGTTAAAAGAGTTCAATTGAATCCCTTGTCAAGCTGTTCCCCAGGGTGTTTAATTCATCACAGTTAAAGGGCTGATAAGATTCTGTAATAATGAAAAAGTTTGAAAAGCCTCAAGTGAGGTTAAAATCCCGGGTTGCATAAAAAGTGCTAGTATAACAGTGACCTCAGATACAATTCTGTTTATTTGCTCTGCTTTTTTTTTTTTTCTCCAGTTGAGACTTACCCATCCTTTGCATTTTACACTCCAGCTCAGTACCATTTTGCTCCTGGCACCAGGCAAATATGTCCTCATTAAGTAAAATTTATGCTAATACCATTCTGATTAGCCAGCAGTCATTGATATTCACTCTCATTAGCTAAATTGGTTCGCTGGAAGACATCCCACTGAGGATTTTTTTTTTTTTTTCTGTTTTAAGTGGAATATAAAATGTATGGATTCGCAGAGATGACAGATGATGATAATTATACCCTGCGTTTACTCGAGCAGTTTTTTTTTATCCTAAAGGCTCCCAAAGTACTTTGCAGCATTTACATCTGCAAGGAGAGAGAAGACTCTTTTTTTCCCCTTCTGAGAAAGAGCCTCTGTCAGAAATATAGAAGCCATTCTGGTTTCACTGTTATTAGGACAGATTGCACAAAGGAATCTTCCATTCTGAATTCAGGAGCACTTTTTAATGAGACAGAATGCAGGTCAGTTCATAGGGAATCTAGCTGGGGAATAAACTCAATTCATGCAGTAATGGGACTTTCTATGTACAATCTTTTTGGAGTAACCTTGCGACTCTGGCTTAACATCTCTGGGAGTTTTGCCTGCAGTAATATTGCAAGATTAGCCTCAGTGTGAACCTTTCATCAAAATTACAAGGATTCTGTCAGCCCACTCTTACACATCTTGGTCGAGAGGACTGATAATCTCAGCTGAGAATTTTATTATGTTTTCTTGTGTTAAAACATATATGATTAATTCAAGCTATGGCTTAATACAGTCTGGTATGATGCTGTGATGAATTATCATCCATTTTCTGCTAACTCTTTAAAAGGGCTCTTGTTACACAGGGGTGACCAAGTAGGAAGCTGTTATTGCCAAGGTGTGATAATCTTGTCATTAACACTCTTAGAGCTAAGAATATGTTTTTCTTTGTATCCCAGCCTCCATTTCAAGCGCCAGATGGAAAGCAGTGATCTTAATGCCTTACATTCTTAGTTATATTAAAAAAAAAGAAAGTCGCAGTAGATATCTGTCTCTATATGCAGGCATATCTGTCCTTTAGAAACTCTGCCCCTATATTCATCTGATAAAGCTCTTTTTACCCTTAAATATTGGTACTACGTATACTCTGTTTTCTTTAAAGAGGGAAAAAATTTCTCTGGTCCATTCAATCCTTCACCCCTCTAGAAGGATTATGAACAAGGATGTCTCTTCATACTAATATTTTACCTTTTGAATCTGTGATCAATACTACTTCATTTAGGCTGCCAACCAGCAAGCAGATGGCAGCAACCATTGACCATCGGCAACGGCAAGATGGGAAACGCTGGCCTACAGTGACCTTCGACTGGGCTTGAAATTCCTGGGTTTGTCTTTGAATCCCCACCGCTGAATAGTTCACATCACTCCTGTGCAGTAAGTGCAGTGTTTTCACATGTGCTCTTCTGTTTCAAATCGTCTCACTCTTATATTGATTTAATCTTCTCTTCGGTAATCAAAACTAATTTCACATCCAAAAGATGCTTTGGAGGGGAGATCTGTGACCACAAACAGTAACGTGAAACCACCCAGATGCAGATAAATTGCCATTCTCACTCACTGCGCAGAGAAATTGCATCCTAATAGTATGGCAATTACTTTGTTTCCATGGTGATGTGTGTGTGTGAGAGCGCACTATAAATTATGTTTGATGTTTATAAACAATTCAGTTTATACTGAATTATGCATACTATTTGTATGCTAATATTTGAGATGCACATCCAGTTATCTCACAGCAATAGAATAGTGAACAGAAAGCTGAAAGTTTTGGGAGCACTGCAGTGAACTATGTTATTTTTTTTTCCCCCGTATTTACGTCCAAAGGAAAAACTACATGAGCTGAATCTATTTCCTTATCATATGGTATACGCTTAATAACTGGAAAAAAAAAAAAACTAGAAAGAAGAACTCACAGAATTAACAGATTTTTTTGCTACTCATCATCATTACCATAGCGGGGTTTTGTCCCAGAAGGTACAAATATTTTCGTTACAATTCAGCAAACTGTTTCTGTGAATGCTCATTTTTAAGCCTGTAAACTGATAAAATATCTTAGTTCAATGTTTTAAAATTCCTTTTTTTCCCCATTATTGTGTAATAGCAAAATATTTTCTGTGTTTTCTTTTTGGCATTGAATTTTTATGAATACTGCAAAACCAACAAAGAGCCGTCAGCATTTGCTCAAATAAGGTAATAAATTCAGTTCAGTAGAAGCTTGTTTGCTAGTCACAAATAATTGTCGGGGAAAAAATGGGGCGGCTACTACTACTATTTAATATGGTTGTAAGAATCGTTGTCGTGAAGGCAAATTTTAAGAATACTCATGTGAATATCCCAGGCAGGTAGAAACGCGCGGACAAGGGTGCAGCTCTAAAATGAAGGAGCGCTGTCGACAGCAACACGTTAGAGGCATGAAGGGAATTCCTCCTCCTTCCTCCTCTGTGGCTGGGGAAGCACAGTTCACTTCTGCAGCTCCTTGGCCACCGGCCAGTGCGATTAAAACGCTGCACCCTACCTCGGCGTGCTTTAATTGCTGCCTACACACTTTGTGAGTGGTATTTGTGCTTGTTTAGCTTGGGACCTTTGATAGGCTTAGCAGCCAGGCTGGAAGAGGGAAGCAAACACAAGCGAACAAATTTATGTTAACAGACGGTAAGTGTTCGTACTGCATAACACCTGTGGGCAGACACGTAGACAGCGGTGGGCATGCCATTTAAACAGCAAGAGAGTGCCATTTACCCATTGTTTAGGAGTAAAAGAAATACATTGCATTAAATTTGTTCCTTGGCAGTCATCCCAGTCAAACTGCCATGCTGGTTAGCTGTGGACGCCCCTGTATTTACATTAAAATAGTTTGGAAAATTTTGCCTTTATTCATGCCCTGAGTATGCAAACATGATCTCCTCAGCGCAAGCTGCAAGCGAGGCGGTGAGGTGTGCTGAAGGCTGGGCTTACGCCTCTCCGGCTCCTCAGTCCGCGCCGTGGCCGTTGGCTGGCGGCAGGGCAGCCTCCCAAGGGCAGCAATCCCAATCCGGTCCCCGGAGCGGATGGGGTCCCCTGTGCTTTTGATTTCCTGACGCATGCCACTGCCAAAACGACAGGAATGGAATATTTACTTTATCAGCTGGGGGGGTTGCTCGTTTGCCTCATCCACACTTGGAGTGACTCTGCAACCTGTGCTGAGGATGTGTAACAACACGCTGTCATGGCAGCTGTTTATTTTGCACTGATTTGTCGCTGGTGTTGAAAAGAAAGACACTTGCCAACGGCTTTTGGGAAAGCACCAAGAAAACAGATATGACCCAAGGCTTTCCAATTAATAGAGACTAAATATTGTGGGATTCAGTAGGGAGCTGTTAGCATTATGACAGGGCTGCAGTGTCACTTGAGCAGAGCTCTGTGCTTGGGCACCAACTGCATCTCGCTCTTCTCTCTCAAAAAATTTCTCCATCATTGGCCACCGAATGTTCTCCTGAGCTGGTGCCGTGATAAGCAGAAATGGCCGCACAGAAGCCAGAGTGCTGGTTTTCCAGCAGTTCGCCTGTAGGTCCCAAAATGAAGCTTTGGAGACTTGCCTTCTGCCCTCTTCTCCCCCAGAGGATGCAGAAGCAGTCACCACCCGACGGTGTGGAGAAGTCGAGCACTTTTCATGGCTGAAAATAACTCTAGCCATGAATTGCCTATGGTAAGGCTATCGGTTGAGTATTTTTGTGTTTCACAAAGGGCTGTGGTGACGTTAAAAAAGCCATGCTAGTCTGTGCTCCCTGGCTTCCCAGGTTTGATTTGGTCTCCCTGAAGTGTCCTCTGCTACACCTGACCTCAGCATCAAGTTCTACCAGGGTTTTCTGAATGAAGGAGAAGAGGAAACTAATCGTTGGGCAATATTTCACAAACGAGATCTCAAGTCTGGACAGTAAGCTCTTATTTAATCACTTGTGTTTATTTTAAAACTGTGAGAGAATAAGACAACCTGGCTTTGGTTTAGTATTAGGCTTCTACTATTTAAATGTTGTTTTCTGTGGTTGTTTTTTTTCTTTATATTCCCACTACCTTTCAAAAAATACTCTTAACACCTTTTGGCTTTATATATTTATCTAAGATGAAGATTATGGTATATTCCAGTTTTGTTTGTTTCGGGTGTCTGAACTTGGAAGAATGCATCTTATAATATATAGTATATAACTGAGAAGGCTTAGAGAGAAGAAAAAGAAGGAGCTGTCTTCTTTTGGAACTGAAATATGAAACTCCACCACTGTCACATGGTCAGTCTTTTTACCAAAGTAGGAGGGGAAGAAAGATTATGGGCTCTGTTTGAACAGAAATCTTTTTTGTACAAAAAGATAACATACTCCTTAAGCTAGGAGTAAAATGATTTTCCCATCACGCACACACACACAAAAAGAATCCAGAAAAGTATTCTCTTTCCAAGGGAGCACAAAAATTTATGGATCTAAGATAGGGTCTGGTTTGGACCAGCCAACTTATTTCATTCTAATAGTTGTGAAATCTTTTTGTTTCTTGTTTCTTTCCATTTTTTGAGCTTTTAGCTTAAATATAGTAAAATATATAATTAAAATCAAATAAAAATGAAGACATTGAGGAAGCCTACTATAAAAAGTTTTCTCACTTGCTAGTGTCCCATTTTTAGGATCAATTTGAGGGATCCATCCCAACTCTACCTTATTTTGGTCTTGATTATCCTCTCTTTTTTCACCAAAGAAAAATTTTTGCAAAGTTCTCTCACAGGTTTGGGTTTTTTTTCCAGCCAAGGTAAGTGTGTGAACCTGTTACAGGACAGATGAATGTGTGCAACCCTGCCAGCCTCATAACTGTTGCAATTATATACTGTGTAGGATCTGTGCTAACATTACTGTTCTGCACAGACTCCATCTTTTCAGTAGTTTCAATTTTTTAAGCTTCATGTGACTGCTTTTAGGATTTTTTTTTCTTTCTGGTACTTCTGTTGAGTGTGTGAGCTACGTTATCATTTTGAGACTAATCCTGAAAATCCCTTGTTAAGAGGTCTTTTTTTCAGTAGCTGAATTACTGAAAGTTAGTAAAACATGGGAATTATGCTAAACACAAAGCTTTTAAACAAAAAGTGTTCCAAAATTTTCAAAACTGAAGTGGGATATTTAGGATGAGGTGTTCAAATGTCAGAGTCAGAGGGATTTAATCACTTTTGAAGCCAGACTTAGAAAACTTTCTCATTTAGGTCACGGCATCCTCTAGTCCGGCCCTGCTGGACATAGAGTTGGAGCTGAATTTGGTGATAACCGTTGCCTTTGACAAGTTTCAGGTCAGGAGCTTGAGCAGGGCCTGATTTGATTTATTGCTCCTTAAATTGATGTGGCTTACCTTGCAGTCATTCACGGTTGAAGGGTAAGCTCAGTTCCCTCCTCTTTCAGCTGGAGACGATGGGAGCAGGCAAACACTTCACTGCTCTGAAGTGCCAGCAGAAAGGCTTTCGGGACTGTGGCCAACACCCTCCACAAGTACTTTCTGGATCTGTCTCAGCTTGAGTATAGACATTTGAACAGGCATCAGATTGTGAGGGAGTGTAGCTAACTAAAAAGCTGAAGTGGAGAAAGAAGCTCAAGTGAACCCATCTAGGGAAAAGAGGCATCTCTTGAATGCAAAAGTTTTTAAACAGAAAACTGAGGGTATTGTTTTTAAACGAAAGCAAATGGCGGTCCTCAGAAAAGCATCCATTTGGCTGGTTTTTAAAAAAGTTTGATTTTTGTCTGTTCTCTTTGCTGCTGGGTAGTTAGGGATGGGGAGAAAATTTCAGGAATATCTGAAAACAAAAATTGTCAGTGCTGGTACTTTCACTAACTGTGTTTTACATATGCATGAGTTGCTCATACAGAGTCAAAGACTACAAAAACGGTTCAAATACTAGTAGAGGGCATCTGACTTGTTAAATCTTAATTTCCACTTTGGGAAACCATCACCAAAGGGGTGTATGACCTCATTATTTGCTTGTAAAAATGCGTTGAATGAAAATGAGTACTGCCCCTCATTTTAAAAAGTGATATGATTTGAAAAATATGCACTGATTAAAAATAAACATTTTCCATACATACATTATCATTTTAATATTAAGTTTGCAAATACAGTCAAATCATACAGTAGCACTACCAAGGAGTGTTTATGGCTCATTGCTTCCTACTTCAGATCTTTGGGACTGAAAGTTGGTATTTACACATACCTCTAAAATGGTGATGCCTCTAGATGAGCTAATGGGAGCATTACATGCACTCAGGAGTTGCTGTTGTATGAACCTGAAGACTAGAGAAGCTGAGAATGAGTAAAGTCCTTGGGAACAAGGAAATCTGACGTTCTGGCCTGATGGTTGTATCCTTTTGCTATTACTTTTTCCTTTTATAAAATGAATTTGATAATTTTATTGGATATCACATTGTATTTCATGGAAACTTTTCAGCACAGAATGTATGGACTGTTGCAAAGGGTTTGGAGACAAAGAGTGCTAGGGGTATAATTAGTCAAAACTAGTGTGGGTGAAAAAAATCCAGGATATTCAACTTCTGTAAAGAGACCTTCAACCGGAATAAAAGAATCTTGTTCAGAGGCTTATACCAAGAATAAGATGTATTATTAATGCTTAGGAGTGTCTCTGTTTGACTAAGAAAATGCCATTAGATCTAACTATTTATGACTAAACACACTTGAATAGAAAACATGCAGAGAAAACTCTTGGTAGTTCATTTGTCAAAAGCTGGCTGAACTGTAGCCCTGTAATAATTTTGTACTGGCTATTACAGGCAGAGAAGCTGGTGACCGCAAACTGACTTCCTCATTCCTTCTCCTTCCTCCAGGAGTGGTTTGGATTAGGTAGTCAGCTGAAACTTCCAAAGCACATATTTTCTTACCATGCTGCTGTGACCCATCTCCAGGTATTTCTTGCTTAGATTCCCACTAAATGCTTTTTTTTTCCCCTTCTTGTCCATGAAATGAAAAGTTTATTAGTGCACTGACTTAGTTAAATGCTTCCCAAGTCCCCCTGCGTGCGTGCGCACAAACACACACACAAATGCACAGAGAGGAAAGCAACCTATGCACTGAAAAAAGACAACTGGGCATTGCTGAACATAATCCAACAACTCTCTGGTTCCTTGTCCTGAACAACAGATATTCTGTATCACCTAATATTAACAAACAAAAGACTTTTTCCCACGCCATTATATATTTACATTAGCCTACTGTTCAAGCTTGGCATGTTGGCTTCCTAAGACTATTTGATCCCAGATGCAGCTCTGTGCCAGAATTGCTGGAACAAAATGCAGTGGGTGGACAAACCTGTCCTGCTGCATTGCTTCTAGCCTTTTAAAAACAGAAAGCATTTATCTGACTCATTACTGTAAATGTACTAACAGAGCATACCGGTGATGATTTTCTGACTGAAAGTGCCTGCATCTGCTCAAAAGGTTAGCACGGGTGCAAAGTAAGTGCATATCATGACACATTTGTTGATACCAGCCAGGGGCAAATATTAAGTAACTTATCTTTTAAAGAGAGAGATAAGGATGAAGGGTTGTGAGGTGCTTGCCAATAAACCTATATTCATCACAACTGACGCTCCCGTGCATAGCAATAATCATGGTGGGTAGGGCTGGTAATCGGAGCCCCAGACTGAAAATCAGGACATCTGAGTTGTAGCCCTAACTCTTGACTTTTGCTGAGGCCTTTGGCAAGTGATTTAGAGCTAAATTAGGCTGCCTCCTCTTCCTGAGTAGGTGAAGGCGGGGGAGGGAGGTTTCATAGAATCATAGAATAGTTT
Organism: Pygoscelis adeliae; assembly: GCF_000699105.1. Lineage (NCBI taxonomy): Eukaryota > Metazoa > Chordata > Aves > Sphenisciformes > Spheniscidae > Pygoscelis > Pygoscelis adeliae. The sequence goes on from NW_008824770.1 coordinate 964,701, forward strand.
GGGTTGGAAAGGACCTTTAAAGGTCATCATCTCACTTTCTGCAACTGCAAAATGAGAGCTTTTTTGCTTTTCTTTGAGACCTACAAACAAAAAGACCTACAAATGAAAGCAAGAAGTGTTACCAGGTGGTGTTATGGTGCTGATGACACAGTACATCTGGAAGGAAATGTGGAAAATTTGTATCCCTGTTTTTCAGTAAGAGGCCACAAAATCCACTCCCCTTGAAAAGGGAAAAATTGAGGAAGGATCTTAGAGAAATTGCTCTGAATATCGGCAGTGTGTGTTTTTCAAATACGCACACACATATATTTATATATTTTAATATATTTACATATATTTGTATGTGTATATCTGGAAATACATGTGTGATGTGTGTGCATATTAGGCTTTTTATTTGGGGTATGCGATGCAATTTGAGGAGTGCCTTTTTTCCTCTCTCTGGGTAGGTTAATATTTTTTAAGTAGTTATGTATATATTTCTTTGTCTTTAAAAGACATAATACTTACCTCAGAAAGGTGTTGAGACAAGTAACCATATTCTGTGTGATGGCTAGCATTACTGAGAATACATGACCGTTAAATTTCACTGCCTTTTTAACAAGCCTAACCTGTAGGCTGAACTCGGCTTCAATGGCAGGGTGCAATCCATGCAAGTAATTGGGATGCAGCTGCTGCGAGACCTTTTTGGCGTAGCCTGATGTGCTCACGAACAGCAGCCTGGATGCGCTCTGATGAAATAACCAGGAGAACATTGCAATGCATACCCGTTAGGATCCTTCACAACCAGTATCATAATACTATTAAACCTTCACCCCGTGGATTAAAGTTATCTGCACAGTGCAAATCCTAAGAGGAAGTCAAAATCATAAATAAGCCGCTTTGTAGGAAACTGCTTCATCAAATCACTGGATAATAGCCCATTTCTCTTTGAAATCATTTCTGCAGGGAAATAATTCATGCATAAAATCAGGAGTCGGAGATTGGTTGGAAGAGAGGAGAACAGGGTGGCAGTAAAAAGGAAAAGCAAAGCCAATTTCACCTACATAACAGAGTATCTATTCCACAACACATAAAATAATAAAGCTTGCAGTTAAAAAAAAACCCTAAGGAAAATATAGTTAGTACCCAAGAGCAGCTGAGGCAAACGGTAGAGGGGAAATGGGAGTTCATTCAGACGAGACAATTTTTGGTGCTTAATTTCAGCAGATAAATTATCCAGCATGTCTCCCTGGGGTTTTTCTCTGGTTGAGAAGGAGGAGAGGGTCCATCTAACACCTTTCCCAAAGCAAGTTCACTCTCCCTGTTGTGGAGGGAGTCCAGAGAGGCTGTCAGCTCACTTAGCCCGTCCTTTAGTCTTTTAAGTTGAGTGGTGTGAATAGTCTTCAAAATGCCTTTGGGTTTTCCTTTACCCAAAGATTGAGGGAATGCTCCTTTTCATTCTCAGCCACAGGTATTAAACAATAAGATCAAAATCTTGTCATTTCCTAGGAATTCCTTTTAGCTGTATGCGATCTAAAATGCTGGTTTTCCCCTAAATTGCTGGGCCAATGAAGGCAGAGGCTAATCATACAGGTGGCTTTCGATGCAAACATTTCCAATGTCTGATGCGGTGACATTTGTTTGGGACCACCTACAAAACAAATATCTTAATCGTTTTTAATACCTATGCACAAGTTTAAATGTCATTAAGCTGGTTCTTCATTGATCTTATAGTCTGTTTACAGGGAGAATAAGAGGACCCAGAACCAAAGTAAACTTTATTATTTCCATTTTTTTGGCCTTTCATAGTACCAACTTATGGAAATGACCATCCTATAAAATAGAATCACACTAGGGTCTCCAAACAGGTAATATGTAGTGTATTGCTTTCAGTAAAAACAGCACGACTAAAGATTTTGAATTTACAGCAGTATTATTGCCTCTGCCTCCCCGCTCTATGGAACACATTACAAACAACAACCACGTATTATGTGAAAACTGCCATCTTTATTCTTCACCAAACAAATCTTTTAAACCACATATATCTGTACTGCAGGAATGTGCAGAGAAAAAAAATCCTAGGTCTTCATTTAAAAAATGAGATGCAAATTTTAAATTTGCAACTCCGTCTCCCTTCTCAGGAAATGATCCCCTACAATTTCCTAATAGCAGCTAAAACACTAAAAGGAAAATACTTGATGGCCTTTGGGTGTGCTTGTTCTCCAGTGAAACAGTCTGAATGTGCAGAGATGCAGACGGGGACTTTGGATTCGAGGGGAAAAAAGTTTGTGGGTGAAGTTCAGCCTAGAATGCGGTTAGTTTTGCATGCAGGGGGTTTCTTACAACATCAGTATCACAAACTGAAATTGCTTACAACTTCCCCTGCCTTTCCAACTTTGACGTTTTTTTCCCTTAGACTTAGTTTTAGTTGTGTATATCCCACATCTCCTTGTGGCCGTCGCTCAGAGAGAAGAATGTTGGGTCCTTACTGTACCACTTACTGTACCACCTTCACTGTGGGAACTGTCATTGCAACAAAAGGTCTGAAGGATTGGAAAGGAAACGTGCAGTCAGTCTGTCCAGTTATGAAAATTGCTATGAATGCAAATTATCTCCAGCGTTGTAGAAAGTGTTTTCTGTTGAATGCTAATAGTGCCTTCAGTAGTGAAAAGCATATAGAGTTATTTGCATGGGAAAGCTGATACACGAGATGGTCTTGATTTGTTACGTTCAGTATCACTTTTGGGTTTTAACCTTGAACTAAGAAAGAAATCCATGGAAATATGTTTGAAACTTAAGTGACCTACTCACAACATGCTTTAGGTTTGTTAAAAGATTTGCAAACCTTTTGATGAGTTTCATCTACTTTCCAGATCGTAGAAACGAATGTAATATTACCATTTGCTATGAAAACTTCCTGCAGCTCTATTAACAAGTTTCCCATGATGTAATTAGAAAGAAGGTGCAGTGTTTTCTTTGGCATCCGTGGGTAAAATGCTGTGCATACTTATACTGCTATAAACCCAGGGCAACTCAGTTCATTTTAATGAAATTATTTTGGATTTAGTTCAGGTGGAATTTGGCTATACCTTTATCTATAGCTGGATATCTTCCCCAAGGGGCAAATAAAGCAAAGGTTGTGCATTTTCTTTAGATTTTGTATAGGAAGACACTATTCTCAGTATCAAGGAGCTTGCTACTATTTTGACCGAGGTAAATGCTGTAAAATCTTTTAGGTCCCAATTCAGCTAGGTTTTCAGGTGTGTCCATAACTTGCTTGAATAAGCTGGAGCATGTGCACGTGCTGAAGTCAGGGCCTCCAAGCCTCTCCACTACACCTCTTATGCCTCTCTCTTTGCTAATCTGTTACATGAGGTTCATGGTCGAGAACCATCTTGGAGTCTGACGCTACATTTCTGTCACAAAACATTTGTCTCCTCCTCATTTGAGCCACCCGAAGTCTCTGCTAGTAGCAACGTTGGTGGTAGTGCCAGTTTCTCTGTACCACTGCTGTAGGTAGATGACTTTGGACTTTGATACCAGACACAGGCACGTTCATTACTGTTTCTCACAAAACACAAAAACTGCTTTGGACTTGGAATCTGCCTATCATTTCTCATCCAGAGAAGCCTGTACACAAATGGCCTTTGCATAAGGCCTTGTTGCCCTTTTTCCTTTTTCTAAATAAATAACAAACAAAAAGAAAGGGAACTAGAAGGGGAAAAAATTAAGTTTTAATGGAAACACATTTCGTCTTTTGTTTTCTGCTTGCCATAAAACATTAACATAGTAAACAAATTGATCTTTGCTCTTAAATTTTTTAATAACATACAGTATTTTGAGTTTTATCATGGCTAAGGTATGGTTAAACCACGTTGTGTTGCTGTTCGCATTCAAACCTCTATTGTCACAGTTCTTTGCCATCGAACTAAACTTTTAAAAATGGAAGTTGTGTGTGACCCACTTCTGTTCATAGACACCTTCATTAAAAGGTCGCCATTTTGGGGGGATGTTTCAGTACGTTAGTGGTAGTGGTGTTTTCTGACCAAAACTGCTTTTTCTTGGGACGTAGTTCAAAGTCCATGCATTTTTGTGGTCAGCCCCTGCTTTGTGCCTTTCTGAATGCTGCACCCCCACATGAGCAAAGCTTTTAAATGATGCTCTGAAACGTTATATTCTAGACAGCTAATCCAATCATAGGACTGTTACAATGGTGTTACAGTAGCTGACAGAGCTATTTGAAATAGGGGTATGTTAAAAAAAAAAAAAGAGAAAGTGTCACTTTGGTCCACTTTTCAGAGTGGTTGGTGTTATAATATATAACCTTTTTTTTCTTTTTTAACGCAGTGTAGTTCACAATAATTTAAAATACTCTATAGACATTTAAACGATATACAATAATATAACTTAATTGGATTCCTCAATTGTACTTAACAAATACTATTCTAATATATTTACAGTATCTAGTACCATAAGACTGTGCATTACTGTGCTTGGGAGCTTTCTTTGCTTCCTGTCAAGAATGTAGTGAAAGTACAGTATATCACTATTATTCAACAACAATACCCATGAATCAAAGGGACTTTAAATTATATGGAGTGACTCTAGCATTTTTGGGGACCCCTGTTGACTTCTGTGGAGTTGCACTCGTTCACACCAAGGCTGGTATTTAGAAACCGACAGCAACAACGAAAAAAAAGAGCTCTTCAATTTTGGATTGCTCCGTGAGAGACTCATTAAAGGGGTCTGATTTTCAGAGGGGTCAGAAAGGCAAGTCCTCATGAGTGTTCGAACGAAGGTCCCCAGGTGATGAGTTACTTTTGATAATACAGGTCCATAAATTACGGAGGTAATCCTGGCTCATTCACATATCCAGCATGGGAGCTGGCGGAGCAGTAGCTCCACCAGCCCCTTGCCCCAAGAGCACTGTGTGGTGTGGCAAGTGCTCCCATGTCAGGTGGGGAGGGCTCATGGCTGTGCAGGCCCTCAATAAAAGTAATAAAATGAAGCAAAAGCTAGAAATGCAGATATGCAGACGTTAGGAAATTTTTAATCCAAGTTTTCAGAAAATCAGGTAGGGACCCTTGCCACAAGCAAACATTTTCATGATTAAATGTGCGGTACTGTAAGTGGGCATATCTGGCTCTTGGGGTTAAAACCACTAGATTTTACAGTAGTAAAATATCTGAGGATTTTTTTTAAAATCTCTCATAGGGAAAAGGTGTGTGAATTATAACTGAGTGCTGGTGTAAAATGTTAGCTTCTTTCTTAACATTCATCTATTTACCAGGGGGTACGTTATTGCTAACCTTAGAATAATGACGACACAGACTAACCCAAATTTTAGCCTTCTTATGCTCGTGAAGCCACCACAGCTCACAGGTTGTAGCAACCTAGATCTCGGCTACCGTATTTTTATTAACTTCTCAGTTCAAACTGAGCATAAGTTGTTTAAAACTATTGGTAATATTAACTTTCAACCGTTAAAGGCAAAATGCAATGCTTGGAAGATCCTGCCAGTGCATTTGACGGCAAAGCAAAACCTTTGATATTTGTCGAAGCATGTCTTTGTATCCTAAAACTCCCTACGAGGAGCTGAGGGCAGGTGCTCCACGCCTCAAGCCTGAGTCTAAAAAGGGTCATTCTTATTCAGGAGGCAAGCGGGAAAAGTCTTTATCAAGCATTTGTAACCACAGTTTCGCGTGATCTCTTTGCTCAGTTCTGGTAGTTGCTTAAGGCCTACAGTAATTGAACTCTAATAGTGGAGTGACAACAGATCAGTAGCATTGAAGAACTTAGGGAGAACCAAATACAAAAATCATAAAGTCAGAGTTCCAATAAGTTTACATTTAGTACAGAATTAAGACATAGCTACCCGTTAGTGCTTAGAATTTTTTGATACTATTAAAAACATAAATAATTATTTTTAATGTTCATTCAAAGAGTTCCAGTGTCACTGGCAGCTGATGTAATTTTGTGAATGTTATTTTTTTCCAAACTGATAGTGGAGTATTTCCGCCACAGATTTTGTCTCCCTACCAGTTGTTTTTTCTCTACCGGCTTTCTTAGAAATTTAGGGTTTTGCAGCAAGACTGCTGTGTTCTAGTCAGTGAAGATTTCATTTCCTTAAAAAAAGTCTTTATTTGCACAGGGCTCGGTGTTTTTGTTGTTGTAAAATAGGAGAAAGTGTCTTTTTCTTTTAAATTTCATGGGAGCTGCAATGGAATCAGCTTCTCTGATATGTATAACTTAAAACACTTACTAGGAGAACTCTACAACACCCAGATTGTAGTTTAAAAAAAAAAAAATAGAGAGAAAGTATCATGTGGTTGTCAACATCACCTTAATCCTGTTGCCCTTGTTGCCAAAGCAGTTACAACAGCCAGCCAGCCAAAATGCACCATCCTTAGAAGTGTAAGTAGTGGGGAGGGATTGGTTGTTGTGGTGTTGGTGGTTGGGTTTTTTCCCAAAGAAGATTAGATGTGCAAAATGATGCTGTCGTCGTTTGTTGTACTCCACTTTCTTCACTCATGGTGATTTGTTCTGTTCATTTGCACGTGATGCCGTTATTTGCAGGTGAACACCTCTGTCCGCTCGCTACACGTGTTGCACTTCACAAAGCAGCACCAGTGGAATTTGCAATTACATTGCCACACCTTGGTGTACTGGTGTGTGTTGTACCCTCTTCCACAGCACATCATGTCGCACCCATCCGCACTGGGAGAGGTACGGTTGCAGAGTCGTCCCTGGGTACCGACGCTCCCTGTGGAAGCATCTTCCTCACAGTAGTTGGGTGACTTTTCGATATACACTAAATCTGTTTCCATAGGTTTCTGGTAACTCTTAATCTGCTTGATCTTCAGGAAGGTTGGCTGTCTTAGTCTACTGGCTCGTACCACTTCCACCTGCACTGCAGCATTGTATTTCTCTTTCAAAATATATCCAATCTCTCTGAATTTAGGAAGCGTGGTCCAGCAGGTCTTAGTTGTACAGGAACCTGAAACTCCATGGCACTTGCACTCCAATTTCATTCTCTCTTCAAGAACCTATGTGTACAGACATTTGTATATTGTTACTGCAGGAAAACAGTATTGCAAGCTTGCCTAAATCTCAGTCTGTTTAGTTCATATGAATATTCATTACTGCTGGTTGAAATTTTTCAAATGCATGCTCATAAATCTTCTCACCTCCCAGCAGAATGCTTGTAACACATATTGTTTTACATGGCGCTTGGTCGGAAACACAGTGTTTTGTCATTTTATTAGAAAACATTTGCGTTCTGTTTCCAAATATTGGAGAATATCTACTTAAATTTCAGGAGACATGTCTTTAGAGCCAAAGTAATTCATGGGGCTCCAGTGACTTAAAAAAATTTTTTCAAACCATTTTTATTTTGAAAACAGAAAAAATAGGCATTCATATTCACTGCATAATTAAAAATTTTGCCTATACCAGCAGTGGTAATACCAGCATACCTATTAACTATTCCACAGAGCACACCATCCCCTTTAAAAGCAGCACTCCTTGCAGTATCTAGCCCAAATATCCAGCAAATGTTCAGCCACAAATACATTTTTTGCACCAGGGCAACGATTGCGCAATGTTAGAGGAAATAAAATCCACTGAAGGGTCCTGCTAAGCTGTGAGCCAGAGAGAAGTGGGAGTATTTATTATTGCTATTGCTAGAGGAGGTTAACCTGGAGGAGGTTAATCCAACATCAGATGGTCTAATGGTCCCTATGAGGGACCCAAACTGGCGGGCGCTCGGGTTCGCACTCCGCTCCCGACCTCCTACCTCCGCTGCAGCCAAGCCATGCCATGGCTGGCACATCCCTCCTTCCCCGGGCAGGGGCGTATGCCCAGGGGAAGGCAAGCAGATGCCCGCCCGCTCTGTGTGTGCGGCGGAGGGGAAACCAGCCTCACGGAAGTGCCTCTCTGTTTTTCTGCCCTCATGCTACCACTTAAGCCTGGCCACAATTACACCCACAGTCATCATTAGCTTATGAAAATCGAGGCCTAAGAACAAAGCAAACTGATCTTTCCCCTTCGCAATGGGATGCTAACAAAGAAATATGAGCTACCGAGCTCGTCTTAAAGCATTACTGATGCTGCAGACCATCTCCTGTAGTGGTTTCATTGCAGATCCCAGAACATGACTGAAATGGGCAAAGGATAAAAGGGCCGAAATCTGAGTACAATGGCATAATGAAGTAGAAGGGAAGTAAAAAATGCTTACTGCTTAAGAAACTGGCCTTAAAATAAAAGCTGTACAGATCTGGTTATCCCTGCAAATAGAGGGCACCCTCCTGAGTTGTTCGAGTTTCACTTAAATTGTATGTTTTGTTTTTTCCCAAATTTCTGGGGTTTCAATATTAAAGAGAATATTTGGTTTTGATTCTCCCTTGCCAACATACAGTAGCAAGTACAAGATAGCTGAGCATCCTATTCAAAAAAAACTTAGACCTTCTGGAACCACAGGCTTTTCCCAGGTCAAGGTGAAGTTAGCTTTTCAGAGGCAGAAAAGGTGATTTCCAGGAAGGTTTACTGGATTTGGAAGAAGCTACTATAGCTGCAACCACTCTAAAAGGAAAATCAGCAAGACTATGATGAGCTGCTGTTTGTGGACACTGGAAAGGCCACTGCTCTCCAACAAACCGTATCACCTTCCTGTCTTCCCTACAGAAAAAAAAGAAGCTGGAAAACGATGCCTGCTGCTGTGGTGGCTGCATTTCAGTAGCAGTGAGTAGAGGGATGCCTTATTAAATACTCCAGGGTCTTTCAGGATTCCTCTGTCTCTACTTCATGCCTGTGCAGAAGGATGTGATTTTTCAAAGACCGCAAACAAGATTCCAATCCTGTTCCACAAATCTGGGTTAAAATAATCTATCGATATTTAGATGTGCATGTATATATACATATAAACATATATTTAGATATACACACATACGTATACATAAATTGCTCGTAAGTTTTGCTTGGTATTGCTGAAATACATTTTTTTTAGACTAGCCTGTTTCTACAGCTCTCTCTTTCAACCACTGACCAACATACAGTTGCAGCCAAAAGCACTGCAGCAAAATCCATGACAAAAGGTGGATGGAGACAACCTTCTCTACACCTTCACCACAAAGCACTATAGGATCTAAGGACTTCTAGGAAAGCATTACCAGTGGGATGGATCTGCTCCTCTTCTCCCTAAGTAGTAAATCTTGGTAAAGAGCCGGCTTGTGGTTTGGTACGCGTTTTGTCAGGTTCTGCATGTGTTTGTGATGTCTGTTTTTTGGTTGAAAAGGTCAAATCAACAACTTGCTCAGAGTGGGAGGAGGTAAAGCTTGTGAGGCTCCTTATTCTTGTGTGGGCTCAACACTCTGGACGCTGTTCCAAGGAGCCTCTGTCTCTGTCATTGATGTGCTTCCCTGCTACAACAGAAAGTGTCATTCTTCCTGAAAGACAAAGATATCACCCATTCTGGTGTCCCAGGTGATACCTTTATATATGTATATTTATATATGAATGCGCGCATGTGTGTGTGTGTGTGTGTGTGTGTGCATTTGGTTGAGATGCTGCCATTTATATACAGCACTGCCTGGCACCCTCTGTAGTACAATCTCCAGCAACTTTATCCTAAGTCTTGATTTCTTTTGTTGTTGTTGTTGTTGTTGTTGTCGTCTTTCTGAAGATCCAGTTTCATGAGTCGTTTTGCTGTACAGAAATCTGATTTCACTGGTTCAAAGGTTCCCCCTGTTTATGATGGTGGAAGAACTTGGAAATGCAAGCCACGCAGGCTCAAAAAAGCAGAAGTTTCAAAAAGTATTAATTCATGATCCTGAAGCCAATCTCGCAGGTTTTTTTATTTTTTTGGAGGCTTCTCTCATGAATGTGGAATGCTTGGGGTTACAACACTGAGCGCAGGCCCAATCATCAGGTAGTTAAATTCCTGAATGCTATAATTTGTGTGCCCACAGTCAGCTGTGGGTATAGAACTGTGCCCAAAAACTTGGAGGTCAGGGAATACAAGGCCCAAACTAAGCAGATTCTAAGCAAGATTTTTTTTTTTCCCTCTTTCCACCCAGATGCTGCAGAGTGTTCCTCTTTGCTGACGAGCCAGCACGCTCCGGCTTTCCCAGAGGTATGTCTGTAAAGCTCCATGAGGTGCCATGCGGAGGTCCCCACCTACGCCCTGGTGCTGCTGCTTTGCAGCTTACCGTGTAGATGGCAAGCTGCACCTTGCTGCGTGGTATCTCAAGCAGCTTTCCACTTGCCAGCAAGGTGCCACTGGACCTGGTGAAGGTGGCAGGATTTGACTCTGTTCGCTCAGTGCTGTGAATGAAGAGCAACTAATGTTTTTCTTCCTAAATGTCCCTCCAGCTCAGTATTCCTCAGCAAAATTCCCATCAAAGCTTTGACCCTGAGCCTTAAAAGGTACTTATTTACTCAAATCTAATACATTATGCCAAGCTAGGTGCCTGATTAAAGATTGAAAATCATTAGCTCATACGACCCACTCTCTCAGCAGTTTCATTTGTCATATGTCAGTGCCTCGTATCTAATCTTGAATGGTTTACAGCAAGATCTACCTCCCAAAGCAAATTCCCATCGTTGGACTGTGCTGCCTCAGACTAATCGTAGGAACATTCCTTAGGTCCCTTTTCCACATACGGGTCCACTCCCACCCCAGTGTCATCTTGCCAAGTAAAATTTTCTAACTACTGTTACTTTGTTAAATGAATTGTGAAATATAATGTTAAAGCTTTCTTATCCCACATATTTTTATACCTATATAAATCATACACTGAAAATGCAATTTGAGGGTTGTCTGCTGCCAGTTAAGTAGAAAAAGACTTGCGAAGACTGAAATAAAACAAAATGATACGCATGAAAAGAAATTCATTTTTTCAAGTTCCATATCTAGACCCAACTGGATAACATCAGATACAGTTTCTATACATATTAAAAATCCTATCTGGATAAAATATGTAAAAACAATAGTAACATTTTGTGTGTGTTTGTTTTGGCTTGCCTTTTCTGGTTTGTGTTTTCCTTAGTGGAAATGCACATTTTTGGACCAGATGTTGAATGTAACAAAATCCATATTACTGTTTGACTGCAGTATCAAAAAGAAATAGAAGACTTTAGGAGTTTTCCTCCATCAAATATGCAAGTGATCAACTTTTGTTTTGGGTAATACCAGTACCAAAAGAGATGGATCCTGGTCATAAGATGTTACCACCCCTTTGATACCCGAGCGGCTGCAGCCACGCAAGCCGATGGCGTGTGGGCACTGCCTAACCTTAGTCTCAGTGCAGCCTGGGGTCCACCACTGCTGACAAAATGCTGATCTCATGGTCCCATCTGGGAAACAAAATTGGGTTTGTTTGGGTCTGGCTTTTTAACTAGAATAGGGGTATAACTAACTTTGGTAGGGTGTAGTGCTACTCCTTTAATACAAATGTCCTGAAAATATTCTTCATTAATAGCAGATCACAGAGCCCAAAACTGAGCAGTTCATGTCCTGTCTCCTCAAGTTGTGCCCAGCCATGTGAAGAGAAGATGTGGAGCCAGCAGGAGCGGAATATGGGTGCTTCAGCTGCATATCTTTCTTTCTGCTCCTCTGTGAGACTGCTCCATCAAGCATCCCATATACTCTGTGGGATGGGAGATGAGGAATTTAATTACTGTGCTTACTCCCTCTCTTGTCACATCCTTATTTTTCTTATTGTTTAATTTGATGGCCTTTGCTATGCAGCGGGTCAGTATCCAGCCACAGCACGAGATGGCTTTTCCCTGGCACTGGCCAGAGCTCAGCAGGACTGGGGACCCTCTGGCATACCGAGAGGCGTCAATTCACCTCCTCCTACCCTTCACCTGCCTCCCTTGGTAAGGCACCCACTCCCATGGTATTCCCACTGAATGCATTAAAAAAAACTGAGGAAGGCCCACTGCTCTCTTTACCCAAGTTCTCTTCTTGGCTAGCAGGAAAATAAGCCTGGGATTTTGAGACCTGCTGCCCATCATATGAAGGTCCCTACTATTATGAGGATGGGCTACAGAGCCTAATCCATTTGTTCCTTCTCCCTACTTTCTAGAAGAAGAGAAAATAGCTTCTAAATTTGAACAATAAACTGCTGCAATTGGTTAAAACTTTCTGAATTTTATTTTTACAGTGAAATGTTGCAAAAAGCAAAAATCTTGAGAAGCAGCCTTTAAATAATTCCCAAATCGAGTGCAATTGCAGTATTTCACTTTCATTTCTATGGAATTTGCTGTAAAGCTTGAAGGTAAAATTTTAAATATCATCTTAAAGGGTTAAAAATATTTCATTGTTTTTATTCTGTCAGGCAGTATAGAGATGTCAGGTTTGAGGGGGTGCAGCAATATTTTACTAAATGGATGATACCTGTCTTGCATACATTGCATGGTATGCATGGGCACGTGCATTTCTAGAATAAAACCATTTAGCAAGTCCTAAAATATTTGGCTATTCCCCCCCTCTAATTTTAAAGCAAAACGTTCAAAAAGTAGGATAGTACCAGATGTAGCTTCTGGCAGTCAATGTTAAGGGTGTGTTTCTGGAAGAAAAAAATAGGCTAGTAAATCCAGCCCAACTGGAAGCAGGAGAACTATCCTCATGAGATTTTGAGCCAAAGCTTGCATATTCGGGACATATGGATAAGCATTAGTTATCCATCCAACCCACCCAAGCTGTAACACCAAACTTTTTGAAATTGGATTTATATCTGTCTGCAAATCAATTTAAGTGGGAAAGTGGAAAGTATGCCATGAAGCACAACTATCAAAAGCTTTTCTTTCATGAGTGTTCTCACAAGGGATGTGCAGTGAAATAGTTTGTCTCTTTTAGAGAAAGAAACTTTCAGCAAATGATGGACTCAGGGCTGTAAAACCTGGAAAGTCACATTCTTTAAATCGCTGAAATGACTTAGGAAACAAAGTCACATTTTGAAGAATATTTTAGGCTTATAGGAGTATAAAATTAGTTGGCTTTCAGTTTTGAAGCTGGGATTCAGCATCCGCTGCAACTTTGGAGCATTTCATCCGGAGTCTTCTTCTAGGGATTGCTTCTAATTTTGATGTCCCGTTAGGTGACAGTGAGGGCAGTTTGCAACATATTAGGGCATGCTGTGCATCTTGCAGAAGTGAGCTTATTAATTGAAATATTTCATGCAGGGTGAAGGGAGCTAACACTTTCTTACATATTTTATGCACAAACAGACAACACATAAATATGTATAAATCTACATAATTATGTACACATACACATACCCTACATATATATATGTGTGTGTGTATGTATATATATAATGTGAATGGTGACCAACCAATCACCTCGTTAGCTGTTCTACCGCCAAAGCATGTCAGCAAAAAAACCCTTCCCAGTACCACAGTCCTGTGGCGCCAGGAACTGCGAGAACGAGCCATGGCTTAGATGGAAATGTTGTCCCAAGTAATTGAATAATCTCTTCTAAAGAAAGTCTGAATTTATTTTTTTTGTCCCCCACACTCTTATTGTTTCAAATGTAAAATAAGATGTTGCCATCTTCCAGGCATTCCAAAAAAACAAGAAAAACCCATCGACATTACAAAGGAATAAATATTGGGATGGTACCAGGCTGAGTTGCTGGCAGTCAGTGTGATGGGTGTGTTTCTGGAAGGGAAAGAAATAGGCCAGCTTTTTCTCCACATAACCACAGTCATTGTCTATCATAAGAGCCTAATTGATTGATAAACTGTTAGAAACATTTCTTCTTTTTGGTAAAAGCTGTGATCTGCTACCAATTTGTCAGCTTGTTCTTTTAGCTCTCCTCTTAAAAACAAACAAACAGAAAAAAACATTTTTATAATTGATATTCCCCATGAGAGCCGGTCATTGTTTTGAAGCTTTCAACAAAAAGTTAAGATTAATGGTGTGCATTCCCAGATGTTACTCTTTCTAAGTTTATTTATCCCAGAATAAAGATACTTGTTTCTAAAAATACATGGTAGGGAGCTGTCTCATAAAACAGCATCAAAGCTTACTTGGTTTTGTTGGTATTTAATTTTTCATTACTCTATCAAAGTTTTGCCCACAGGTCTCTCTGTAATCATTCAGATTTGCAACAAGCCGTTCTTTCAGTAACATTTGCGTTAGACTTACACTAGTCTTCCTTCGGGGGCTTGTTTTCATTTACCACACTTGTACTTTCCATCCTGAACCATAGCGGCCATTTAAAAACTGATGGTGAAGTTTTAGCTACTTCACTTTTTTACACAGCATGGCGCTGTTTTGCCGCAAAGCGTAAATCTTCCATCAGTAGCATCTCACGTCACCAGGAATCGCTAAGCATTTATTTCTTCCAAATGGCACCGATGGCAAGTTTATGATTTTGTCACTGGTGCTATTCATTACAAATTTACTAGAAACTTCACAAATTTGCCATTAGCTGAAATAGTTCTTAGAAATGCAATGCAGAGCAATTAGGGGGTGCAACGTGGAGCAATGAGGGGCTTCATTCTTTCCAGAGTCATCAGAAATTCCCTGAAAAGCCTAAATATTGTCTGTTTTCAAGGAGGTACTTTATCAGTGTTGTGCTGAGCATCTCAGCCCCAGACTCGTGTTAAAGAGCCCCAGAACTGTTTCCCCCCATCTGTCTGCAAAGTTTGTGCAATTACTTATACAGCGTGCTGTTTTTTCCTCAAAGAGAAATTCCTCAGAACTCTATTTTTAACAACAGTGAAATACCAGCAGGCCGGCTTTTGAGAACATCCCTATGAAAGCAAAACATTATAGTCACTGCTATAGTTACAAATGCCTCTGACTCCCAGGCACGTCTGGGACAAGTGCCGGGAGAGATTGAGGATGGGCAAAATTCCTGCCTCAGGGCATGAAAAATTCCATGCGATGGTGTAAAAGAGCATCCAAATAATTGCTCTGGGGGCAAAACTGATGGTCAGAGTCCTGGATAATGGTCCTAGCAATGATCTTCTGGGCACCTGGTAGAGGTCTAGCGAGGTCATCAGGGGTCTTCCACTGACTTCAGAGCAAGTTGGAAATAACTGTAGGTGGGGTCGGGAGCTCTTTGCATCCTTTTTTCCTCAAGTTTCTGTATTAGGAGGCTCTGGGATTTGAAGAGAAGACTAAAATGAAGATAGCAGATTTATTGGCTAAATATTGTTGTTCTTACCTAAGTTAAAAAGCCAATTCAGTATGAACTAAGCCAGGACTGAAAAAGAACTATGAGCCTTACCATTATAGATATAAATGGGGGAGGGCATTAACAGTGAAAGTGCTGTGATATGTAAGACCTTGGGAAATGGACCAACGTTCATATAATCAAGTTGTTGGATTTTTTTTCCCTGTACCACTTTTGATAAGATTGAACTGTAACTAGGAAATATTTTAATGGTTGGCAGAATCTCTGTAGGAAGCTACAAAAGCATATATTTCCTTTACTGTCTTGGCATTCCCACTGTAAGGTTGAAAAAATTATTTGAGAACTTCTGAAACAACGAAGAATTAAAAAATAATCTGAGTTGCCTTCTTACCTTTTATTTCTTTTCATAACAAGGGAAAAAGATCCTTACTTTGGTCCTTAATAATAGCAGTCATGAACCAGAAGCTTGGCTCCAAACTGTTTGCAAATTTTAAAACAAGTCTCATGCAGATCAGCAGGATGGTACTGACAGAGTCTTACTCAGAGAGGTATGACCTTTTCCCAGTTGTGTTGTGAGACTTTGGAAAGGGAAAGGAGGAAGATGGAGTTTCAGTGTTGTGATTCAGCAAGTGTCGAGACATAAATGCAGTATTTCTGACTTGAGTGTGATTAAGGACCATGTGGAGTATGTCAGAATGACATCCACATGTGAGCAAAATTTCCTGATTTTGGATTTTGTTTCAGGCTCACAATCCAAGTTTATGCAGGATCCCCAAAACTGCCCAATTTCAGGTGGATGTACGTCAGATTTCAAGTTTTCCTGGATCCTCAGAAGGGACTTGTGATTTCACGTTGAAATTGCACAAAACTCTGTGGCTGCTTTCTTAAAGGTCCAACCCAGAAAACAGAGAAAACGTTTTCTTGTTTCCAGAGTTCTGTTCTAACCTTAAGTTTCAGTCAGTCTCAAATTCAGAATGTCTAATTTATACAAATAGCAGATGATCTCAGATGAACCAAAATCACTAAGTATTATATACTGTACAACTTTGCATATTCATTTCATGGGAATGTATGTCATAACACCAACATTATTTCTAAACATGACCCCCAAACCATCTTTTATATGAATGCATTCCTCGGGATTTGATGGATTGTACTTAAAAACAAAAAGCTGCACCAAATCCTTTCAGTCATCTTTAGCTTTTGAAAGTGATATGATGCATTAATGATTACAATGAAAATATGTGGGTACAAATAACTACTGAAAACTGCCAACAAGAAAAAAGTGGGTAAATTCCAAAATACTATTTATAAAAAAAGTATACTTGGGGAAAAAAAAAACCCTATGTTGTCAGTATTTACAAGCCTTTTTATTCCTGTCTCAAAAACATGAAAGTGAGTGTTATCATTTGTTTTTGCAAGAACAGTTGCAAAAAGTCAAGTTTTTAGAGATGTTAAAAGACATGCATTTGCGTGAATGCTGCTACCAGAAATATCTGTACAAACACACACTTCTTGGTTTGCTTATGTCCCCCTGCTTATGAAATTCTGATGAAGAGTAAAAATATAATTTGCTTAATAAGAATCAGCAATGTGGTCTAGTGGTTACTGGACTATATTTAGAACTGGGGGACCTGAGATCAGTGCCTGGCTCAGATACTGGGCCGCCTTCTGTCCTTGGGCAAGGGACTTCGCTATTCTCCATCTAAGCATCCGCTTTTGCTCTTTTGCCCCTCTTTCACGTCGAGACTGTAACATGTTCAAAACAGGACATGCATCAGCATCTCCGTGGGGGTGGCACAGTGCCCACCACAGTGGCTTGCCAGTTTAAGCAGGGATCATAATGCATCTAGCAGTAATAAATGCTCCGTTGCAAGTTTAACATGTGACTTCCATCTTATTTTGCATCCAAACGCAATGCGTGATGCCGGGGTGAAACATCCAGGCTAAGAGAAACGATCAGACCTGGAGCTGGTCTTCCAAGCTGCAATACAGCAGTACGAGATGTTCTTACCCCCTAAACAGAGCAAGTTTTGGGGAAAAAGATTGTGCCCCTCTTAAGGATGCTTTTCTGTCTGGCTCTTCGGTCAGCTGTCTCCTTCACATCTGGAACCTCAGTATTGCGCATCAATCGAGTATCAATCCTGTCTCTACGCTTGAGATTATGCCCCCTAACTGGTCTCTTTCACCATGTTGAATTTATATAACACTTTCATCCCAGTGGATAACTGCCCGCACACCACCTTCGGTTTCAGTGCACAACCAACTGCAATCCCCAGGAGGTTTTGTTGCATGGATGGGGTGTTAATAAACATTCTCCAAAATACAGGCAGTGAGATAATTGCACTGCTTCTGTCACCACCAATTCGACCATCTCCGCCCACCTCAGCAGCTAGTGCTCGGTGTAGGACTGAAAGCACACGCTGTTTTAGAGGAGAAAATTCCAGCCTAACTTTGGGGGCTAGGTGTGGAGGAGTGGTATATTGGAGTCTCCTACAACACTGGAGGGTAGAAGCAGCAATTTTTTACCTGGGGGAAAACCCTTTTTGAAGGGTAGAGTAAAATCTCTCCTGAGGTAGGTATATATTATGCAGAAAGTTTTGTTATATCTTTTGAAGGGCAAGCTTTGAGAGCTTTGAGGATTGTTATTCAATGGACATAAATTGGCATAGCTCCATCATGTTTATTGTTTCCATTGCAAGCAACTCAGTCATGGCTGTAGACATGAAACTATTTCTTCTTCCAAAGTGACACTTATGCAGCCGTTTGTAGCCCACCAGTGAGAAACGGACCGTTGTGCATTTGCTATGAAGTGTGTATTTCATTAGAGCTGCGGTCAAAGAAGTGTTTTGGGTTTGGATGCAATAAATAGCTGCAAGTGCTGTGGGAGTTCAGCAATGCAGAAACTCAGTCCTGTCCCATCACAAGCCCCAACATCTCTTGCTAGAATTTTGCAAAGGAGATGAAAAGTAAAGATTTATCGTTAGGCCAAACAGCTCCAGCTCTTATCAGTGGGACTGGAAAGAAGGCTTACGAAGCAGAAACATTTAGAGGAGCATCTATAATACATGGCCAGCTCTGACTAAAAAGAAACAGCAACAAAATGTAAACATTAGATGCCATCAGGAAACTTGATGTGGGTGTGGGGTAACAGAAGAGAGAGGGGTAAGTTCTCGGGGAATGCCTCCTGCCAGCAAGCCAGCCTCCCCCCGTCCTCCAGCACACACGTTTCCCCATCCCTCATCCTTTCTGGAATACCTTTCTTCCAGCCTCATTGTTGTGCAAGTTCATCAGCCTCCGTGCATTCTTTTTGATTTCTCGGGCATCAACAAACCTCCGGGAGAACTCAATGCCGTATCTGATATCCGCAGAGCAGCCTCCCCACTTCCAGCCCTCCTCCTGGTTGTAGTAGCCCTGTTTCTCTCGGTCACAGCCACAATTGCTGAGGTTGCCCTGGCTGCAGGCGGCCGTGACAGCGTGTGCAACCCCGGCAGCAGTAATGGCATAGGTGAACGCAGCTTCCCTGCTTCCTGTGGAGAGAAGCCAAAAGCTGATGGGTTGGCAGAAAGGCAGCACTTACTAAAGAAAGTACACACATTGAAGGGCATTACTTCTGGGGGGTAATTCTCACTCTTACAGAATTACATACATATTTTAAATGCTTGGCTCAACTGGGGCATATTACCGCAGGTAAGCACCAGGCATATGACAGTCCCAGCTAACCCCCTTCACCAAAAGGGTATTTGGCAATGAGTCTGGACAGTGGTGAGGAGAGGCAACACGATTTGTTTTTACATTGTCTAGTCAGGTTTGCAAGCTGAACTTTATCTATATCAGATGAATAATAAGCGAGTCACTGGCTGCCATGCTCACTGGAAAACAACAGTTACCTCTAACCCTTAGCACTGCATGGAAAAAGAAAAGTGTTCAGACAAATAAGAAATACCAGACCCTTTCAGATGTGCGAGAGGGCTAGGACACAAATGGGAAAGATTATTAATCCACCTTTATAAATGCTCCGGTAGCGCCCATTAGCCATGCTGAGTGTAAAGTATTGCAGGAGAGGCCTATAGAGACAAGAGCTGGGTAGGTTTTGTTTTCTTTCAAGGTAAAGTAGAGGCTACCGCTTTCCCTTGCTGACTTCTCTTGCATATTACTTTTGCTGTAACAACCCTTTTCCACTCCCGCTCTGACTCAAACCTTTGCTCTACCTTGGCTATTGAGCATACGGGGGGTATGAAGTGCTGTGGCAGCATTGTTTCCTCTCCAAAACAAGTGAGATACTGTCATGGAAGTACAGTCTTGTTTAGAAAAAAGTCTTTTTAGAAAAAAATTCTTTTTTTTTCTATGATGCCACTGGTTGCCAAGGTTCCTCATTCCCAATTCCATGTTATAGCTGTTGATACTGAGTGTATGAAGAGAGGCAGATAAACCCCCTTTCTTTACTAGACACTGGTTGGCTGAGTTGCCTGTGGGATGCACATAAGCAAGGAGATACAGAGGCAGAATGATCGAAAGGGGATGCTACAGCCCATTGAATGCTCTCACGTGAGACCGCATTCTGTCACTGACAATGTAGGGCTGGATCATGGCACTTGGTGTTTTGCT
>NW_008824770.1:984472-998908 GCF_000699105.1 Pygoscelis adeliae
CGCTATCATCATTTTCCTCTGTGTGTTTGTCTGGTGATAAACAGACATCTTGTAACACCGCAGCCAAAGAATAACTGTCAAGAATTTGCAGAAAGTTGCTGAAATGCTTTAATGACCACACACAGAGCTTTAACATCATTAATGGATTTGAGAAGGAAAAAAAAAAGAAGAAATTTTCCAAAGGAGGAAAAAAAGAAAGCTTAGAAGCTATTTTAAATTTTTTATTTTAGGATTCACAGATATCATAACTATTCTGGAATGACCAGTGCACAGTGTGGGGGTTTTTATGTTTTATATTTTTTATTTTCTTAGATAGCTTCCTGAAAGGTTACATCGCTGCCAGATATGAGAAAGATCCTACAAGAAACAATCATAAACTGGTTTTTGGCACCATGTACTTGTTTCTCCAAAGCAATAAAAAAGAAACTTAAGGTAAGAGAAAAATAAAAGGGTGCTGTGTTCTTCAGGTACCAAGAAGGTTAAACTGACTTGTGTATTATTTGAGTACATCACGCAATAGAAGGACTGACTTTGCTTTCAGACACAGAAGTGTTTTGCTGGGGTGTACGATGTGTGTAGTCTGGTTCAGTGGTTCCCAAACCATGGTCTGCAGAACACTGGTGGTCCAGGAGGCCACGGTAAAGGGTTTGCAGCTAATCCGCAGAGCTGTATTAAACACTGTTTTTAATAGTGTTTTCAATTAAAAGTTTGATGATAACGATGCCTGGTGGTCCACAAGAAATTCTGAGGGTTGATAGCAATCCAAAAAAGTTTGGGAACCTCTGTTCTAGTTCCTAGTGTGTTCTCTAAAAGCGCTTATCGATATTCACTCCTCTCTTCTTCACCCGCCAGCTGAAGTCAAAGCTGAGACCTGTGTTTTAAAAGGTAACCTGCACGATTTCTTTCTTCATCTCCTTTCAAAACAATCTGTTCTTAATCTATAAATTGAAAGATTGGAAATATGGGATATAATAGAAACTACATCTATAGATACATTTTCCTTCCTCTTCAGGATGAGAGTAAATGAGAATGCAAAATCAGACCCAGGAAATTTTTTTAGTTCAAACACCTCTGAAACACATGTAGAAATGCTTATTAATAAGCAGAAACATATTCCTGTCAGGGAACATAGCAGCTGTGAGCTACAGTTCAGTAGATTTACTCAGAGATTAACCAGAAAGAGGTTGCTTACGTTTTATGTTTAAGCTCAATGTATTCCACATGTATCCACAGTAGAAGGTAAGCCATTTTATCACGGCCACTGTGTCTGTGACCTGTTCGTGAGTTTTCACACGGCACTTCCCTTGATGAGTTTTGTAAAACTAAAGAATAGCCTGTCTTTATCTGCTTTTTGCTCCCCCTCATTCCCATTATACCCCTGATTACCTTCAGGAACAGAGGGAAATATCTTTCCTTCACCCACTTGAGAGCTATAGCAGTGATGGAATTATCTCAAGTCATGGGATAATACCAAATGGAAACCATACTGACTCTCTGAAAAGATTACTCTTCTGTTTCAGTGCAGCTCTAACATAAGAAGGGCTCAGAAATAAGATCTGACTTGAAAATCAGATTCCTTTTGCAAGTTAAGTTGTCCTGCTAAGAATTAAGTTTTTTTGGTTTTAGTTTTTTTTAACTAGAGGATGTTCCAAAACTTCTCTTGAACCTCAGTGTAAGCATTACCTCAGCAGTTCTCTAAAGTCCTAGGATCAGTAGAGTCTATCAGAAAATGCTGATGGAGGAGGGAGGGGAACCTCTGTGCTCAAATAATGTGTCTGCTGTACACAAAGCTTTCCATTAGCATGTCATCACTTGGAATCAGTTCTAAGCAAGTCTTTGTTAGGCAGCTAAAAATATTTAAGTAATGATTGCTGTGATACCTGAATGGAGAATAATAATCTCATTTTATGGAATTTTCTGAGATTTCAAAAATATTCTTGTTCTGCAAAGAAACAAGTCTTTCCAGAAATGTTCATGAAATGGAGAAAGATTATAAATAGCAGAAGATTGGGGATTTGACCCAACTTTGAAGCTAGATTTTTCTTTTTCCAGTGAATGTCCTGGTCACCTAGTTATTTGGCACTATATATGCTCACTATCTGTGTCTCAGAAGAAAAATTCTTGTTTGACTTTTTAATGTTTTCTGTCACGTAGACCAGAATAATTCTGTTGAGATTTTATTTTGGTGGAAAAGACACTTTTTTGTGCAACCCTTGGATTCATCCATTTCCCTCTTAGAAATGCCTGCTTTGGTGTCAAGGAAGACGGTTCTGATTTAATTCCCAAAACATAGCATGAATGTTTTCATGAGTAACATGAATGTTACTCTGTCTGACCTAATAACTGTCTGATCTGATAACTGTCTGATCTAATAACTCCAACAGGAGATCACCACCAGTGCTAATTAAAATGAAGCCTTTTGTCTTTGCTGAAGGTGCTGAAGGTCACTTCAGCCAGGCCATGAGAGAAGTCTTGCCTGTGGTCCGCCGGTCTGAGTTGCTGCCATTTGCTTGAGTTCATTTGCATTCTAACTGAGGGCTGTGTTTTAAAAGTGCTCTAATACCCAGTAAGGCAGGCAGTTGCTGCTCAGACAGACAGATATTGGATCAATGCTTCCTAAAATGAGTGATTTCTGGCAGATAGGGTGAGAGGAGCCTATTTATCCGTTGTTGGAGTTGTGGAGCAGCCTATACTTTACCCCTAATTTAGATGTCATCTCTGACTAAGTTTTAGACTGCTAACTGAGCACTAAACTTAGTATCGTCTGATGTGGAAATTATTACAAGTTCCATAATTGCTATAGTTCACTACACTCTAACATGCATATATTCAGCAGCATATTTTCAGCATGTAACCACAATCAGCTGAGAATCATATATGCTAAATACGTATTTTGATCATTTGGCTGTGAGCACAGGGTTAAAGATTTAACTGTTTCATAGTTATTAGCAAGGCATCTGTTTTTCTGAGTAACTAGATGAGAATATTGCTATTCCACACATCATTCTGAAATGTCTTATGTCAGCAGCTAGATGAATGACTGCCACTGAATGTCAGCTATTACAACTGTAATTTAACTTGAAATATTAAACTGTAGAGTATACACTGTTTAGCCAGTAATTTGCTAAATCTTGGATCAACAACGATAGAAAAAAATACTACATGCTGCTGTTAAACAAAACAAATTCCTCATGTACTTACACAAGACACCAGATGGATTATATGACACAATACAATATAGGTCAGTGGTAAGAAGAAATGAACCACAGCAGCAGTTTGATTTTTTTGCCAAACCTATCCTTTTCAACAAGTCTTCTTTTGCGAATGAAAGCTGAGGACACATTGAGTCATTTTTTATGGGCGAAAGACAATAGATACATCTAGATGAGTAAACTAAAACTCAGACAACAGCACCCTAAGTAGGGTTGAAGACTTTTACGGAGAAGTTTAGTTCCTTTGTAATTTTGTATTTTATTCAACACACTCATTAACAATTCTCAAGGAAAATAGTACAGGCTCTTCTCTTTGGGTTCGATCCAAGGGCAATACAAGTCAGTGAGAGTTTTCTCACTGTCTGGAGCAGATCCTTTCTCTATTTGCATCTTCAGTGTAATTAATTTGGGGCTTCTTGGTTTATAATCTAAAAGCAGGGATTGGTTTAATTTTGCTATTCCTCTGATTTACTATACCCAGTGCTGCATGTCAGAACTATAGACCAGTGAAATCACTTTGTACAAGCAGAAAAGACACTGTAGAAAAGCAGGGCTGGCAGGAACCTCAGGAGGGTCTCTAGTCCATCCCTCAACTCTAACGTAAGCTAATAACACAGGTGTCCTTCACAACAGCTTTTTACTTATCCTGTTCTTAAAGATCTTCAGTGGTGGGGATTCCACAGTCTATTCCAGTGCCTTAGGACCCCTATTGGTACACATTTTACTAATATTAACCTGAAACTGTCTTTCTGAACGCAAATTCATTGCTTCTTTCTCTACAGATGCTAAGAACTGATTGCTCCCTTCTTCTAGCAGCAGCCTTTAAATATTTAAAGACTTCCACACCTTTCTAGATGTGTTCCATCGTTAGTCCTTGCAGAGCAGTTTCAGGAGTTCTGATTATTCCCCCTGCTCTCCCGGGGCTCTCCCAGTGGGCTGGCCTGTGCCTTGCAGTGCCAGAGATGCGACAGGGAGCTCCAGCTGAGGCCTTGCCAGCTGGGGGCTAGAGCAGGAGGAGCACTTCATATGTCTTGCAAGCCATGCCAGCATGGTGTTTTCACAGCAGCAGGACATTTTTGGCTCTTACTCAGTTTGCAGTCGTCTTCTGTGCAGCTGCTATCACACCAGATGTTTCCCATCTTGCATTTGTGCAGCTGATTATTCCCACATATAGATCCCCATGTATTAGTCTTTCTGATTTGCCTCCTCTTTCTTTTTTTTTTCTTTTTTCTTTTTTCTTTTTTTTTCTTTTTTCTTTTTTCTTCTTTTCCAGACCGTTTCTCCATGATCATGTCCAATTTTGACCCAACTTCCTTCAACTTCCTTGCAGTCCATTCCAGCCTGACATCATTTGTAAATTCAACATGCACAGCTTATTCCCTTGGTCAAGTCAAGAGTATAATACTGACTGGTACCAGATCCAGCACAGATCACAAAGGAAACCCAGTTAGTACATCCTTCCATTTTGATAACTACCCTCCAAGTACGATTTCCAGATAGTATGTACCCATTTGGTTAGCTTTTCCTTAGTTTTCTTATGAGAATGTCATATAAAGCAGTGTCAAAAGCTTCATTTAAGTCCAAGATATATGGTATAAACTGCTTCTTCTCTGCCTCTGAGGCCCTGGGTTGTAAAAGAAGGAAATTAGATTGGTTTAACATGACTTGTTCTTGACAGATCCTTGTTGACTGTTACTCATCTCCTTGTTCTCAGTTATGAGCTTACAAATGGGTTTTTGTTCCCATATTTTTTCATTTACTGAAGTTAAACTGAATGGGCCTATAATTCCTTTCTTTTTTTCTTGTAGACAAAGGCAATACATTTGTCTTTTCAATTCTTCTTAATTAGAGCTCTCCACAACTTTTCAGCGCTAATGGCTGTCAGGACTAATGGCTCTAAAATGGCTTCATTAAATGTTCTGAGATGAGAAACAGCTAACTGGAAAGCATTCAACCTGGACAAATACTTCCCTCTATCTAATGCTGAGATGGTATTCCTCTGTCGATGGTATTAGTTCTATAACCATCTGCTCATCATTGACCTTTTTAGTGAAGGCTGATGCAAGGAGTGCTTGGCCTTCTTAACATTATCCTTGGTTTACACTCTCCTTGGGGGTCCACTCCACTGAGTAATGGACCAGCTTTTTTTCTTCATCTTGCACTCACTGACAAAGTACTGACTGAATGATCACTGTGTAGCCTGTTGTCAAAAAAACAGGTATAGTCATCCGTGGTCGTGAGGTTCCTCTTGTAGCACCCACGCTCAGAAGTTCTCCTGAATGATGAAGCTGATGCAGATCGAATATCTGTTACTCTGGCAGGACTTTCTGGTCAAATCTGGTCAAGTTTTCCGATGGTCACGTTGGGTAATGTTCTCTTTACAATATTTATTCATTTCCCATTTCCTCCCTAAAATCTTTTTTTTTTCTACTACAGTCTAATTAAAATAGTCTCGTTTAATTTTGCTTCATCCAGATAGAGCTAGAGCAGGAGTTGCACATGATTTCAGCAGCTTCTTCCTAGACTGCCCACTATGTCTATTTCCAATTACACATGGTTGGGACAGAGAACATTGCAGGTTTCAAAGCTGAGAATGTGTAGTGCTGTGACATAATGGTTTCTTTACAGATTCTTCTCTTATTCAGCATTTTTCATTTCTAGACTCCCACTAAGTTTTTATGGTTGGAGGTGCCAGAATTTTGGCCATCAGTCTAGAATCGCTCTGTCAACTGGATTGTTTTCTGTTGCTTATGTGGGTTTGTCAAATTTTCTTTCAGAATGGGCTGTACATGAGCCAGATTTATTTCACACTTGCCTTTTTGCAGCTCCTTGCTGTCACTATTTATATACTTTTGGAAGCATGTCTATTAAAAAAAGCTATTTACTATGCCTCTGCTTTTCACATTTTTTCAAGCATTTTTCCAATTTCATGGTTATTTTCTAAAGACTTGGTGGTACTTTCCACAGTGGTTTATGTAATGAGGCTTCCAACAATTTACAGGGTTTTTTTACTTAATTTACCCCCTAAACATATTCAGTTAACTCCTAGCAACCGTAAACAAGTCAGCATTTCTGATCCAAAGTGAGCATAATTGTGTTGTATTTTTTACTGTCTTTTGGCAGCATGTCCCTTGGTGGAGTTTTCTGGGACAGCTCCTGTGTGGTTAGTAAGTTAGCTGTGATCTTTGAAAGGATGTTTAGAAGTGCCCAGAGAAATATGAAATTTTTGGGCTCTCCCCTGTAAAACTATATTTGTTGTAACAAATATTTCTTACTAACTCAGCTCTAACAAACAATCTGTTTCGCATTCTTACAGAAAAAGGGGAAATTAAGTTTTGATCCAAAAGCACCGCTGCTTGTTTTTGTCAAGGTTTAATCAGAACATGGTGCTAAGCACTCATTTAAAGAATGCACAAGAGCATGGCTTGAGAAACACACAGTGCACAAAGCATGAGGGGGTAGTTCCCAGATACACTGTACCATTGAGAAAAGCCTGTGCAGTGTCACAGCCGGCTGTGTTTTCACAATGCTACCGCTAATATTGTGAAAGTAGTATGTGGGAAGCAATAGCTGGAGCAGAGAGATCGTCTCCTGCCTGTGTTCTCCTCTGGACCTACTGACGTCCCATTGTGGGACTTAATGATTCCCTGCTTTTGGGCTTTTTCTTTTCAATGATGACTAGTGGTTTGATATATCCTAAGATGTGAAAGCTCAGTGGGAGACATCTTGCAGTGTACTGAGGTTTTAAAAAGTTCTTTGCACCCCTTGTCGGAAAGCATGGACTCCTGAAGGCATCTCAGAGAAATCGGGTCGTAAAGTATGCTAACGTCCTCATATTAAATGGGGCTGTGAGGAACCAGGTGTTGTTATAATAATTCAATCACTTCAATCTATTCATGATAATTCTTGATAGTGCTGTTGTACTACAATATG
The DNA here is from genome assembly GCF_000699105.1 of Pygoscelis adeliae. NCBI lineage: Eukaryota > Metazoa > Chordata > Aves > Sphenisciformes > Spheniscidae > Pygoscelis > Pygoscelis adeliae. Next base: position 991,618 of record NW_008824770.1, read on the forward strand.
GCCTGTTAAAGGTTTCTGGGAGATCTGTGTGGTGCTCAGCAAGGGGAATATTGTCCGCTATGATTTAAGAAACAGAAAATATGCTTGCCACATCATTTAAAAAAAAAGAAAAATGCAAAAAAATAAACCTCCATTCTGAACCTGTCAGGGAAATGGAGGACAGTACTACCACATTTTTAAAGTAAATTTGTTTTCAAGTCAACTTCATGCTCCAATTTAGTAGGATGCAACAGCAGGGTAGGTTGCTACCAAACCATTTTAGTCACTGAGATTTTCATGTGTGTGAATTTTATAGACTTGAGCTTGTAGCGACTGAATCAGTTCAGAATGGATATTCTCCTTGGCTGTCAGTAGAGGATCCTTCCAACCCAAATTATTCTATGATTCTGTGATTATATTTGACTTTGCTATGGTCCCAATTTCACAAATACTCTGTCATCCCTACTGCCATGCCCATGAATATTAAGAAGTCATCGCCTTGCAGAATCAGACCTTCTCAGTGGACTCTCTGCTGGGTCAGTATTTTAATTAACTCATTTCAATCATTTCAGTGGCCTGACATAAATATACTTTGTTGAAGAACACATCTTTAAAAATAAATCTGCGCTGCCATTTGCATGAAGTCATCTTTTTCTGTATTATCTTATGTCACTTCTAACCTAGATAACAAATCCCTGAGGGCAGTGGTCATGTCTGTATTCTTTTGTAAATCACTGTGCACACCTGTGCTTTGCTGTAGAAACATGTTAAATAATAACACCTTTTAAAGGGTTCACTGAATTATGGGTAGTTGTAAGCACTAAGCTCCTATACCTGGGCATGCCAGAGTGTCTGAGGGTGGGTGTCTGTGGGTGTTAATGTCTGTGTACATTGCAGATGAAATTTCAGCTCTTGCTTCAGAATTTCTTGAGGCAGTTTAGTTAAATCCTGAATGTTACCTCAATATATTGTGCAGAGCCTATTAGTGGGCCAGTACTGCTTTGCCGTAATTATTGAATTACAGATATAGTCAGCGATACCCCACTGAAATTGGTCTTAGGCACAAATCTGTTTATGCAAGAGGTAGTCCTTGCCTTAAGAAGCTGCGTCTTTCAGCTGGAGAGGGCAACAGAAGAGAGATCCTATCACCTCTCTTTCACAGGGGCACAAAGAAGTTAAGGCATTTATCCATATGGCAAAAGGACCCATAACAGAACAAGCTGTTTTCTTGTTGGATACTCTTTGAGGCCACAGAGGAATTTAGCTGTAGACTTCTCAACCGACACAAATTCAACCCTGTTTTCAGGGAGGATGTCCATGCAGCTGCATGGTGGGACAGGAGAGCTCCAAGAAAGATGCAGCACCTCCTGGGACTGGGACTTCCCTGCTCTGCTCTTCCACATACTGTTCTAGCATAGTATTGAATTAGTCATCTACTGCCAGAGTCATAAAGGGATTTGGACACAGCGATACTCAGCATCACCATGCCTGCCAGAAATGCAAGAGAAGTACACGGCACTTAGAGCCCACTCCTAACATTCTGCACTCACACCTCCTCACATTTCATACCTGCATAACATTAGATCCACATCCTTCCTTTGCTTTTAATTTGAAAAAATAACTAATTTAAGTGTCTTGCCAGAGGTTTTGCTGAGGTTGCATTTGCTTCTGTTTCAGAGAGATGCTAAATGTTTTCATGTCCCCATTTGGAGTTGATGACATTTCTTGATAACTAGTAAGACATGTGCAACTTTAAGCAGGATCTTAATATCTGGCTTCTTCTATGTGTCAGCATAGACTTTTTGCTCGTACTCATTTCTGATAGTTCCATGTTAGCCAACACAATTGTTTGATATATATATAGGTATTAATTTAGAAATCCCCTTTCGGAAACACATACAAAGCAAGACTGATAGCAAGCAAGCCTAGCCCAAGACATTTTGCAGGTATGAGGTACTGTTTTCAGATTAGATGCCAATGTTTACAGTATACAAAATTAATTACATGTACAGGGCAAGAACTAGACACCTAGAGCTATATCTGCAAAGGGACGTTGGCTCTAAAGCCTGTCTTTTTAATGTTCTGCCACTTAGTATTTTCCATGTGGCTAGGATAGGAATCCAGCCTTACCAAGCACTGAGAGAGTTAGACACCAAAAAAGCAAAACTTCCAGAAGCTATCAAGCTGCATGGGGAAGCCCCAAAACTGTGAGTAGAAAATGCAAAGAAAGAGAGAGTGTCTAAACTTATCCCATCAGGGAGTTAAGCCAGATTTCCCTGCACAGTGAGCCTTTCCAACTGTGCTGGCAGCAGTCATCTAAGTGTAATTGCTGAGGGTATGTGGTGGTTTTAGAAAAGGAGATCCCACCCTTAAAATATTCCACTATCAGTCCATTATTCTGTTTTATATTCTGACTGGGGAAAAAAGATTTCGTTACATTAAAAGCCAGAAGATGACTTTGTTGGTTTCACTGATTAGGATAAAGATATTCTACTGAACACAATGTAACTTCTTCTAGTGTATTTTTCTAGTTTTTTTCAGAGTATCATCTAACTTGATTCTATCAAATACAGAATTAGGATGATTTTATATAAAATAAAGTACTAATACTACCTAGTCATGACATTTGTAAAATAAGGTTTATGAAGAGCAGCCGTATCTTTTCTTAAACTGAATCACCTACACTAGGCATCTTACTTGGCCTAGACAGGATCTAATAAATAAATATTTATTTAAAGTATTTGTCGGATTTCCAATCTAAATCCAGAGAAATATCATAAAATGGCATAACCATCAGTCACATTGGAGCTTTCACCGCAACAGCAATACAAGAGGAGTATTATGTCAAATAACTATGAAATAATGACATCTAGAAATACCTTGATCTACACACCCTTTTGCAATAATAGCAATGAATATGGAGGAAGTATTGCCCAACCTCAGAAATGGTGACAGCCAGACTGGGGGCTCTGAAAAACATTTCAGATTACTGGTCATGGAGAAACAGCTCCTGTGTGCCTGGCATAGTGCTTTCCAGGCACAGAAATTGTTATGCTTTCATCTTGTCCAGTGACTCTGCAATTCAAGGTGGCCTCAAGATATTCTTCAAAACTGCATAGACATAGACAAAAGACTATTTCCTATGCTTGACAAAAAAGGAAAAATAAGTTGTATCAAATAGTGTACCAGAATGTTGCCTTTTTCTGTAAAATTCTGCACGGGGACGTAGCAGAAAGGTTCTCATTGGATTTGCTGGGAATTACTGCTGGATTGTCTTCTGGAGATAATTCTGCATATTGTTCATTAAGGTTGTCCTACAGATCTGTTGCTCACATAAAATCCTGGCATGGTTTCTGATGCCTGGCAGGACACCTTAGAGGGCCAACTCAATATGTCAAATTTCACAAGCAAATCTATCATGTGAGCACTATTGCTGGTGACTCACCACTCATCCTTTAGGTGTGTGGGCTTTAATGTGTTTCACTGGTGCATTCTTGGCAAGGTAAGTTTTGACAAGTGAGACGTGGTGAGTCTTGATGTGGCTGTTTAGGGTGTTACCACTCCCTTGATATCTCCCATGGTAGCAGAAGGACCATGCCTCATTGGCTTTAGCTTACAGTCCAGCCCAAACCAGCCCTTCCTGCAGCAGAGAGGCTGGGTTTGCAGATCGTCAGTATGAGCCTGCGTTCTGCTCTGCTAATTCCGCTGCAGAGATCACATCTTGCAGGCACAGGGAAAACAGCTGAGCAGTAACCCCGTAAGTCACCGGCGTCCCCTGTCAGAGCTCAGATTTTGTGGAAAGCAAATAAGAATGTTCTGGTGAAAAGGCTGGGTTGAAAGTTGCTTTCGAATTTGCTTAAATATTTTCCAAATGCTCTTACACTGTTTGTGTAGCTGCATTCACATTTCTGATACATTTGATTTGCCTGACAATCTTTCTGGGAGGAGAGCTAGTTCAAGCAATGATGTCTACACTTCTTGGTGTTTAAAGGGTCTTTGTCTGGTAGTCAAGTTTGTAACCCCAGTGAACAAGACACGGCACAGATCACACATATGAAAGAGATTTAAAAAAGTAAAGAGCTCAGAGGGTTTTGGATAAATACACAAAGTTTAGATTCTGGTCCAAACCTCTCTGGTTTGCAAAATAAGTCTGGAAGCATCACAAGAGCAAAGTATTTTTTTTCAGCTCTGGAGTTTCTGGTCCTGACAGGAGTTGGGAAGTGACAAGATTCACATAAACAACGAAGAATTATATGAATCTTCTCAGGACTCATGAAAGATACTGAATCAGTGTTTAATCTGAACCTGTCCATCTAACCCTACCAGTCAGCTTATCTTATCTAGTAAAGTAGTCGTTGTTATTTATTATTTGTGTTGTGCTAAGCTTGTGTTTTGCCAGGTACTGAGCAAGCTCACCCTAAGATGCTGATCCACACCTGCAAGAGCTTGACAAATGGGCGGATGCCGGCCCTGTGAGTTAGCTGCCCTTCCAGCTGAAAAAACTAATTGTTTTGAGGACAAAAAGATCAAATTTCTCACCCACAAAGAGCTTCCATTGGTTTTAAGTGTGATACCCTAGAACTGAAGGATGAGTTTTAAACAAAGAACAGAAGCAAAATCTGTAGGTTTTTAAGATACTCCAGCTTCAGACCAGGATCCAGGCTTTGTGACCATGAAAGGAGGGACAAGTCCCTTTCTGCGGTAGAAATACAATAGATAGATTGGTATTAACACCAGTCTTTGAGATGCTGCTTACATAAAAGTACTTTTAAAAAATACTAGCAAGTGTCTCTACTGCAAATCCACCATTACAATGAGATAGGGGTCTCATTAAATAAACTTTTCAGCCTCCCGCTTTGTAGCAGCCCGTTTCCGGATCTGAACTTTGAAGCTGACCCCTGTCTTTGTGATGGGCCAAACCAAAAGCCAGATCTGAACACCACTGAACTCTGGGAAAGTTCAAATCTATCGTTTGTGGTTCAGGTTGAGCTCTAATTAAAACAGACCAGTTAGAAAGGCAAATGTCTTAAAACCAAAACAAAACAAATGTTTCACGTGAAAAGTCTTGGATTAGGCTATATGGTAGCAAGTAATGTTTTTGTCTATCACATGATGTCATGTTCCTCTGGCTAATGCAAACTGACAGCATGCACATGCTGCTATATGAGATAGTCCATGCGGACACTTTGAATTTAACTTTGAGCAGGACACAGTATTCACAAAAATACTTCATGCTGTGCAAAAACCCATCAGCAATCTTACTGCCACTCAGATTTGAGGGTAGTCTGCTGCCTTTCAAACTTTCCATGTCCATCCCTAGTAGCACAGTAGTCCAGGGTCTTTTAAAAGTCAGTGTCTTGCCTCCTTTGAGCAAAGCTTATGCCTCATTATGTCAGCAGTATGTGGAATATTGCCACTAATCCCTGAAAACAAACAAGAAAGTGGCGCTGCAGAAACTTCGGTTGTGTAAGAGGGCAGGGAAATCCCAGCTAACTCTCCTGCTAAGAGCTTCTGTTTATCCTGTAGTTAATACTACAGTGTCTGTAATAAAGCAACATGGTTGATCAATGGACAAGGGAAAAGCAAACAAAAGGGAAGGGAACTTAGTTTCAGCATTACTGAACTGCTGAAGTAAAAGGAAATGGGAGACAGCAAGGAGAAAAAGAAAGGGAAGGAGGGAAAAATTGTTCAAGCCCCATCGCTGGTGTCAGGATGTCACTGTGCACCAGTAGCTAGAAAAAGAGGGCCTTGGACAGGAAGATTTACTTGAAGAATCACAGCACACATACAGCGAGCATATAGTAAGTAACGAGCAGTTACTCCCCCTGCGGGCTTTATTCTCTCTCTTTTATGTTCCGTGTAAGTACTGAACATGTAAGTGTTTTCTCCTTGCAAAATTTGAGTTTAGGCTCTTTGTAGACAACTACCTAAAGTTTCCAAACTTCCTTCTTATGCAAACTCAGCTAATAATCTTACCAGGCCTGTTCTATTGAGATTTTTCAGTATGGTCTTTTTTCGGGCCTGGACTCGCTTTCTAGACGACCAAATCCCTCTGCGACATGTCTGTCCTTTGCTTCCTGTTTGGATAAGAAGACTTTAACAGCAGCCATATTTGTTTGAGGATCCCAGAGTACTTCACAAATGTTTAAGTGGAAGTTAGTCCACATTAATTAAGCCTTTCAATTCCCCACTGAAATTAGTCATCTTTAGTCTCCAGACAGCGAGGTATGAAGTGACTTGCCCAAGGTCACAAGAAAAGTATATGGCACAGCTGGGAACAGAGTCCAAGTCCATTATCTCCTGGTCCATGCTTTAGCCATAAAATGATAGTTCTCACATTGAACTAGGAGCCACAGGGCATGTGAAAAATGATAGGAAGGGAATTGTATTGAGCTTCTTGAGGTGACGCCTTCCTCTCGGCTTGGAGAAAGAGAATGAAAAATTATTTTGTCCATTCAGAATGAGTTCTTCTTGGGTTAAAGAATATGCAAACGTTTTCACTTTTTGCTCAGAGGAAATTTTCAGTTCAGACATTTCTTTACTGGTCAAGTTGTAATTAAAAGAACAACCTTTCTAATTAATCATTCTCTAGCAATTAAATTCTATTGACGGCATCCTTTAAAACACACCAAAACAATAGAAAGCAGTAAAAGACACCTCTATGCAAAGGAATGAGAGACTCACAATATTTTATCCTGCATCAATTTTGTAATGTTCATGAAAGAGGCTTGCCAGGAACCTACATATTAATTTAGAATTTTCTTTAAAGCAAGAAGTAGAGTAGAATGGGAAAAGAGACCTACTCGTGTCCTATACATGATAATGTATTGATTTACAGCAAATCTAGTTGAAAGAATCAGGTGGTCTTGTGACATTTTGAGAAATATGGCAGAAAATATACGCTTATCAACTTGTGCTAATCTTTCTCTGAGTATGGAGTACCACAAGCGCTTAGGAATGAGAAGCAGTTAGAGAATAAAAACCACTTCACTGTTTAGGAAAGTTCACCACCTTTTCTATGCAGTTAATAAAATATCCCATGTGTTTTCGCCTGGGATACTGGCATTGGCAGTTTTCCAAAATACTGACTTATACATCAAGACTATCCTTCAGAAATGCCCTGACCTCAACCTTCTTCCAGCTACTTACCATTAACAGCCAGAACTAGCCCAACTTAATGAAACAGCAACGCACAGATGCTCTGTCCTGACCACTTCTGATTTTGGACCCTGCTCTTTGCCATTCACCATTACCAATTTTTTCCTGCTCCCGGCCCATCTCTTTTTCTTTCCTTCTCCCTTTACATGCATTC
>NW_008824770.1:998946-1036690 GCF_000699105.1 Pygoscelis adeliae
TCCATCACAGAGATTGAAAACATACTCCATATTAAATGTAACAGAATAGTATGACCGGCAGGTCCATGTTTCAAACACATTCAATTTATATCACAGCTGAGAATAAACAGCAGGGGAAGCAACTTGATGGGTTGCTGGAGGCTGTGGCTACCCTTTCTTGTGGAACATGTCTCTGTCACTTGCTAAATAGGTGCACCATCTGGTGGTAATTTTGGACTCCCACTTGTTCTTAAATTTCCAAATAGCAGTGGTGGAGTTATGCCTGTGGTTGCAGCTTTTTTTTTTTTTTTTTTTTTTGCCAGTATCTGTCTGAAAGTCATCAGCTAAGACAACTTTTGCAGGTACTACTGGTGAATGAGTACCAAGAATAGCTAGGACTTTAAATGAAGGTCATGTTCCCATGTCTAGTATGTAGGGCAAGCAGGTATATTAGAGGACCACATGCTCCCCTGAGAAACATACAAGGAGAGGAGGAAAAAATTCACAGACAAACCAAAATTAGAAATGAACTGGCTTGATACATAATAAGGAGTTTAAGCTCCCAGGATAGTCAGCAGGGACCTCCAGACAGTCATGCAGTCAAATTAAGATCCAAATCGCCCTCCTGAAGTGCTTCTCTCTCTTCTTTGACCATGCAAGGTATACAGGCTGACTAGGTTCCTATCTCATCCAAATGCCTGGAGCTATGTGGTATGAAACTGGGCCAAACGAAAGAAGTGAGGAAGGGGCTCCCCATTTTTCTGCCTCTATTGTCTGAAGTCCTTTAGTTCAGCAACAGAGACAGAAACCACTGCTACTTCTTGTGCCATTCCCCTCAGAAACTGCAAGGCTGCATTGACCATGTCTGACGGGACATTGTGTAGAGACCTCTTCTGAACAGGATGGGTGGAGGCTGAATCAGACAGAAAACAATTTCCCATGTTGTCATGAAGAAATGAGTGAACAGGTATAAATAAATCATGATCCATGAGTAAACTTCGTTCATTTTAGCAATTTGAATAGAGCTCTCCAGTCTACAGCGATTCAGTCCATGTCTGTTGAGCTTCTATTAGAGATAAAAGTGTCTTCTCCCAGTGCACCAGTGAGCTTTCTGGGGAGCAGTCTACTTAAAGATTCCTCAGGCATCCAAGCCCACTTTTTACACCGACACTGGTTAAATCTTAAGAATCGTCTTTCTTTCACAGACTCAGAAATCGGAGGTTGAACCTCTGCAGTGGAGGTTCCATCATAGATTGCAACAGATTACACTCGTGGCTAAAAGTTGTCTCCTAGATCCACTTCAATCCTGAGGCCAAATCTGATCAAAACTGGATAGGTGTGACACTTTTTACTAGCTGAAGGACGTATCATCAGCTCAATCGTGCATGCTGGCTTTCACGATGACTTCTGTATTCTGCAAACCACTTGGGCATGGATTTAAAGTGAAACACTTTCAAATCCTCTTTTACTTTAGTAGGACTTAAAACAGAAGGTTTAAAGTTAAGCGTATATTGGGTAAACAGAGCACAACTAAAGTTGTTGCCAGTTTGAATCCTGACAGAACAGCTACCTTAGCACTACTATGCCAGGTTCATTTTTTCAAGCCTCCAAATAATAAATGATATAGTCCTCTTGCTTGCTTGCTTTCATTTTAATTTGGCTCTTGTATCAGTAACAATAATATTATACTTCACAGTTATGGACATAAAATACGCCAGTAAGAAATAAACTACAGTCACGGGTAATTTAATCCAATGCTAAAAAGTCATGCACGATACTCAGGAAGGAAATTTTGTCAATTAGAAAATAAGATATTTGTCAGACATAATATTTTGGAATATGCCAGCCACTTCATTAGAAAAAGAAATTGCTCGTGACTAGAGGCAAGTCAGCAAACTGCATGGATTGGTGATCTAAGCCCGAATGCCAAAACATTTGTTTGCAAACCAAAATGTACAGATGAACAAATACTGTGTTTTTTGTAATGTTTGTAAATGCCTCTCTGTGCATTTCGAGCTTTTCAATTTAGAAACAGATGGTTTACCAAACAGAATGTATCCCAAAGAACAGAGGAGGAAAGGGAGGGATGCTGCTACACATGTAACTCTGAAGTCTAATGTTATGTTTAGCCTGTCCTGCTTGATGTAGAGGTTGAACTAGATGACCAAACCTATCATCTGTAATTCTAGGGAAGAGATTTTGACAACATAGTTAACCGCAGGAGTAAAGCTCAAGGAATCTCCAAAGTCATTAGAACCCCAAGTTGTTACAGGATTGCATACTGGCAGGTTAGCTGCTGTCCCGCGCTACCTGTCATCTTACATAAAGAACTTTCCTTGCAGTGGCAAGATTTGGCAGCACCTGCCTGTTTGCAAAGTTGCTCTATAGTTAAAAAATCAAATGTTGTATAGTTGATTTCCATTTAAATAATTAAGTTTTAGCTGAGTCCCTGCTATTAAATTCAGCTCCACTTCGAACTTTTGCTCGTACCCAAAAGCCAGGAGCCTTTTTAGTGGCTCTAAAATCCTGGCTCTAATGAAAGCAGTGGCAAAATTTCTACTGACTGCAATAGGACCAGAATTTGGCCCCTGTCATTTTGGATTAAGCCTACCACCACTTTATTTAACTTTAAGTGTTATTTGCTTTCCTGTTTTAAGCGTGCATTACGTTGTAAGTCCTTGACCAATAGGACTGGGACACTGGAAGTAACTAATTGAGTTAGCATGCCATGGATCATTTGTAGCCAGCAATTTTATTACAAAGTGACATGAAAAAAAGTGACATTAAAGGAACATTAATGTTCCAAGTGAGACATTTGGAAGTAAGGAAATGCCGAACTTAATGTTGCTATGAGAAGTTAGCCCTGTTGTGTCCAAATTTTGGTACAGTATTCAATTAAATAATAACCTAGAATTTGCATACTATCTTTTCCACAGGACCTCTGACTCACTCATCCCAAGGCAGACCAGTAAAGTAACATGGAAAATTTTATCCTGAGTAGCTAAAGGCAAAATTAAAAGCAACAGAAAATGAGGATTTGTTGTTGTTGTTGTTTTTCTGGCCAATACTCAGTGGGACTTGATCAGAGTTACAGGTGATTACAGACTCTGCCTGTAAGGTCACATTATACATAACAGTACCCTTTTCCACTACAGCTAATTACATATTTATTAGGTTGATCACAAAATGCCAAAAACCATAAGTACCCACCCCTCTCCAAAAATGTTTCTTTTCCACATTGACACTTAAATGGAGCTATTCCATTTAATAAAAAAAACAGGTCCATTTAGTTTTGAACCACTGAAACAAAGTATTAAACTGCATCCCCATGTCAGTCCGTTGGTTTTTTGAGAGCGTAATGGCCTTTTTTTAACCTGAGATTTAAGGTCACAGGAAGGCAGTGTGTCATGCTAGGTGATGTCTTATCAAGCTGCGTGGTGTGTTGTGCAACCATATAGAATACATACGGAAGCATGCGAGAGCAGAGCTCATGAGGTACAGAAGCTTGAGTCTCCCCAGTTACAGTTCCCTGCATCAATTTATATCAATGCACTTAACTCATTTAAAATTAAGTGCACTAGCAAACCAAAATGGAGTTGTTCAGCGTCAGGCATATCAGTGTATTTTAGTTTGAAAATGTCTACAGAAAAACATCCATTCCAAGAAAATCTTCATTTTTATATGTAAAAATGGAATGAAACAGAAGTTTCAAAAGTTAGCACTTCCCTCAGGATAGAAATTCCAGATTTCATTGAGGTCAACATCTACCATTTCTCATGCAGCTGCAAGCCACGCAGAGTTCAAGAAGTAATTGTATTAACATATTAGTGCTATGTTTAGAATAAGGATGTCTGCCTTTTAAAGCAAGCCTGCTGCCAAAGCGGTAAATATTTAAATGGCAAAGATAACATTTTAATTTAAGAGAACTTACACTTTTCTTCAAACTCATGACCCTTGAGGGATAAGAAAACACAATTGAGCTACACTTGAACTAGACAGTAGTACCTTACAAAAAGACTAGGGAGTACAGAATATGAATTGGGAAACATAAAAATTTGTCTATTCGTGGCTGGAAATTATTATATGCTACAGGTTACATATGCTAAACATTTCTTTTATAGGGAGACAGAGAAAAAGAGATAGGTATGAGAAAATTAATGTAGCAAAGCAACATTTTTTCTAGTAAAGTCAAACAAAATCTGTTACTGTCAACCTATAATTTACAAATGGTACTGTCCGTTCACATCTATCTTTTCATCTATGATTTGCAGTGTGTTTTGAAAACATTAATTAAGCCTCACCAGATCATTACGAGGCTCTGGCATCTAAAGACATTTTTAAAGCACAGAGAAATCATCATGCGCAAATTTTCAAATTGATTCACTAGGCTGGGAATCCTCCATCCTCTTCAAATAGGATGTTTCTTTAATATGACAGTACTTCCTTAGAACAGAAAGATATTTTTAGTTTTCTAAAAACCTCCAAGTGACAGAAACCTACTAAAATGAAGAAGAGTCTGAACCTACCACTCTCACAGCAGGCTGTCTCCTCAGTCGGAATAATATAAATTCTTAGCACAGTAGTTGTTTCATAACTTTTTTACCAATCCTTCCCAACCTCAGCTGCTGCCAGCTGGGAGGTTTATTTTCTTATTCTGGTTTGGGGTACTGTCTTTCTTTGCTACTTGTGATAGTAAAAAGCTTATCCGCCCTTCTACAGCCAGAAAGTATGAACTGTTTGAAGCGATTCTTTAATTTCCTCCAAAGATGATAATGCAAACTAAAGTAGTCCTCTCACTTACTTTACCTTGTAACAACTAGATTATCACAGCTTTTTTCCCACTATTTAGCTTTCCATCAAAATGAATTGCACTGGAAAAACTGTCCTTGTAAAGCAGCTTGCATACTTTATAGTACTTACTTTACTGTCCGTAGGGTAACTAACAGAAGTGCGTGGGTCTTCAGGTGGAATGGCCCAGCTTTGCTCCAGCATGGAACTTTTGTAAGGCAACTTGTGGGATAGTCAGTGACATAACTGAAATCTGTCTGCAATAATATATATCTAATAAGCTAGAACAAATATACTGGATATCCTTAAGGTTAAGGATATTTTTGTTTCTCCTTCCAGCAACAACATGTCAGTTGTGAAAAGAAATGCGCCGTTTGAGACATTTTAGGAGAAGGCTTTGCAATGAGCGTTTGCAGTTTGATAAATCTTTCCTGCAAAATGAGTACACTGAGGACATCCTCAGTTTTGGGTTTTTTTTTTTTTCTCTTTACCAGCTGCCTCTGCCTGCCTGCCAGTTACCCAGCTGGTATGGGTGATGGTTCACTATGCATGTCTTGTGGTTTTACTTTTAATTCATCCTAATAATGAGAAAATTCTCTCTCTAAATAACCGAGAATTATACATCTTGTTACACACTACTGTGCTTCTATTAAAAACTATAAGACACAACTCATTAAATTTGCCATGGCATTTATAGCATCTACTAGTTTTACTAAATCACACTTGCAAATGCAATGGCTCCGCACGGCATTTTGTGAAATAGACATCAGCAGTCACTCCAAAGTAAGTAGCCACATGAGTAATAAAGACCCAGTTTGTATTGGTCCTACGTGTTCTTCTGGAAGTCACATACAGCCCTAGTACAGATTTCAGCTGATTAAATGCATCCTGCGTACCTCTCTCCTGGCATCCCAGGCAGCCTGCTACACTAGGAGTTGAAAGCTGATGCCATCCCCCAAGAAGCCATCTCTCACACTGGAATGTTTTTTACCATATCCTAGCACCAACGCAGACATCCAGTTCAAATTACTGAAAACAAGTTTCTTTCTGATCAGTTGCTTGAATGCTCAAAGGACATTGTTGTCTGGGACCATGCTATATGACAACAATAAAAAACCAGAAATTTTTCCACATTGGGTCCAAAAGCCACTGTGCAATTGAGGTTCACAATAACTGACAAATGCCTAAACCAATCATAGCACCTACTGCTATGACAAAGATAATTACTGCCTTTCCGTTGGTGAAGTGTGTACCCTGCTCTGTATCATATTTAAAATAATCTAATTCCAACTCATTTTCCCCCTCCAAATTGTTTCCAGCTGTACGATTCCTTTCTTTCCCCCATATTGTTTTTATTGGATATGACGCAAGTCCATAAAGATAGATTTTTCCCATAATAAATACGCAGATGTTAGAATAATAAACATACAGTCAACCTGATATATGAATATTACTAAGCATTAACAAATATATAACTACCAACATAAATCGATTTAAAAATTGGAAAATGAGAACATAAAGCAACAGAGAAAGAAATGGCAGGAGGAAAGAAAGGCAAAAAGTGAGATAGAAATGTACGTACTTTAGGCAAACTATCTGGATTCATTTATGGTTCCCTTTATTGATTTGCTGATAGCATTAAAGCACAAGTATGGTTGTAAAACATTCCTAAGAATGCCGCCTGTCTTCACATATTGGAAGTTTTCTTCTCATACTGAAAGTCAAGCTTTCTAAGTTGGCCAACTCATACCATACTAGACACTACTGTGCTAGATTAATGTATCTGTTTGGATGCGAATTTCCATTTTTGGAGAATAATGAGCCTCTCTACTCCTCCCATTTTTGGTAGGAAGTTTTTATGAACGTTTGGCATCTCAGTTAAACCACCGTCGTAGTCCAGAATAAAAATGACTGGATTCATATGTAAGTCTGAATCCAAATTTAATTAAGCCTATATATGGCATGAACCAAGAATAATTTACTGACTGACACCCCCTCAGCATGTATGATAAGATGCCAACCATTATCCATGACGCCATCACTTATATATCTTTCATGCCCCATGTTCTTTCAAGCCTGCAGCTGAAACACTGGGATCCAATGTGGACTTAGTTACCTGTTTCCAGTACAAATATAGAAATAATCACTTCTTTTATGAGTATCTTTCCTTCAGACGGTGTTCCCCTCCCTTTGTTAGTCTTCTGTTTGAAATTAATCTGTCTTCTTAGCGGTTTATGCATGCATGTGCATGAGTGCATGCTTGTATATAACGGTGACATTCAACTTTATTTTCTGATTGTGTTTCTCAAAATAACTTGTAAAGTCTTCTTCACCTGTGAGTTAATAAAATCCATGCACAGATTTTGTTAGTCTTTAAAATTGTAGTTTTCTCTCCCATCCCTCCCCCTTTCTGCCTGGAGAGTGGATCAAAAGTTGAGCAAATGCATGGCAACAGAAAGCTTCGTAAGATGTTGTTCTTCTCCTAAACCTCCCACGGCAAGCAGGGCTTTAACCTCACTTCAGATGCATCCTTTCAACATGCCAGAAAACAACAGATCAATACAAAAGGTCAGAAATTTTTTTTTAAACTTCAGAACTCCCTTGTTTTTTGCCTATTTGTTGATTCTTCCCTGTCAGGTGTCCAGTTCAATGATTTGCCAAATCATTGTATCAATGACACAGCCAAATGAATACTCCTAAATCATGATCATTTTCCACATCATGAGTCTGACAAGGGAAACATCTACACATTACTTTTAATATCTTGACAGATATATTTTTCAAAACACCTAATTTTTGCCCTGGATTTAGCACTGGTAAGAGCAGTCTGTGTATAAGCACTTCAATTTGGAGAATTCCAGCAGAAATGGTCAATGCACAAATAATTAGCCAGAATAATCCACTGTCAAAGAACAACAGTAGGTTTGACTTCCGTTATTGATTCTGACTCCATACTTCAGAGGCTGCACTGTTTTCTTTTTTGCGTGGAGTTATTTGCTTCCAACTGTTATTAATGATCTGTAACTTTTAGAGGTACCTACATGATTGATTGCTCCAACCATTATTTGGGGGAATAGAGACACTCCTAGTGCTGGAGCTCTTTTGCATCAATAACCTGATAGGACCAGAGGCTTTACTCTTCCAGATCAGGGTCCTTGCCTTCAAAAAGTTAGAAGGACAATTATCTTTCAACAATGGTTATCAATAATAACAATTGATATATCATTAACCAATTAATTTTTTAATCCATTTGTTAAAGAGGTAAGCTTTAAAGAGGTAATTTGTTAAAGAGGCTTACAGCAAGAGGAATGTGTGGAGAATGCAAAAGATGACTTTATGTGAGAAGCTGGCATGAAAACGAGATGAGTGCAGGAAGGTGATAAATACATGTACAGGGACAGGATGAGTGAAGTGAGTGTAGTAGTGACTTTTCTCTGGGGATGGCATGATTATGGAAAAGTTCCCAGCTATAAATATACCGAAAAAAGCTATACGCAATGCTTGGCTAACTCATCCCATGCCACATCCTTTGTTCATGCTACTAATTTGGATCTCTCTGTCACTTTTTATCTCTGGCTGCTATAATCTTTCACACCAACACGAATGCCCCATGCCTAATATAATTTCTACAGTTGTTATTCTGTCCTCTGAACTATTTCAACCATTTTTAAGACAGACTCCCATGTATTATATAGGAGGTACAGCCCTCATTCACTGAAGTACCTCTTTGAAAAAATACCTCAGCACCGATCCAGCTTAGCTAACTTACTGGGGATTTCCCTAGCACAGTAGGATCCCCAGAAGTCACGATGGTGGACATTTGCTCCTGTGTCATCCCTTCTGGCTGCTGCTTGGTTGTGGTGGGAAGACGTGCATAGTTGGAGCACAATGACACCCAAGAGGTGGTGTTGGCAACAGATGCACAGCTGTTGGAGAAACCTCATGTTGGGTGAGTCTGCGGGTTTGCTTTGAACTGGGGGTGGGAGGAGTGTTGCATCAGGATATGAATTAGAATAACCCTAAATCTGCTCTTGTCAGTGCTCGTGGTAGAGCCTTGGCCCAGTGGTTAAAGAGTAGGTCCTCTCTTTCCCATACAGATAGAGAGCAATTTATATCATGCTGTCATAACTTACTCACCCTCTCCTCCCTATGGCCTGAATAATTTGCCTTGATAGTTCATCTCCCTAAGTGATTCTGGGAAAAAGCTAGATGAGCTTTCCTTTGGGGTGAAGTACTTAAGTACTTAAGACTTTCTTAGTCTTAATCCTTTCTTCAGTCTGTTCAGGCAGAACCAAACATTTGGTTTAGTGTTTCTGTTAAGTGTCAGACACGGATGTGTTTTGTTACCCATGTGAATATTTATGCTTACAAGTATTTTGTACCTTTAAAGTATTTTTTTTAACTTCATCTTTTTTTACTTTTTTTCCCTCACTAGTATAATAACACCATTTCCTAAATCCTGTCCTTTTCCTAGATACTGTCCACATTTTCTCTGGGTGTTACTCCACTAATAAAACAAATAAAGACATATGGATTATGGGATCCTTTATAGACCTGCACGGAACTCATCTGGCTCAGCTGGCAGGGGTCATGTAAACCTTCTCCATCCGTTACAGTTTGTGTGGTTTCACACCCAACAAATGTCAAAGCAGAACTCAGCTGCAACTGCCAAGTTTCGTCTGTGTTTGGGTTAAGCCATAAAAGAACCCACCAAATTCCACATCAGTCATATCAGAGTTGCAAGAAACCACCCAGGTTTGGTGAAGAGGTCAAAAATCTGGTGAACATTTTGGCAAATATGACCTGAACAGTGGCGCAAGAAAACCCTGGGTTTTTTTCAATCTTTGTATAGTCTGACCAACCTGATAGTGGGTCCATCCTGATGCCAAACAATTTTTGTTCCCTATAGCTCTTATTTTGTATAGAAACATTCAGAATGAAAGCACAGGCATGATTTGTAGTCCTCTTTAGGCATTTGGACTGTGCTCACTTGCAAGGTTTCTGAGGATGAAGGAGTCTCTCAGTGGTGAAGATTAATATTCATGAGTACAAGGACGGAGCTGATGAGGTGTCATGAGATTCCTAGCTTGAAGAGAAAAGCAGAAGTGGTGAAAGCCTTTTCACCAGGAAGCTTAGTGATGACACCGACTGGTACAATTCTCCAGAGTGTGCCTCTTCAAGGGCATAAATGATCTCAGAGAAGTTAAGAGGACTTACTTGTCTAAGGGTCAGAGCATGCCTGCAAGCTTTGGTAGATCAAGACAACATAGCATGAAGAAGTACAATGGTAGCATGCTTGGCAGCTGTATATTTTCTGGCAGCAGCATCATTTTGGACATCAACTTAAGACAAACAGGCGTAAGACCAACAAGCGTTAAGACCAACCAAGGACGACCAGACCTGTGCTTCTAATAGTCAAGATAAGTGACTAGATGTTTTTCTGGTTCGTTTAAAGTTGAAGGTAAAACTTCAAAACTTCAGGTTAGGGTATTTCCTGTGTATGGTGTCTTGAGGATGTTTAATGCCTTCCACTTACACTCTTTTTAAGAAACAAAAGTTAGGCAAGAAGTATTATCCAAACAGAATTAGCAATATCTTAGGACAAATGTGGGAAGAGACACTAATGAGCAAATTCCTTACCACCAGCTTTTCAGCATCAAAACCAAATTCTACCAAACTTTTTTCTGAAGTTCAAAAAGTTCAGACTTTTCCCATTAATTTGGTTTACTGGGTCTTTTTATTATTAGTTTTAACCCTCTCCACTTCTGTGATTTGGTGTGGAGTAATGCTTACAGAATATGACAGATTGTCTGTGGGTGTAAGTCAGTTCCCCTCATGCCAATGGATTTATTCAATTACCACTCTTTACAGCTGGGCCACTGTGCCCTTAAAAAGCCCAGACCTCAGCCAGACTCTCAGACCTGCATGTTTTTTGAAAAAATATTCAGTTCCATCATTGACTTAAGCACACCTCAGCTTTTGATGTCCATTTCACAATGGTGTTGGAAAAAAAACCCAAAGCCTTGATCTCCAGTAACAACCAAAGCACCATGTAAGTCGTTTCCTCTTTGCACAGATGGGATGAAATGTTATGCCTTTTTTTCACACAGTTTCGATGAGATCTTGTGTCTGACCACATTCAGTTGTGTTGGAAGCACAAGACTCACCCGAACCATTGAATTCAAGAAAGAGATGTCACCCAAAGAAGAATCAGGCACAAGAAGAACAGGCTACAACCCCACTGAGAAGTTGAATGTCCCTTGTGAGAGCCAACACCACAAAATGTTATCCCAACACTGAGCAGCAGACAGTATGGAGGATGGTAAGTGGGCAGCCCTTGGAGGAGAGAGGGAAGGTCAGGAATAGGCTAAGGATACTCATCTGGGTGTATGATGATCTCAGTGCTGGAAAAAATTTGCATAATCTCCCCTATGAAATAATTTCAGACATAGGGTAAATGGAAAGTGATCAGTTTAACTTCTGCCAGCTAACAGTTTGTCAGGCCAAGGTCCTGTATTATTTTCTTTGAATAGGTTTCCTGCCTCAAATCACTTGCAGTATTTTCTTTACAATATGATAGCAACACTAAAATGGATATGTATCACTGCCATGTATTGGAAGGCCAGTGTCGTATGCACTGTACTTCCAGCAGTTAATTGGAACTATCCCATTACTTAAGTTTTTGGGAAGTCTGCAAAGGTTTTTTTGGAGCTAATTTTAGTTCCCTTTTGATTGGTCATAACACGCACCATGGTTATCATGGCAACTTCTAACAGGATGACAACTGGAAATATTTTTCCATGGGGTGTGATGACTTTGTCCTTGGATGCCTGAGCAGGCATCTCGGTCATTGCTGGGTATGAAGTTGCACAGATATGAATGACTTCATCTAGAGATCACTAGGGATCTCCTGTCTCTTGCCAGTTACTTTTCAATGAGTGCTAACAAACAGACCACAGCTCTGGAAGCATCACTGTTCAACTCCAGTAGGCAAATACCAGAGGGACATAAACCTTTGCAGGACCGCGGTGAGAAAGCTAAAAGAAAGACAGCCCCAACGTATCACTTCAGCACCGTATTAGAGACACCCTTACCTACTCGAAGCTCTTGTCCGAAGACTGTTTTCTCTCCCAGCGCAGAGCAGTTCCACCTCCCGTACCGAAACTGGTACTGGCACTCATTGATTCCCATTTGTGCCCCTTCCCCGATCACAATGATGGCATCAGGGCGGCTCTGGCAGATCGCTCGCTGCCGAGGGGCCAGGCCTGGGATTTTGTTGCAGATGATATTAGCTCCTAAAGCCACCACAGATGACAAAGCTCTGAAGAAAAAAAAAGCAGAAAGACACGTTATAACCAAATTGATGCCATTAATTGCTTTTGCCGTGTGCTGCCGTGTGGCAGGCAAGGCGCTGGGCAAAAGAGGAGGTGTTAGAAGTTGGGTTCCTATAATTATGCAGACTTATCCCAACCTCTCTGGTCTGGTAAATGAGGTTGGAAATCTTGCAGTAATTCCTGATCTGATTTGTGCCAGAAACAACAAACAAATGGAATTTTGGCACTTTTGCTTCCAGTCCTACACGCAGCCATCAGCTGATGAGATGTGGAAAGCAAGACATATTTAAAAGCAAAAAATAGTGATAATTGATTGTCTGCGAATCTTTGGAGTTCATGTCTACTTTGAATGGCCTATGTAGATTCAGGCTCAGCGTTTTAGTTACTGCAGCCAGTTCATCCATCCCTCATTTGAAACCATTGAGCACAATTTAGAGAATGACTTCACGCTACCAACCCTCCTGCCCGTTATTACACTCAGGGTAGTGAGTGATTAATGAAAGTTCACCAGCATAACTGTACATTTAGACCTGGCAAATATCATGGAGCACATACGAGTGATCCTTAATATGTGCCATCCAGACTAGATCCAGAACTACATTTGTAGTTCTCATTCTTCAAGTATATTTTCAGAATTCATTATAAAGTTTGCATATAACTTGCACCTGCCATGTTTTCACTTTAGCGCATTTAATTTTCATTTTTCAGCTCACTTTTCAACATCTTTACAGGCTCATTTTTCAACAAACATCTTTACAGGCTACATTTTAAGTGGTCATATTTTGAAAAATAAGACAACGGGTACACGTTCAATGATGCCTCAGGTTGCATCTACCAAGTGCCAGCCAGGCCCATGCTGGGATGCTTCAACTGGCTCTGGACAAGTCAGCAGGAGCAAAGAGAGCAGTATAGCTGTGTTAGCGAAACAAGCCTTGCTCAGCATGGTGTGATGGACCCTGAGATAGCTACGCAACCAAAGCCTGGAAAAGCCCCTGCCATGCTGCCCAGCTGGCTGTCCTGCTCCTTGGCTGGCAAACTGGGGTGCCGAGAGCATTGCTGCTTCTCAGCACCTGCAAGGAAGTATCTCTAGAAACCCTCTCCCTTCTTTAGCTTGTCTCAGCCTGGTATTGGATCATACGCGTAATTTCATTTTCCCATCAAATGCTGTTGTTGACTGCCTCTGTAATGTAAAGAAAGATGCTTGCCCAGATGATGCTGCAGCACCTTGGGTTTAAGTGGAGTTTCACAGTAACAGAAGTCACCATATATGAACAGGTTAGTAACAGGATACAGACTAACTTCTCCATTACCTTCCTCTCCATCTTGAACACTGACTTAAGCCTTTCTTCTTAGTGTTAAAAATTTCCCACTGGGAGTGCTCCTTTTGGAAAATGCTGACTAAACAAAATTGAAGAGTTTTATAGGAATTTATCAACTTCATCGCAAAGGTAACTGCAAAATTACATAAATGTTGCATTTCAACAAAACTGGAGTGTTTCATTTTGCCATTTCAATAAATTACAGTAAAGCCAAAGCAAAAAGGGTGAAATGGAGAACTCTTCCCTGGCCAAAATGAAATACCACTTTTACTGTGGAATGGAAATTCCATGATGATTCACTCTGCCTTTAATAGGTATTTGTGCATCTTTTCCAAAGTTAACAATCCATGAGAAATTTGCCAATTGTGGTTTTTTATTTATGGCTTGGGGGGGGTGGTTATAGATATAGAGATAAGGTATTGCAAACACAGAGCATGCATGCCATGCTACCTATGAAACAAGAATAAGAACAAAATGTAGTTGCAGCTCCGACCACTCACAGTGTTTGGAACCGGAGCGCTCAGACTTGTAGTTTTAATTCATGTTCCTCTTGAGTGCTGAGCAACAAAGCTGGAGCAACAATTGGAACCAGCAAGTCCCCAAGATTCATGCAGGTTTTGAGCTGTTTTGATAATGGCCCACCTCCACTTAACCAAATAAAATACTTAAATTACGATGTCTTTAAATCAGGACTTTCCAAGAGATATGATAATCTTCAAAAAAACATTATGCGTTTGATGTAGAGATAATAAGATTCTCTGACCTTTACAATGGCACTTTATATATTAACTTATAGCTTCAAAAGTTAATGAAAATCACAGGGGAAAGTATCAATATTTAATTTTTAAAAATCAGACACTTCTCAATACTGAAAAGTAAAAGTGTTGTTTTCTTTCATAGCTCATGGAGCTTTTATCTCTCTGACTTCAGTGACTTTCCACATCAAGTAGGATGTACATTCTGAAAATATTGCAGTAAAACACAAAGAAAAGTATTTTTCCATTATAGCTGATGTGTTGTATTCAGAAACATACTCTTTGATGACTCTAAAATGCCTGGACCCTTTCCTAAATCCTGTTAGGATCCAGGTCTGGCCCTTCCATGGTTTTAAAGTTGTGACAAGGGAAAGATACCTTATACAGAGTAAGTAACCTGAAGATGCCGGCAGCACAGGGGACTCTGCCATTACAGCTTAGTCCATGGTTCTTCTGCCTGAGGGAGGCTGAAGGGAACCCAGGTCGGCGACTCGCTCTCTGCTGGGATGCACAGGCAGCAGGTCAGCTGAGGAAAGGGTAGATTTCTACAGCCGTCCTTCAGAGCAGAGCAACAGCCAGGGTTCCCTCGCAGCAACACTCCCCCCGGCTCGGCGGGGTTCTCCAGGTGCCTCTCAGGCTGTGCTCCATCCTTACCCCATCCCCTCCACCTGGCTTTGCCCGGTTCTCTGGGACAGAGCAGGTGCCCAAGCATCCTGCAAGACCTCCCCATCCGGTAACCCATTTCCCTTGCAGCAGGAGCTGCTTCATACACTGACCCTTCTAGGAAAACCTAATCCTGAAGGAATCTGGGATTGGGTCCTAAGAAAGAGACGTGCACAAGCGTTCAGTATTTAAGTTGATGCTCAGCACACGTGCACAAGACATGCAGTTCTGGTCTCCTGGCTGTCTGACAGTCATTGACTTACTGAGGCCACGCACCCAACTTACTGATAAAAACTATATATAAATATTATTTGTATATGATATAAATATTTTTAAAAAATAAAAAAATAAAAATACTGTTAAAAGCTATGAGGTAACTTTCTGACATCAGTTTTTTTAAAAGTGCTGAGCCCCCATAGTTTCCACTAACTATTATCTCAAGTTGAGCAGCAAAAACTTATGACTTTTAAAACAAAGGAAAGCAAGAAGTTGGCTACAGTATTTACCCCACATATAATTTTCTGTTTAGTTCCTTCCTCCATACACATTGCCACTGTCTCATAATTAGGTTAAAGAGTGTATTCTCTGGTCTCTCATTGTTTTTGGAGCAGGTCTTGGTTGAAGTATTTTAATACAGTGGGTCAGTTTATTCATCCAGAAAATAAGCATGATCATATCTGCCTCAGAAAGTATTGTGAGGATATCACAATTATTATGTGTTTGTAAAGTGCTTTAAGACATTCCTCATTAAAAGACTTAAACTGCAATTATTGGGAGTGGGTGGGGTCTTAGTTTATTATTACTTCCAGGGGCTTCCCCCTCTCTGGCCCGAACTTACCAGCATATTGCCTCAGACTTGTTTAGCCTACTTTTAAATAGTTACTATAATTTCAGTGCCAAAAGAAATGCTGAATCATGAAACTGAGGTTTTGGAAAACTTTATTTATATTCAAGAAATGCACCCAACAGCATTTCAAGCTTCCTCTCCGCTATTTCTTGTGGCGTCCCTCAGTTTGTGCGTCCATCACACATTCAGGAGGGTTGCACCGTGCTGCTGCCCCTTGGCAGGTTGAAGGCTACATATTTTTTTTTTTACTAGATGGAGAATGTTTCACTTCATAACTGTCAAAAGGCAGATCCTCATGCCACATTTTGGCATCTTCTCCCATCTAATCTTTCTCTGCGGTGCAAATTTCCTTGATTCTTATCACAAGGAAATCCTGAGTGCAGCGTTTTTTAAGATTTCTGGTGCAGTTTACAGTAATTGTAACCATCCTGCACCATGACAGCCCGCACACACTTCAGAGTTTTATGTTGGGTCATTCACATGGGTTATCCAATTAAACATCATCCGCATGGGTTATCCAACTAAACAGCATTAGTGGAGTAATGTCACATTTCCTAACCAATTAACGGGAGCAGCTGGCATATGGAGAGTCTTCACCTTTCTTCGTCACTTAGTCATTAATCCAAGGGAGACACCACCACTGAAACTGAGCAATAGTTATAAACAGTTACATCCAAATTAAAAAAAACAGTGATCTGGGCTTGGATAGGACCTTGCAGTTCAAACTTCCAACAAACTAAGCCTGAGGAGTGATGTTTTGGAAGGCCTGGTTTCTGCATCAGAATCCTGAAACATCAAGTTTTTCATTCTTTGAAAAAATAACCATGACTGCAGCCATAGCAAGCAAAATTTCATGGCAGTGGGAGACAAATTTCAGCTTATTTTCTGAAATAATGCTTGTTTAATGATGCAAAGACAGATGACTACTGTCGCAAAAAATGAAAATTCTCCCTCAAAATGTATTTCCTATTACGGCTATGTCTTCTCTCCAGGACCTAAACAACTACAGCTTTCCTTTTCACAAAGTTATGTGGAAAAATTGAAATATCATGAAAATTATTATATATTCCAAGCAATTCATAAAAGTAAAGGTCTTTGAAAACACTTCAGAAACTAAACATTAAGGCCTAAAATCACGTGAGTTTTAAGAACATAAAATTTAATGCAGTATTGCTTGTCAGAAGAGGAATGTACTCCTCATTCATAATTTCCTTTCTTGAGTCTCTATTTTATATCTGCAAATGTAGGCATTTGCTTAACTTGAGCACATTAGTCCTTTCATTGATTTCAAATGTTATTAGGTTCTTGCAACTTCAGACGAATTTCACATATAGGAAGGTCATCACTTGAACTGTAGTTTATAGAGGGTCTTAGAGTCTTTGCACAAGTGGAAAATATATAAATATAAAGTAAATCCTTATAATGGACAGTTGTACAACCACAGGCACCACATGAGGAAAATTCTCATTTTTACTGTTGTCAGAAGAATCTGAATTTTGACAAAATTATGAAATAGAACTGTCTATGTATAGATAAACAGCAGTAACTAACCAGTCTTCAGAGTTGTCCCCAAACTGCTGTACAGGCACAGATGTGTACTGAGATTTCTCCAAGGAGCTTAAAATTCAGTTCCGACAAATGTATAACAAAAGAAGATGTAAAATAGAGACATTAAACCAACAACACCTTTCATACAGATAAAGCACTTAACCAAGTGACTGTAACTTTTTGATTTAAAAAAAAAAAAAAAAATTGCCCTAAAAATTCTTCTCTAGCAATCCTTGCTCCCTGGGCAAATAACATTTTATTGCAGGCCAGGGACGGCTTCAGGAGCGACACCTTCTCGTCTGACACCCTCGCTCATTTGTATTCCTGGCTGCACAGCAAGCACAGTGCACATTTCCCCCCGAGCCACCGAGCTGGCCTTACTGCAAGCCCTTTGAATAGGCGCCCACAGGGTCACTGTGATCTCACCCCTAACCCTGCTACTCGATATTCACCTGAAGCTGCTGTTGGGCAGGGGGTTCATTTTCAGCAAGGAATGAAGGGATTTATCTGCACGAATCCCATTAACAGCAGAGGAGCTGCACAGCTTAAACCTCAGCGCGCTGTACCGAAAACTTACCCCACCATCTCTGATAAAAATCCCCATAATGGATTCTTTGTTAGAAGGAACCACCGAGATACTTTGTGGTGACACTGCGACTCATCTGAAACACTACACCACTACTGAATGGCTTCCTTAATTAAGAATTCCTAAGTAAATATTTTGAGCGTGCATCAGTTGCAGAAATTGGCAGGAGCGTCCCGGGCTCTGAATGCCATCTGCATATGTTTAGGCTTTCAATTTTGTTTTCCATCGCTGGCTTTGGGAAATCATTGTTCGGCGCATGTGTTATTGAAATGGAAATCAAATAGGGCTGCGTGGTACTGTCCTGCGGTGCACTCGTCTCTGCTGGAGCTCCAAGCCGAGCCTTCGGACCTGGGGGCCATAGACAGCAACATGTTCGCTCCCATTAAATGAAAGGCAGAGATTTCTCTGAGGAGGTCACCCAAAAGAAAGAGGCCACTAGATTATGTAGTGCGATTGCTGGCATGGTCAAGAATGAAAGTGGTGGGACAGGTAAGCTTGAGGGATGACTCACGCAAGGGCAGGGCATGCCTCAGGCTAAACACCTGCTTTAGAGAAGTGGGAACAAGGACCCCATCCCTGTGTGCAACAGTGATGGGGGAAACATCAGCAAAGCCTTGGATTCGCACCCTCCCCCACCTGCCAGCTGGGAGGCACAGGATGACTGCTATGAAGCGGGCAGCGAATGATTAGGCTTCAGAAGGAAGGAGGGGAGACATTGCCTAGCAGAGAGACGTCCCCAGGTCACAGCACCGGTGTGGCAGTGGCCTGCGTGCTACCCCTAGGACCCACGCTCACAGGCTGCACTGCAGCAGCAAGCACCGGCTCCAACAAGGGGTGTCCTCAGGGCCCACATGTTTTCAACTCCTTGGAGATGACACTTTCATGCAATCCCTGCTGATGTGGCATTTACCCCACTAGTTTTCTTGTGTATAGCAAAGAAAAGCTTACACCAAGTACCAGAAGCAGAAGTGCAAGTGTGAACATTATGAGATAAAATGGAAATGGTAAAAGCCCCATTACTCAACAGAGCACCTTCCTCTACAAGAAGGGTTTGTACCTTCCACTGTGTCTTTAGTTGTTGTGCAAAACCATAGGATTACCAGTGGCCCTGAGCCTGAAATGGAGGGTCGCTGGGGAGTGGTACTCGCTTTGGCTTCCTAATGCAAGAAGCTCCAACTGAAGGCCCAGGAGCCTCATCTAAATAGCATTATGGCAGGGAAGGAGGGCTGGGAGTGGTTAGAGACAAAATTTGACTCTCCAACTCACCAGCTGTCACAGATCCCATCAGTGCTTGGTACCGGCCTTCTGCTAATTCTTACTGGTCATGCCAGAGCAAGAGACAGCAAAAGCATCTAAGATTCAGGAGTATTTCTGACATGATGTCTCCTGAGAATTGTCCTCAAAATGACAATCCAATCTGATTGTAAGTTGACCCATAGCTTATTTAGTGCATGGCTGGTCCACTGTAATAGTTTTTATTCATCAGTCAGTGAGGCAACACCTGATACGTAATAGGGTATCTTGAAGACCTCTTACAGCTCTAGTTTACCTGTATTCATTTTTTTTACTAGGGAAGACTCATGAAAAACAGAAGTGCCTCACATGCCTCATATGTCCTATTGTATAGATCACACTGGCAAATTGGACATTTACATTTACATTGGACCTTTACTGTCTTACAGCAGGCATTCTGAATTTGCATGGCAAACTACTATATAACAAACTTTTCCTTTCTTGTCTCCAATCACATTATTCTAGGGGCATCTTGTTATATGGTGGAAAACATTCACATCTTGTATATATAAAAATCAGTAAAAGTAAAATAGGATGTTAAAATATCTGAAGTGTGGGAAACATTGATTCCAAAGCAATTTGGGTTTCAAGAAGCGTTTGGTTTGCTAAACCAGAGTAAACTGATAGGCCTGTGTTGGAAGCTGCAGGAAGGCAACAGCTCTCCTGGCATGCACGGGGCAATTCGCGAAAGGCTGGAATATTCCTGCTTTGGTCTTGCCAGTGATGAGGGTGGTGAAGTACATGGTGCAATTGAACTTAACTGAGTAAGTTTAATGAAAAATGATGTTGATATAAAATGATTTGACTCTTTTCAAAAACCCAGGACCTTATCAGATTTAGAAATCAAACTGAAACACTTCCGTTTCGTATTTTTTTTTTCTTATGGTTATATAAACACAGTTAACAGGACCTACCATTTCAGTTCTGCAAGCATCCACACGTGTGTTATGCCCTACAAAGTACCAAGCAGCTTCCGCCATCAGTAACAAAAATGTCCATTCCTGAATGCCAAAATGCCTGCTGAGCACTTGCCGTTGGTATTGATTTCTAGCACTATTATTTGCCTTCCACCCCATTTCTGTTTTCCTTTAGCACTAGCAAGATTGATGCTGATATCTAACAGAAAGTTACAGAGTTGTTTGCTGAATAGTGATCCACCACAGTGGAAAGCAAAATTACCTTGCAGAATAACTGTGGTGGGATATTGCAGTTCCCTTGCGGGGGAATACAACTTTGAAATACCAAAACGGCTGGAAGGGATAAGCCGCAGATTTTCTATGTCTACACAAGAACAATTCAATATTACGGAGAAATAAAAATTTCACACTTCAAGATGTAAAATCCATGCTTTTGTTATGTTTTTCATATAGCAATTAAGAATGAATAAACTTCCTCAATTTCACATGACATATGCATAGATATGGGCATTTTCCAAGCTTTATCAATTCCAAGCCTTAATTAAGCATAACTGGAGTGCATATTTTGGTTTTGTCCAAAGTTTAGCAGTCTGCTCTCTCCTGCGAAAAGATTAAAAGGGGAAGAGAAAGATGAAGTCCTTCGGGCAAAGTCCAAGACTTGTCAACACCATACCCTGCTTAATTTGTGAGATCTGATGAAAGTGTATCACAGTCATGGTGTGGCTCTGAAACCATGGTAGAACGGTTCTCGTGCACAGAAGCATATATTCCTTGGTTAGCTCACTCCAAAATGTCATTCAGTTAATAGCAGGTATGCATTGTGTGTTTAAAATCTTAAAGATGGACTGTTGGTGGAATCTATTTTAAAATATATGTTTTGTTATAGTTTCCATTTAACATTTAAGTATATAATATATATATTTGGCTTTGCATGCACAGGAATTCCATGGATATGATACAAAAATTGAAAGTGGAAAGCATGTGATAGTGGGTCTACAGGAAAGGAAGACACCTGCTTCCCAAAAGGAAATCATCTGGCTTTACTGCTATGGTGGTTCAGGTAGGAACTCATTTTTGTTAGCCAAGATCTGAGCAGTCAATGAGAATAAATTCTGAAAATCTACTAATGAACCATTATGTTGGAAAATTTAATCTTTTAAATCTTAAAGACTACGCTGCAGTGGCTGTTAATCATGACGATGAAAGCACGTATATGGCTTTAAGCTACACCTGAAAAGCCATACGAAGTAGTCTCAGAGGTCCTTTTAAGTGAGGAAGGTGGAGAGGCCATATTGACCCCACACACAATGTGCCATTTGGACTAAATGACCACTGGAGGTTGCTATTTGTGCACAGATATATGACCACAAATCAAGCTGTTTGACTGGTCTTGAATTAGCAGCAGAAAAGAAAAAATTAAATTCACTTTGTTAGTGACATTGAGTTTTTATACACTGAATACACCAATATACTCTGAGTCATGATTTATTTCTTCTTTTCCTTTCCTCACCACTATTTTCATGGTGGTAAATCTTTGCTAAGACCATGAGATATCAGGATACGAAATCAAATAACATCCACAAACAAAATCAAAACCAAAAGCCCATAGGCTTGATGCTGTCAGGTTTGCTTACTGGCCTGTTTCTACATCTGGAATGGGTGCATTGCTCAAACCAGTGGCAGCATTTGTCATTCCCATCTGCTCTAACTGTCCCACTTAAGGCAAGACCGTTGTCTGCCAACACAGAGGATGAAGAGCGTAAGGTCTTCTCTTGATTTTTCTTTACGATTGATGAAGCTTTGGGATGACACACCATCAGGGAAGGGCAGTCTCTCCTGCGCAGGTGTGCAGGAGGTAAGGAAGTGTGAGGAACTGGGCGCATCCTTGACAGTGCCCAAGTGTACCAGGCAGATCGTTGGCTCCTTGACATACTCTCAATTTGGTTGCAGAGCCTTGAGCCCTAGACTTTTTCCCACTCAATGGCCCACTTTTACCTTTCCGTCAAATTACACTAGTTGGTGTACACCCATTTATAGTGAACACGCTTGCAACGTTTCCAAGAAGTGAGAAAAACTGGGAAAGAAACACAAAGTCCCAGAAGCAGAAACCATTGGCCTCTCCAGCTTTGGCATGAAGGCAGGTATTCTTTGCCCTTTTCCAGAGCAACTAATTACATCACAGTTTCTCCCAGGTGATCTGCTGTTGGAATCAAGATATTTTGTCTCTTCTAATATTTTTATATCGATTTAGAGGCCCCACACCCATTCTGTGGTTAGTACTGTCATGTTGCTACCAGTAAGCAAAATGCCACATCACATTACTCAGTGGCAAGTCGGCACAACCAGAGAGTCCACAGAAAATTACACAGGCACAAGCTAATGGAAGCAGCAGAGCAGCATCTGTTCAATTTTAGGTGACACAGCAGATACAGCCTCCCTCCTGTCCTTGGTGTTGGAGATGCAGAGTAGTTGCACAGGCAACCCGCCTCTCAGACCAGGGCACTTCTGCGCCATCACCCTGCCGTGAGCTCAGCCTCATTCAGACATATCCAGACTAGCTTTAGGTGACCTGTCAGAAGTTGCAGTGTAACCACCGTAGACCTGAGATCGGCACAGGCTGATTGCCTGGGTACTTGTCCTGCTCCTGGAAGAGATTTGGCAACCAAGAGGTTGTGCTATGGCTAGACAGGTAGCTTTAAATGAGCTCACTAGGCTAACTGCGACATGAGCATGCTCCTCAAACAGAGGTGCCCTGAAAGTCCCCTTCAGCCAGCACAGCTCAGATAAGATCTTGCAAAGCCTTGATTTAAAGAAGGAAAATGCTGTTAGGACCAGCATATTAAATACAAGAGATCTACCACAGATTTCAATATGCTAGGTGCATAGTTGACACCTTTCATGCTTTCGTGGTCATGTAGTCCTATTTGCTTCAGCAGGAAATTTGCTATTAAGCAAGCTGCAAGTCAGCTTAAGTAAATGTATCAGAATCCATCCCTGCATAGAGACTTCATAGTAAACACCAGATCCCAAAATGCGTTGAAGAGGTAGAAGCTTTGCACTAAGGCAGATACCTAAGAAATACAGAGTGCAGAAACACTGCATTCAGTAGGTTTGTTATACTTTTAATAAATGTTTGTCTAAAAACAAAAGAAAAAAAAATGCAGCATATTTTTGAACAAATACCAAACTGAATTGCCCTTGTAAAAATATTTTTTTTAATAGCCTATTAGTGCATTAACTAATCTTGCCTTTTCTCTTCAGACTCTGTTTGGCGACTTTTATTTCCCAGTGACAAAATTATCAGCAGCCTTTCTACACCATCATAACTAACCATAAGCAAAACCACTTGCCGTTTTTATGGAGCAGGCCTGCATTCCTTGCACCCAGCGTAACTCCCACTGGCTCTTGATAATCATGCAAAGAGAAATTCTGATCCATCGGAGAGATAATTTATGCTTAACTTCCTTACGTGAATTATCCCATTGAAGTTGCAAGACAGTTTGTGTATGTGAGGTTATTCATGTTAGTAAGCGAACGAAAGAGGGCTTGGTTGAGAGTACACTATGAGACTCAGCAGATCTTCAGATCTGTTCCCAGAAGTTGGACATTACTATAAAATGGCTGCAGTCTGAGAAAGCCTTGAGGGTAAAAAAAAGGGGGGAACCCCGCAGAAACTGTAGAATATAAAAAACCTATTTCCTATGAAGACTTCCAAACATTCAAAACATTATTGTATTCAGCATGTGGGCTCTCTGCTAACAGAAACACTGTGTTTTATAATCTGAACTGTCAACACTGGTGCAAAACAATGTAACACCCAACAGGGCTATCCATTAATTTCTAAGGTTTCTTTCAGCTGCTTATTTCAAAATTTTAATTTTGAGTGATGTAAGAGCCATGGTAAACCACACAGTAACTTTTCTAGTTCCCTGGCTTGTTGAGCTTATTCCAGGTGTTCAGAAGGATTAGCAAAAGCCATTTTGAGTTATTTTTCCAGAGGGAGTTTCTAAATTTGGGAGGCAGCCATAAAAATTGTGCATCTGTGTTATTATCCCAGTGGCCTGTGCTGGGTGTGTCCCTGGTTTTTTGCAAATCGCTATGAAAGCAGCTGGATGAAATACTTCTCCTTCTAAAATCTTCTCTCAAAAGATTACACACACACTGACAACCATACATACGCAAGCATTTACCTGCATTTTTGTTGTGGTGTATATTGACCCCAATTAAGCTTCTTCCTGCCTTCAAACTGAAGATGTTGTTGGCTATGGGCATCTTGCATGCCTTCTTCCTCCATTTCTCTTTCTAAATCTAATAATTTAAAGAAATCCCTTTATGGCCATGTAATCCAAAGAGTGAACATATTTAAAGAGGTAAGTGATAATAAATGTTTGGGATTCACAGCTGAGCCAGCAGAGGTGGTACTAAAACAGCTACGTAAAAATGAAGCATATGAAATCTATAGGGTATATATAGGCAGATGGTGTGGCGCACACACTGTCAGTCAGTGAGCACCCAGAGCAGGTTAAGCATGGCTTAACAGCTACATCTGAGTCACACTCTAGTCTTCGTCTTCTGCCAGCCTCACACTCTTAGACAAATCTTCCTTCACCGCTAACAAATACTTACTCTGGTTTTTTCCCTAGTCTGTCACTCTTTTGCCACTGCTTTTTTTAACCTTTTTACCCTTAAGTGCAATAGAAATTGATAAAGAAGTGTAACCTTTCTGTCTGAATTACATTTAACCATTCTAAAGAAGAAAAACTAGCAACATCATAGACTATAATTAAGTCCTGAAACTATTAAATTTTCCTAAAATCCTACAAACTAAATATCATTAAGCCCTATGGCACTTACCCACCTCTCAAAAGGTGAGGTTAGTTAAAAAGGCTTGTGATTATAGCCAAGGATAGTCGTGGACATGCTCTAAGATGTAAAATCTGCAGCCTGCATTCTTAGTTTCTCCCAGTGGGTACCCAGATGACGTGACATGCCTTTGTGTGTGGTGTTAAGCCAACCCTGGCAAAACAAAGCACACACTTATCTTTAAGAGTACCAGCAGAATACGTTCACCAAAGGATCTATAAGCACATGCCAAAGCACTCTGTTGGACTGGCATATGTATGCAGAGCAGTGTGCAGAGCTGGCCACTGTATGCTTACGCTGAAAGGCTCCCATTAGGATATTACAAGACCACAAACGCTGGAGACTGAATGAGCTACATTCCCGGGAGAGAGTCTTGTGAGAAAGCAATGTGGTAATCACTTCTGTCTGAATGGCGGTGGGAAGGCACGGTATTAACAACAGAAGGGAGTAAATAGGACAGAAAGTGACCTTAAGGACCCAGCAGTCCATCCACCTTCTCTGAGGCAGGATCAGCTACACACTTCTCACCCCTGACAGATACTTAGTACTATTTATAAAAACACTCTAACTTAATTTTCCCTAAATTTCAACAATTAAAACTCAGTGCTTCTTCTCTGATGTCCCATGGAAACAGAGAATATTTTGTCCCCAGATGTCTTGCACCATCTTTTATGTGTTTTATAAACCTTCTGCAGAGCAAAACTGTCCTCATTCAACTTTTCCTCTTAGGCATGAGACCTCCAATCATTTCTATCGCTCTCTTCAATGTTCCCTCCCACTGGTCCATGTTTTTCTGCATAAGAAGTGCTAAATTGAATATGATTGGCACTGAAGGAAATACACTCCCCTCTCCTCCTCACAGGGATACAATAATAAGATAACTGGTTTTGCTACCCCACACATATAGTGCCATTCTGGATGCTGCCTGCTACCCACTGATCCTGGGCTTAGCTCTAATTCGGGCTATACCCCAATGCAGCTGTGATCAGTGGGTATCTTCTATATCACACTCTTACCTTTCCTTGCTTACCAACATTATGTCCCAAACCAAACTCCAAAGTGTCCCTCTTCCCTTCATACCACAGTCTGAAAAGGCACGTAGCAGAAAAGGCAGGAGTGCTGCTGCTCTCAGGTTTGGTCTGGCGGAGAGCTGCCCTATACGAGGGGGTTGACCAACTCTGCTGACTTAATTAAGGACCAGAGACCTCAGACCATCTGCAATACCGAGGCTCCCTGATTGCCCGTGTTAGATTAACCACCACACGCTGGGATAGCTGTAGGTGAGGGGCAATGAGCTGATTTGAGAAATTGTTGGTATTATATTGAGAGTGAAACTTAATATATCGAGTGTATCAAAACCAATACTGGCTCAACACTGAGGTCTTCCTTTGTATCCTTCGTAGCAGTATAAAAGGAAAATGAAGCAAAACACTGCCAGTTCTGAAAATAGGTACATGTGGAGGGAGGAGAGAAACAGAGTTGAGACCTGAAGTAAAATGACTATTTAGACCTCATTTTACAGTGAGTTCCATTGCTTCTGACTTCTTCAGTTCCTGCATAGACCCAATGTTAAGACTATCTTGCAGCTGTGTCAAATGGACCTTGCAAAAATATTTTGACTCCTTGAACTTGTGTCTCACCCCCTCATTAGTGGAACAGTAGCAGTTGTACAATTAGTGTCCAGTTATCAGCACTTCCTTGATTTGCAAATAAGGGGAGTTGCAGCATCTGATTTTGAAAATGTAGGGCAGATGGAGGGGAACTACAGTAAAAAGTGTAGAAACTCAATTCGCATAGATTATGCTTGATATTTACATCAAAGCTTTTAGTGTCTGAGACAGGGTAAATTCTGCAAGTAAAAGTATTCTCACTAAATACTTAAAATACAAAAACGTCGTGTTTTAAAAACATCTGTTTTGAGAGTCTTAGAAATGTTGCATGTGTCGGCTTCCATGGATACACAGTCTGAACAAATCTAAACCAAGTTTTGGTGCAGTATTGAGTAGAATTACAGCAGAGGAAACTAGTTTCCCAGTAAGTGACAGCCAAAGTAGGCTTGACACATTTTTGGTTTCATTGCACTTCTGAGAATCAGAATAACTGTGCAGGAGAATTTCTCTAATCAGAGATTTGTGAACTGGTTAAGAGAAATGAGGTGGCATCACTTCCAGACTTACTGGGTCATTCTCCCATGTCTCAAAACAAAGTCAAAGAAGTTTTTGTTGTAAGGAATGACATGTGTTGGTGAAAAAGTGTCTTTCAGTCGCAGGCTGAAATGCAGTCTCTCTTTGTTTAGTTTCTAGACCAGTCCGTATGCTTAAGGGACCCTAGGAGTTAAGATTAAGATTCCATACCGTTAGATGCTTCTGAATTTGCTATAATTCATGGATTTTCTGTAGAATGTGGTATAAAACTTTCTATCCAGTACCACTTTAAATAAACAGCTCTAGAATTAAGCCAGCATTTACATTTTTTTATTCAATTTCTGAGCATTTCATCCTAGTAAAAATCAAAGTGCCTTGTTTTATTGGATTACCATTGCATTATTCCATCAAAGTGAATCCTTAAACTCCAGTTTCTCTAGTTCACACACAAAGGACTTGTACTGTACCCTCGAGCTTTCCTAGCTTAGCCTATAGGATCCAGGATGAAAGTTTACTGTCATGGCAAAACAAACATGTAGCACAGGAAAGATATCACTGTAATACAAAATTGTGTGGAGCCTGAGAGCCCAAAGTAACTTTGAGAGCTGGGTTTTGGTTTCTTTGGATCTTTAATCCCCAGAATAGCTCAATTTTTTTGTCCAAATTGTTCACCCAGGTCTAATGACCATTGAACAGTCTAGCAGGCACTACACATGAGACAGGATTAGGAGGTCATGGGTTCAGTCCGTAAGTAGGACCACTCACCCCTGTCACAAATCTACTCAGTTGACAGACAATTCTTTGTGATGAGTTGGCCACCCATTTGGAGGGTCAACAGAAATCTCGCTTATTTTGAAAATTTGACCATGAGACACAAACTGCCTTTCTGTGTGGGGAAGCCCACCCCACAGACACCAGGAAAAAAAAAAAAAATCACAGTTCATGCTGTTCAAAATCCATCCTCCCAAGGCTCTTCCTGTGGTGGCCAGTGTTTTCCAAGTTGAGTCCTTTTATTCTGATTTCTGGTGTGTTCTAAAAAATACTTACAGAATGCTGTAATAATCTTTGTTTTAAAGGAAAAACTAGTTGCAGTGGGTGAACGCCATACATATTTGTTCAATAACTTTAATAAAGAGAATGTTTTGAATGCTTTCACAAAAAAGGTATTATAAAATAATACCTTAATGCCATGTCTTAAAGTATACTTTAGACCTCTCAAGCATCATGTTTGTTATGCTTCAAAACTTCCTGTCACCCAGAAAGAAAAAAAAAAGTCCACAGCATTCTTTCTGTCTTACAGAAGTACAAGAGTAAGAAAATCGCCCCTTTGGGGTTTTTTTGTTTAGTGTTAGGAAAACTATAGCTTCATGAAGGATCTGATAACTAACCCATATGGTGCATGATCCTGATAATACAATCCAAACATCACAAACCAACTCCCAAAAGCTAACAAGAATCAGCGTCTTTGTTGCAGAACAAAACAATGCGATCTCATGTTAACCCAAAATCCGGTTCCTCTGGAGATACCAAATGCCTAATTCACAGTGAAAATAGATGGTGATAGATGATGAGGCATGTCCTACAGTTTGGTGTTGCCTCCCAGAGATGAAGCAGAGGGCTTGATCTCTTGTGGTGTTAAAAATCCTCTGGCATCTTTTGCAGTCAGAGAACTGATGGAAAATCTTGCTTGTGTAAAATTCCTGTAAGTATTAACTATATATTATATTCTCCTCTTCCTGTTTAAACAGTTTTTCTGCGTTTGGTCTGCACAACGACCATCCTAGCTTTTTTCTGGTAAAGCTGGGGGCAAGAAACCTGCTGATTACTTGAGTAAATGTGATACTGTTTCCTGCCGAATGGCTGATATTTTCCAGTTCCGAATTGAATGATTCTACCTAGGAATTTAGACATGGTTTGGTATTTAACCCTATGGCCCAGTGGGACAACCCTGTGAATGTAGAATTGAGCACACATGTGAGAGGCCTGCAACTGTTTTGGGACTCCTTCAGAAGGGACAAAAATATCGTATATTCATGACTTAGTTATATACAACGCATACAAAGTATAGGTGGATGTGTCTCTAACTCAGAAAGAAAAGGTGTATGCTTTTGTGTTTGTAAGGATGCTTTCTGACTGGAGAAGTGAAGTGATGCCAGGATGGATTTTGGCCATAACCTACCACAGAGGAATTGTGGGTGGCAAAAGAGCTGGCTTACAGTATGTCCAGACTTATGAAATAGGCTTACTACTTTTGAACTTAAATCGTGTATTTTGAGGATCTCAGGGCTTTCTAGAAATGGCAATGAATGAATCCACACTGCATAGAAGAGGATGATCACCCTTCTCGTTTTGCTAGTAGAGGAAAATGTGATTCACAGAACAGGAGACTTCAAACAGGAAGCTTGGCATTATCATTTTTGTACCATAGATCCTTTTTGAACCATAAATGTAATGATCAGTCCTCTAGCCAGTTTGGTTATTAAGCTCAAAAGCACCCTTGTGCTATTTCACTGAAAGACATAAACAATGACAGTCAGTTTCTTGGTGAAGAGATTATTCTCAGTTCTGCCAAATGTTCAGCACAGTGTATCCTCCGTCTCTACACAATATCACTGCATAAAACTCTAACGCAGAGAAAAGTTCGTCAAGAATAAGAAATGTTTCTCATGACAAAAAAATCAGTCACTCAGAAGGAAAACGTAAACCCAAAAGAGAAATAAAATACTTTGTGGTATAAGGTCCTAACATTGCAGCCCACTAAAGTCATTTTTACTGACTGAAGTCTACAGCAAGACCTGGCTGAAATGCTAATAACTTCCAGGGATGAGATAGGAAAGACCAGAGAAACTGGAAATCTTGGGAGAAAGAGACCTCATACACCAAACCTGCTGCCCTCCGTTGTTAGAGTGTCACCTATGTCCATAATGCAGTCATAGCTATGACAGCAGCATGGGAAGATCTACACAAGAGATGAAACAATGTAAAGAAGACAGAAGGGAACGCAGTCTGGTCTGAAGAAGCTGAGCTTGGTAGGGCTGCTAGTCCACGCTGAGCACCACACTGCGCTGCTAGTGGTACCCAAGCTAAGCAGGGTCTGGTGATACCAACAGCTGCAAAATGCAGCCATGGCAATAGTGATCCCAGAAAAGGTGTGCACTATGGCAGAGATGATTGAGCTGCTCAACCTTAGATGACTCAGCATGACAAATACAGGGATTGCAAAGGAAAATATAATTCTACCTACCCAAGATAAAAAAAGTGATAATTCAATAGTGGGTGTTTGCCTGATGGCTTCTTTCCAGCTATAGAAGAAATTCTCCTCCAGCTCTTCGAAGATATAGTATTTTTTAATTTGAGAATGAGAGGACGAAAAAAAAGATTGGCTCATTTCTTTTGGTTAGTTTCTAGAAACTGATGTTCTCCCTCCCTTATTTCCCTCTCCACACCCAATGACTGCAGTATTCAGTGCTGAAAGGGAAAAATCTTCTCTGAGGGTGAAAAGGTAGTTCCTTTTCTATAACCATTCAGTCCTTGAATTCTGTGTAGAAACTGTCAATGAGGCAATGGCAGATAATGGCAGCTGAGGTGTTCCGGGCTGCTGGAAATTATCCCAAGGCTGGTCAAACTCACGTCATTCAAAACTACTAGTTTCATCAGGATCTGAATCAACGGTATGAAAATAAAAAACTGTATTATATTTGCCTACAGCAACTTGTCTCCTTGATCACTGATTCTTTGCAATGCCCTTATGTCTTTATATGGGTTTAAAATTCTGCACCAAATACTGCAGATTCCATCAATATCACCCGCACTTCATTTAATTCTGCGAACTCACACAGAAGTAAGCTAATATTTTCAAACTCTTGTTCCTTCAAGCTAGAGGGGATGGAATTAAGTATCCCTTACTCTGAAGCATGGTAAACTGTTGGGTGGCTTTTATTTTTGTCTTATTGACAGACTGTCTTCCTAGTGGCTGAGGTCCTTGGGTTTGATTGCAAGTTGTTGACTTGCAAGCTTACAGCTGTCCTGGCCTGTGTTAAGTTATAAGGAAAGTTGTGTAGAAAGCAGCCAAATTGTAACCTGACACTGGTATAGATGACTAAAAAGAAAACATGAAGAAGTGGGTCCCTGTGAAGATCTTGTGAGTTACTGCAGCTAGGAATCAAAGTCGGACTTCTGCGATTTCTGTACAGCAACTTTATCAAGGAATTAAGTGTTGCTGCAGCAACTCTACACTTATCCTTGCTACAATGCATTGCTTTCCATTATTTTTTCTTAATTGGCATCTGCTGTTGGTGGGATCCAACACATTCTGAACCCTCCTCTGAGCATAGTGAGACACTGTACAGGCAAACCAAATAATTTTCAAACCTGTACTGTGTGAAATAAAGAAAAGCCTAGGGTCTTAAAAAATCAGGGATTAAAAATTCCTAGCAATAGCAATAGATGAGAAGTGGTACTGTTAGAAATGTGAATACTGAGGCACAGAACTATGCAAAAAAATGTTTGCTTTGAATTTGAATGTGGCAATTAATCCAAAACATCTTGTGCTTCACAAAGCTTTTAATGAACTTCAATAGCAAAGCTGGAGAAGAATATCTTAAATGGCTCCCTACCATCTTAACTTAGTGAAATTTTTCATATGCAGTATCTTTGCCAAGCAAACTCTTATTCAACTCCTCAGTGCTTATTGAAACTTGCAGAATTACCCATTCCCTTTTGGGATTGAGTGATTCCAACCATTATAGCACAATGTAAAAGGAAGGGATCAAAACCCCACACAGGAGTTTGTAGAAAATTGTTAGCTCTAGTTTCCAATAGATGTACACCTTTAGACAGGATCAAAACCAAGCAGTTGCTGGACACTAGATTAAGTTTTGTTGGTTTTAGTTGTCTGCCTCAATATATTCCATATTTTAGAGGCTTACAGCTTCAAAATAGCATGGGAAGCCTCCCTGGCATATACTGAGTGCAGTATTTTACCACATTTACCTTCCTATTGTCTTTCTGAATGAGAGACCTTAGCACTATGATGTCAAACCAGGGAGATGACAGGCCAGATCATCCCATACGTTTAGGATTTGAAATGGAAATCTGAGAGATTGTCCTCTGGAGTCACAGACTCATAGAAAATCAGGCAACCTGACTCAGGTCTCACGCTGTTCACATCTAGGGTATCAGCTCACTTCCCATGTTCACAACCTGAGTCAGGTTGTGTGAGGGATGCATCAGACAGGTGCAGGATATGGAGAGTCTTCTGGTCCTGAAGAGCAGCCTATGCTCGCTCTCCTTGCTTACCTATTCTTCCAGAAGGTCCACAGACAAGAGGTGGAGAGTCACTTCTCCAGTGGCTCGGATACTGGATCAAAATAACAAGATCTGGTCCTAGTCTTGGCTCTGATTTGCTGTGCATCTTTGGGTAAGCCACTTCATTGCCTTGTGCTTCTTCCCTGCTTGCTTGCATTTATCTGTTTTACCTTCCTAGATGGCATGTGGGCCAGGACGGTGACTTGCCTGTTCTTGTAATCTTTTTCACGGTACAGACCCAGTGCTAGGCATTAATTCAGTTGAAAAATTAACTAGAAGGCACATACCAACTGACTCCCACATAGGTACCACCAGTAACAAACAAGCTGACAGCAAAGGAAGGCATTAAAAAATTAGGGAGTACTATCATTTTTAATGCTTCCCTCTGCCATGCAAATTATCCTTTTCAAACTCTTTTAAATGATCCTGATCATTTTTGCTGTAGTTGCCATTATTCATTTGCATGGAAGAAAGATGTTGGGTTGGGATTTTGTTTTGTCTTTCTAGCTGCCCATAGGTTTTTTTCCTAGCTGAGCTGATGTTGTTGCCAAAGTAATAATTCTAAAACAAACCATCCTCTTCACTTTTGCCAGACATATGTCAGTGTTTTCCAGCTCCAGAGAAGGTACATGAGTGCAGGTATAGCAAATCTTAGGTGTCTCCTTCAGGTGGCTCAGCAGTACCATCTTAAGGATCATTTTCAAATTCAGCTATGTTAAACAGACTAACATTAATTAACATGTTAGTTGCATGCCTAAGATGTTAATGTTAGTTTGTGTATCAATGATCTCCTACTAAAGGCAAGGAGGACATACTGAATATATTATATCTCAAATTCTTATCATAGATGCAGCCCAAGTATAAATACAACAGAAGTTTTGTGAATCTATAAATGCTGACTATGTTGACTCCCCATTTGGCAATAACACACCTCTTCTCTGCTTCGCTGTCCTTTACTTCCTTGCTTGCTGCACATCCCCCTTGGTCTGGAGGAGCTGAGCTCCCACCAACAAACTGAAGCTGCCGTGCTGTGCCTTGGCTAGTGCAACCATGGGACACCCATACCTGTGCTGCCTCTCACTCCTCCACCTTGGAGGAATCGAGTGGCTGCACACTGCCATTTAAAACTTTGTAATGTCACCCAAATCCTCTTTTGACCCCTAAAGAGGTCACGAACTACTCACCTGAGAAACCCAGAACTAAAGCACATGCTGGAAAGGATACAGACTTTATGTGAGCGCTTCCCAAGGTGAACAGCCCATCACTCCCCTTAGCAGTTTGCTCTAGCGATTCGTGCTGTAACATTTGCTTAACATTTGCTGTCATAAAAATCTGAATGATTCTGTTTTCAGCCTCCAGTCATTGACTCAGACACTAACGTTTCTCACAGAAGAGCAAACAACAGCCAAAAAGAAAACTGCAACCTTCGCAGTACGAAATTTAGTCTGCCCTATGACACTGACAGAAGCATCCTAAGATATAGCTGCTTTCTCTTTCTTCACTAACCAATCTTACTGTTTTTCCTTGGGGTAGTTAAATGGTGAGATAGTAAATTTAACCCATTGCTTCCCATGGCTTAAGTTCTTCCCCGATGCCCACTCTCTTTGGGTGTTCAAAGGCTGGAGGGTGCTACAGTGCTCACTCTACAAGCTTAGCCACAACCTAGGGGCCTCTCAGAGGGACAACTCTCACCTTTCCAGACCTGCCTCTTGGCCTTGGAACTTGGAACGGTAGAAATAGGGGTGTTAATTACTGCTAGTTACGAAACTGGCTTGGTGGGACCCATGGGGGAGCTGCTGTCAAGCAGCAACATCCATTTTCTCCTCAACCACCCAGCAGCCATGGTGTGACGACGTCTTCCAGCCAATGCTGCTCTAGACAGAATTTGGGCTGCTTACCATGAAGTGGGAGATCTCTGCTCCATGAGCTTTGGTCAACCTCAGGCCACCACTCTTCTGTTCAGATGTATTCCACGATATCCTGCTTCTACTACCACCCTTCTTCATTTACCCTGGCCCAACGCAGCCAAGCTGGTTTGCAGGCTGCACCTTTTATAGCTTTTTTTTCTTAAAAAAAAACCAAAGCAAAACCAGAAATTGATGGGGTTGATTTTTTCTTTCAAATAATTGTTAACTTCACCTTTGTTACAGATACCTGCGTGCGCGCGCGCGCACACACACACACACACGTAGCTATGCTCACACACCCCCAGCCATTCACCTTGCTTTCCTTTTCTTGCAAAGTGTAATCAGTCGTAGAAATTACAATGTGTTCTAACATTTTTATCTAAAAATACACCTTGTTTTAATAAGACCTGCAGTTTAAAAGTTAGGATGGATTTAACCAAGAGCTTATAAGCAGGGTACAGTCTTCAGCAAACTGCCATGTGAAATTATCACTTAGTGGTTTTCCATCAGCTATGTGGCAAAGTTTTAATTTGCCCTGTGAATGCTTCTGTTTCTTTGGCAAGACACAAAGTAGTTCTTTTTTTTGCCCTGCAAAGGCATCCAAATATGTCTCTTCATTTACTGAGTTGTTGACACAAAGGAGTCCAGTGTAATAGGCCAAGTCGATGTATCTCTTCATTGTGAGTAAGGCTAGCAGGATTAACCTTCCAAAATGAAAGGGGTGGAATAAGCCAAATACCAAAGTCATTAGAGTAATATGAGGTATGAGTTTGGGCAATGCCTCTAAAATCCCAAACTGTTAAATTCTAGGATTTAACAGGCTTCAATTAACTTGTTAATTTAAAAGTGAGTGAGCCAATATATTATGATATGTCATAGAGGATGCCTCAGAAAAACAAGTATGGAACGAACTGTTCCCTAAAATGGAAAAAAAAAATTAAAAAAGACAATTTATGTCAGGGTTTCATTCTATCAGTCTTTCCATTTAAACCACTGTAAGCATACATAATATTAACAGATAGAAAGCAATTCTACACTAACATTTTAACGTCAAAAGGTTGAGCACTTGTAAGTTAGGAAATGCCAGAAGGAGAAGTGACAGTGAAACTTTAATTCACCTGTCTTCTGTGTGTGCACAGTGATACAGCCTGCAGTTCAACGGCAGCACAACCTTTTTTTCCACAGGACCCTCTCCTCCACTTAGTGCACAGGGTGGATGCACTCCCTTGATGAGGATTGCACAAACAAGTGCTTTCTCTTGTTCACTGTGCACACCCCAGGCTTTATCAGCGCTTCAAACTCCATTTTATTGATGAATTCTGAGCTTGACCCTGGCTTTTGTATAGTGCTGATCAATACAATGTGTGAGAGCATCACAGGAAAATCATTTCATAATATCCCGTTGAGGAGAGGAGACGTGATTCTTCCCACCTTAGAAATTTAGCAAGATTTATCTATGAAGTATTCACCTATCCAACGAGTTCAGTTTGACAACTCTTAGGACAACAGCCTTCAAAATAATTTTTTTGTCTGAAACACTGATCCTTCTGACTTCTGCTGCAGCTGGGATTGCTCCCCACCTCAGCAAGTCACATCCTGGGAACCCGAATCAAGCAATCAAATACAGGGAACAGCTACTACTACCAACTTTAAAAAAAAAAAAAAAAGTTTAAATGACTCAGCTAGCAATACACAGGCAGTCGGGCCAGGGGAAGGAATGGGACATAGCTCCTGATAGCAACACTCAAACACTTGACCCACAGGACCTTCCCATTACCCCCCAGACAGCCTGTGCTCAATCACAGCCCCTGGAGGAAAGCCTACCGACCCAAAGTCACTCTAAGTAAATGCCCCAGAGCGTGCACTCCTGAGGCAGGGATCCTGTAGAAAAATGTGACCGTGAATTAAAGACCACATACTAATGCACACTTAGGTGGGAGCCACAATCAGGACTCATTGGCAGTTCCCAGGAAAAAAGAAATAACTATTAAACTGAAATTTTAACCCAAACTTGGAGTTTTCAAATGTAAAATTTGGACATAATTCTGATACCAATGGCAAATTCCTGTTCAAGAGCACTCTAGAGATTATGAGAGAAACAGTCATGAAGGTCAGGGCAGTATCCTTTTCCGTAGCCTCTTTCTAAGAGTC
The DNA here is from genome assembly GCF_000699105.1 of Pygoscelis adeliae. Classification (NCBI taxonomy): domain Eukaryota; kingdom Metazoa; phylum Chordata; class Aves; order Sphenisciformes; family Spheniscidae; genus Pygoscelis; species Pygoscelis adeliae. Next base: position 1,035,348 of record NW_008824770.1, read on the forward strand.
TTCTGAACTGTCTTGTCTGAAATTACTGAGGCAGTCACAGAACAGGAAAAGTCTCAACACCAAATTAAATGCATAACAATCCCTCCTACAATTTCGGATAAAAATTTTCCCTCCCTGCCTTGGCTTGTATGTATAGTCCTAACTTATATCAGCTGTGGCCCAGTTTCTCACCCCTATATCCATTCTGAAAAGTGCTCTACTTAACCTGTAGATAGAACCACCTGAGAAGGTTTAGAGTCCAGCGTTGACAATTATATTTGAAATTCACTCTAATCTGTCCTCCAGAAAAGGAAAAAAAATAGATCATTTCTGCATGTTGAGAATGCCCAAAGTTTAGGCTTTATTTTATAACATTCTAAAAGAGTCAAAGAAAACTCTGTATTTCCCCAGGCGTTGTACTGCTGCCTTACCTTCAAAGATGCATTTTTATTATTTTTTTTCACAATGTCTTTTTTGTTATTAAAATCAAAAAGCTATGTAAGAAGATTGTTATAATGCTTATCATTTCCTTCACCCTCCAGTGCATTTTCTGAAGAAAGAAGAAAAATGAATCATTGACAGGCTATTGCACCCCACAGGGGTGAGAGATATCCCTTGTGAGAGATAATGTTGTGAAGTGAAAGTAGTAAACGGTATTCTTTTCATTGACAGAGTTCCCCAAAAGCAACTTTCAGAGTTAAAAATATTTCTGCATAGATCATAAGCCTCATATTTCAGTGCCATCTGAAAACCAAAGCAAGCAAGACACATAAAACTGAAATGAAGTGGCACTTAAAAAAAAAAAGAAAGTATCTTGCCATGTTTTTTGTGCAAAACTTATGGAGTTGTGGAAAGAAAAGCCACTAGAATAAGAAGGGTTTTTCTTGTATTGTTCATGCATTCTAGAATCCTTTTAATAAGACATTACCAGGAAAAATAACACAGCATCTTTCTGGAAAAGCTAATCATCTGATCTTGTTGTCCACGCCACATAATTGCTGCTAATCCGTATTCCATTATGTCATACTCCGCAATACCCCTTCCCTTGCATTCACAGTCTTGTTATCTCTTTTTCCTCCACTCACGTCTTCTTCTCTGGTCCTTCTAACCACAGGAAACAGTTTTCATTTAGTACCTTCTGAGAGTCTGTGGTTGCTAAAACCTCTTTGGTATTTATGATAAATGTTAGTATCTTTAGGATTCAATTGACTCACACAGCAGCCCTCTGCTCTTTCATGGTATTTGCCTTCCACCCACACTCTCTACCCAGATTTGAGCTCGCTTCTCTTTCTCTCTCTCTCTGTCCCTCCCTGTGACTCATTCTTGCTGCCTGGAAGTCCCAAGCACACTTCGGCAGCTCTAGA
>NW_008824770.1:1036758-1056299 GCF_000699105.1 Pygoscelis adeliae
CTGAACCCCTTACCTGAATTAGAAAACAGGTTTGCTCTGCCTCCTCCCCAGCTGCATATTGACCATGGCGCTGATAACCTATAACAAAGGCTGAGAAGTTGTTTTTCTTCAGTAACAGTGGTGTGTTGGTGTAAGTGGGTCTTCACTATCCCACCTTCAAAGAAATGTTGCTATCTATCAGAGCCATCACGCTACTCAGTCTAACAGCCTAAAGAAGGATGCCACTGCTGCAGCACCTCAGGACTATTTTAATTTATAAGGGGCTTTTAGAGCTCCCATTCATCAATCCAAGAAACCATGCAGCACAAAGACTGCCAGTGCTGCATTTTTCCTTACACTACTTGTGACCCAGACGTATCATGGGATCATGGGCACAGAGCAGAGTTTGGTCCTCTGCCTCTTTAGCATCCATCCCGTTTGCTCCCTTCTAACTCTTGCATCTCAGCATTCAGGCAGCCAGGCTAGGTCTAATCCACTTTAATGGGAATTAACAAAGATGTTTGGCAGCTTTCTTCACTGGGCCCCATTTTCTGTGCTGTTCACGATGCTTCAAGAGGTGCCTGAGTTAGGCAACCAGGTGCCCTAGGTTCCCTCTACCATCAAGGAAAGAGCCAGCCGCCTCCCAGGATGATTCAGAACAGAGGTGGATTGAATTAACGCATGGACCTGCCTGTCTCTCCATTAACTATAGGAGGCACCCAGGGAGACCAGACTCCTAACTTGAGAGCCTCTCCTCATTGCCTAAATTTGGTTTTATGAATCCACCTCTGCATGTTGCTGCAGATAAACATTCAAATGGATTGTAACATGCCGCTGCCTTTCACAGCTCCTTTTGTTCTTCTCTTTGTTTACCTCTTATCATGGAGCACTTGTGGTTTCCGCATATTGAATTTTTCAAAGGAAAAATCCTACGCACAAATATGTATTCTAGTTGACTTTGAAAACAACTCTGGATATTAACACCGAGGCCAATTTTCTGCCACTCTGCAGCAAGTCATCTCTGAGGAGCCACTCTGGTATGCCTTGGCTTTAACAGGAGCTACCAAGTATGAGCAGAAGCTGAGATATCTGCCATCCTTCTGGGCCACATGTTAATGCTCGGTGTCCGTTATCAGCCACTCCTGGGCTTGATCCAAAGCCTATTGAAAACAGCAGGAGTCTTTTCACTAGATTAATTGGACTGGGAAGTCAGTTCTCATATCAAAAAGAGTACTTTGCATGTTCATCGGTACGTGACAGACAGGTGAGTTTTGGATGTTTCATGAGAAAGGGGTCGAGCTACAACTGGATTGAGGTGTCAGTTCTCCAAAAATCAGGGGACATTTGGGTCCACTGTTATAGTTTCTAGTATCTATACATTTTAACACTGCTGGTGGTGCACTAATCTTCATTTGTTAGGCTGGGGATGACTTGTCATAACATGAGTGGTTTAACAAGGGAAGATAAGAACCTTTTCTAACACTAAGCTCTTCTATATCTGCTTCATACAGCATTCTGCATTTGAATAACAGGGCTGTCGAGTAATCTCAGACTTGCACTGCCATTTATGGCTTAGCTTTTGACTTTTATGCAATTAGCAGAAGTGGTAGCATTTATTTGCTTTCAAAGGAGACTATTCCCTCTTTCTCCCTCCTACTGCAACATCTACATCCTCCCCTTCAATCAGCTGCATCTCAAACTGGGAGGGAATTGGAGTAATTTGACTCACCCCATTAAAGCAAATGATTTTATCAAACAAAGGTGGCCTGAGCCAAAGTCTGTTTAACTCTACAAGAGTCTACGGGGACTCCAAAGAAATGACTGTCCTCCCTGGCAGTATGTATACAGGAAACCAGGGTCAGTATCAGCGCTCATTATTGTTGCCTTAGTGTTCCTGTCCTGCACAGGACCTTGCCCGTGCACACGTTTTTCCCTTTCCTTCCCTGCTAGACCAGGGGATGGGTGGTAGATGATGAACTCCACTGGTGCTGGTGACTGGCCCTGCTAGAAGCTACTTTGTATGGGCAGCTGTAGAGCAAAGGTTCAGCTTAAAAATAAATAAATAAATAGCAAATGTTAGAATGCCAATGAACGGGAAAGGACAATGCTGGGGGAGGAGTGACTGTCCCTAGAGCAGAGCTGGAGAAGACTGAAAATAAAGGGTCATGCTACGTCTCTGCGTATGGGGTGGTGACCAGCTGGGGGTGCAGCTCTGTGAGAAGAGGCACCAGGAAGGGAGCCAGTGCTATATGCATAGCTGGGGAACGCGTGCATCTTCAGCTGGATGGATGTACAGACAATAGCACACACGTGTGAGTGAATGAATGCTCTCTAGGCTTTCATTGTAGGTGATTACCTTCAGTAAGCTTTTAAGAGTGTTAGGGATGACAGCAGAGACAGGTAATTAAAAGGAAATCTGTCCAGCACCCAGATTTTCCAAAGAACTGAAAGCCAGATTTCCAGCACAGAAGCAGTCTGATTTCCTAAAGAGCTCATATCTCCTTTAGGCATCTACATGACGTTACACATTCAGCATGTTCCATATGCAGATTTGTCCCTTTCGATTTTGATGATTGCAGGCAGATTTCCCAAAGAGGTCTGAGCTCCTGCGTTAAAGGCAGCTCTTAAAAAGCGACATAAACTGTCCAAGCAAAGGTCTGAGAGCAAAGGGACAAACTAAACGACCCTGGTCAGGAAAAAAATGTAACTGAAAACAGTCTGGTGAAGCAACTGCCCACCCGGGGGAGCATGCTGTGACCAAAGCGTACACGTCACCAGTGGCTGCTGATGACACTCAGCCTTTCGGTGTTTGTCCCATGGAGCACACTGGGCATGGGCTTTAGACATGCTCTTAAGAGCGTGTGGAAAGTTTTAAACATGCATATGTTCCCACTGAGTTCGAACCAGAGCCAGTGGGATACTCCCAGGCTTAAGTACTTTGGTGAAATTAGGCCACAAAACGTCAGCCTCTTGCTGAACTGAGCTAGGCGGGAACCCAATACAACAGATTGCTTTGTTCAGCACATACATTGATATCACTTACATTGTGGTGATATCAGCTGGTAAGCTGCGGAAATGCCTCCTACGTTACTTATCCTGCACCTCTCGTGCGCTCAGTCCATTAACCCAGGCTTGCTGGAGCCACTTCCGAAGCTCCAAACCTAAGCGGCAGTTATAAAACCACTAGCGCATAAACAAAAATATTTCCCCCCCGAATCGGTATTTCCTACGTCAGAGATGCAACAGTCAGCCTTGGATGATTGACAGGCTTCATGTGTAATATCGTGTAAGTCATTACCGCCTGGAAAGGAGCGTGTTGTACCACTGAGGAGCTAGGAATTGTCTTCTGTCCATTTCTAGGCCTTATACAATCATACTTATTGACCCTGGGGCAATTCACACTTTTATGTAGATAGTGGCCTCAGGTTGCCTAAAAAGCGCCCCTGTTATGACATGTTCGCATTCGCCCTGTGGCCTGTAAAGCAGGAGGCTTTTTACACTTACAAAAATACAATTGCATTTTCTTCTGGTTGCAAATAACTACACTAGATAACAAAATATCCCATCCAGCACTGGGACCAAAGTGAGAGGACGTGATGCTGAACTTCAGTTTCCAGATCTACACCAACTGCCAAGTCATTAGGGCAGGGTCAGCTGAAGGGATTTTGCACAACTGGACACTTTCACAACTCCACAGTGCTGGTGCTGTATTACAGACAAGTCCCTGAACTCTTAGTATTAAAAACACCTGGCTTTAGAGGGAGATGGGCATGACCAGTAATAAAAATAATATGTTTTATAACTCTCTCAGGTATTTCTGGGATAAATCTTTTTTCTGCGCAGGGCATTACACAGGAGCATAGAAGGCAGGCACTGCCGGGCATCTGGGCACTGTCTGGCTACAGTCACATCCCAGCATACAGGCCCACAGGGTCTGCTTGTGCCCTGTGTGGGGCTCCAGGAAAGCCATCCTTGGAATACGTGATGACAGAGGCAACAAGGCTTTGCTGCCAGAAGTTTAAACACACCCAACAACACTTTGCACAAATACTGGCAGGCTCTCACACAGACAGTAACCGGGGCCAACTACATTAACATGTCCTCGCTCACTATTTGGAAGCTGCAGCACCATTCTGATCCTGAGTATTTTCTTAACTAGTTCATTAGCCCTTCAACATACAAACTACTGTAGCCTTGCTGTTCCCCTCAGTCTGCGAGGAGTCTGAAACAATAGCTCTGAAAGCTGCTTTTCTTGAAATCTGGTGAAAATGGCAATTAGTGCGCTTAACCATTTCACTCCTAATAATGTAACCAAAAGCTTTTAAGCAATGTGCTTGTGGATCAATTTTGGTTGAAGTAGCAGCTAAAGGGATGCAGGATGGAGAAAGTTCCTCAGAGCCATTGTTGGTTGGGGGACTGAAGGAAGGAATTCAAGCTCTGCACCTTTGCATAACAGCCCTGTTCCACCTCCTGTCTAGAAGATATCCCAAGGATTCAAGTCACCAAAAACCCTTCCTGTGGAAGCTTCCCAAGCTCCAGAAGCGCCAACTCCTAGATCCTTGTGTCCAAATCTCTACTTCTTCTCTGACAACCTCTTGCATTAAGGAGGCATGGCGAAAGGATTGATATTGCATAATTAAAATCTGCAGCAACACAAAATGCCACTTATTTTATATCAGAATATATAAATGCACAAAATATGTCTTTTAACAGCACAAGAGGTCGTGCCCGACCAGATGTCTTATGTGACTTCAGAGCTATAATTTAACTGCAATGTTACCGTGACACATTTTGCTGGTGCAGGTATAGGCCAGATGAGCACAGCTCCATTTATTTCCTCTCTCATAAAATTAAAACCTGTTTCTAAAGTCACAGCTCTAGTGAAATTGGAGATTTTGATGAAGAACAGTGTTCGAGTTAGTCCTTGGAGCTAGTCCAGCTCCAGAGGTGGTGCAATACAGACAAGGAGAGCAAGCAGACATAAAAATACTAATGAGAATGGGTGTAGGATCTTAAAGGAAGAGGTGTAGACGAGTATCATTCTGATATTAGTTTTCCCCCTGTGCTTTGCAGGATGGTTAGCAGCGAAGTCCAGCATTTTTCTATCTGGTCTGAAACGTGCCAGCATACTGCCAGACAATTTTTGAGAATCCCTTGCTCCTCAGTAGTTAAATTTTGTCCTTTGCAATTTTCAGATTTCTGACAGAACTGCTGGTGACAGTTGTAATAATATTCTGTAAAATGTTGTGGTGGTGATTCTTTGAATGCCTTTGTGGTTTGCTGTCCAGAGTTATAATAACCTATGTTTGCCCAGATATGTGTTCTCAACTTGGAAGCACTGGAGCTAGCATTTACTCTTCTGCCTGGGTGACTGCATTTGTGCCCCAGCGTGTGTTTCTGATCATGTGAACGAGTCTCTCTCCAGGTATTTGCCAGGTGCTTCCTGGTCCTTGGGAAGTATATTTTGGGGTTCACATCTCAGGGAAAGTGGGTAACTTGAGGTTTATTCCAAAGAGCAGAATCCACCAACGGGGGTCATAGGTGGTTTCCAAGCCTCCCTTCAGTTTCATGTGTTTCTCTATTACTTATCTGCTTCCTTAATCATTTTATTTTAGAAACAATAACGGAGGGAATAGAGGAGAGGGAGAAAAATAAAAATACAGTTCTGTGATTGTATGACAAGACTGAAACCAGCATAGCTACATGGAGATGGGTTTTTATAAGATAGTTTACTTCAGATGACAATCTCGCTCTGTTCATCTCAAGGAGTTTAATTTGAGCTCCTCAGAAGGATGAGATACAATAGTCAGCTTACGTTAACATTTGCTTGGTCTTAGGTCTACGCACATATGTCCTTAGTGAAAACCGCTGAGTGAAACTTTGGGAATCAGGCTTGTGAGGCATAGATTGAAATCATATATGTGTGTATGAGGCACCAATTTAAACTAAAACTGTGTGCAACTTTGGAAAGAGAACTCTAAACAAAGCTAAAAAGAAGATCCCAAAACCACTCACCAGTCATAAAGGACCTTCTCCGGTCTTTCTATATTTTATAAACCCTTTATATATATTTGTGTGCATGAAGAAAACAACAGAAAAGAAGAGAGAGATGTGAAATATGCATGGTACTGGACTTAGTTTTATATAAACAAAGAAGTATCCCAAAAATACTTTACAAAGTAATAAACTAGACCCTGGTAGTGCACGGATGCTGTAAAAGCCAAGGTCTCTATTCTGTGCCAAGCAATAGCTCCTATATATATTTTAAAAACTGGATCCCAGTCAGCTGAAATATTGAAAAGAGTTAGCTCTAGAGATGGGAAGAAAAGAGCTGAATTTAATTTGAGAAGAAAATCCTTCATGGTTTGGCTGCACACAAACAATGCTATACCCCCCGAAAGCTTGGCTTTTGAAATGAATTCATGCTCTAGAGGAAGGAAAAGCTGAGCATCCCCTCAGTAGTGACTGTCCCAGCTCAGCCTTACACACCGGTATTACACAGCATTTGCTGTGACTGAACAATTGTAATATTACATATTGCCGTTACACACTCTATTTGTGGACTCTCAGGCCAAAGAGTACATTTACCCCAATACTCACAAATGAAATCCTGTAAAGAGAGCCTTTAATCCATGTCTTTTTTAACCATTAGTATTACAGCATTTCTGAATCTCTAAACTTAAAAGTGCACCCGCAAAAGGCTTTATGTTTCGTGGATGGTAGCATATTGGGATGCTAAAAAGTAAAATTGTCCTTAGGAGTTCAAAAGCCTCATCAGAGACCCAAAAATCCTGCAATGGTAGAGCTAAGCACAATTTATGTGGAGCAGCCATGCAGAAAATCTTCCAAAGCCAAATTCTCTTATTGATGTAAACTGCGCTTTGTCTCTTATCTCTTTTACATTCCCTCTCCTGCATCTCTCCCCCTGCCCCCTCCTCAAAAGGCGGGTCATCCTCTGCTAGCTGAAGTTAGCCAGCTATGAGTTGTGCTCTGTCCTTTGTTGTCTCTCTTCCTGACCAGTGATGGTCAGTCACATCCTTTCTGGGGACAAATAAGCCTCAGCAGCACAGTGGGCTGAGGCTTATTTGACTGTCTCTGGGCTGAGGTCGGTTTCCTGAGCTGCTCTGCTCACGCTTCTGATCATACTTCCTAATTCCTCGCTTGCCTCCTGGTTCCAGGCTATGCTTCTCTCCAGACTGTGGTCCTCATGCTGAGTTGCAAAAAAGCTGCTCTCAGGTGATTAAATTTCTGACCAGCTGATGGGGCCGTGACTTGGACCAGCAAGACAGGTTGAACGATGATTTGGCTAAACGCTGAACCTCCCAAGAACTGCCTCCCTCTCTGGCAACCATCCTAAAGCCTGTTTTGTTCTCCAGCTCCATCTTTTCTGTTTTCCATGCTTTCCTGACTTCTTACTTTCTTCCTTCCAGCTTTTTAACCTTCCCCTGGGCTCCTTCCCCTTTTCTCTTCCTGGTTCACTCACTCTCCTTCCCATTGGGTTTTCCACCCCACACTTCTCTCCATTCCCTTCTCCCTGAGGAACATGCAGGCCCTGCCCTGGCTGTCCCTCCCTTGCTACCCATCGCTCCCCATCACCTTTCATCTCAAAACTCCTGAGACGGTAAGTTTGGTCCTCGTGCACAGCCAACAGGCTGAAAGGAAAAATCTGACATTTATATAAACTCATACATCCCAAGCTGAGATTTCACTGACACTCTGACACTGTACGTTTTCAGCTCACTTTTCATGGGTTTGCTAGTGAAAAAGTAAAATTGAGAGCTATCACCCGAATTTAGAACTTGGTTTAGGAAAGAGTTAAGCATGTGTTGGAATCCCTTTGTACTCGGGGAACATACAAGGGTGCTAGGCACTGTATGTGTCCTGTGTTTTCTACGTTTGGGACATGGTCTGCTTAAATATATGCATGTAACTACAAGTTCTCTTAAGCCAGTATGCTTACATTTCTCCATGTGTTTTCTTGAATTTAAGCCTCGGCTGCTATTGAAAGGGAAGTTTCTACTCTGGAAAGAGAAACTATACATAAAAGGGCTCCAAATAAGCAGAGAAACTTAAAAAAAGAGAGCTTTGTAGTGATGCATTTATTTTTTTAAGAATTAAAGAATTATGATTTCTATACATATCTCTCTGACTGCATATAATCTTTCAAACACAATTTTTCCCCTACTTTTCCCATCTTCTTCTATTTCTCTTAACAGAAACAACTTTTCACAGTGGAAGGTTATATTGAATAAAATAATTTTTTGTTTATTACTTTAAACAAAATAAAAGGAAATCCAAAATACATGTTTCACAGTCTAATACCAATAAACCACTGTGAGATATCTACTGGTAAGATGCTCCTGATGCTTTTCTTGTGTGACAGAAAGCAGATTCTATCACAGCCTCACAATACCATCAACTCAATACCATCATTTTTTCCTCTATCTGTTGCTTCTGGACATCCATAGCTGTAATGGATCTGCTCAGAATTTTCTATCATCTTAACAGTCACTCCTTTGATATTACAGCATGCTTCACTTCCACGTGTAATAGAGAAGAAGAAGGTAGGTGACTCACTGTTCCGAGGAACTAATGCAGGCAAAGTAGTGCCTTCGTGCTAGCGTAAATGTAAATTAGTCCCAGGAAAGAAAAATGCAGTCTCCTCTTAGGATTTGCTTCAGCTCAAGGGAGAGCTGGTGGCCATGTTGCACAGCTTTGTATTATCCAAGAAAGGCCAGAAATACATTCCTTCAGCATGCTGACGACGTGCTTCTCATCCTAGGCATTCTCTGAGACTGGGTCTCTTCTGGGCAAGAGACACGGCCACAGGAAGCAATATTATTCATTGCCAACTAAACTAAGAATTTCAGGTGGCCCTAGCTCCACTCTCAGGTGTGCTGAAGAGAAGGACTGCCCATGGTTTGGGGGCTAGGCTGAGATCAGGAGAACTCCACGCCAGTTCCCTGCCCTGCTGGGCTGTGTGATTTGAGCCAAATGATTTACTCTCTGCCTCCTGCAGTTCTGCGGCATCTGTGAAATAAGTCATCTCCGGACAACGTGGGGTGCTAGTGGGCATACACAAAGTTTGTGGTGGGGTCAGCAGGGACCACTGACAATATAATTAGCTGCTGGAAGAGCTACCAGAAAAGCTGGTTGATGCCGCAGATCTGACACAGATACCTAGGTATCTCCAAAAGAACAAGAGCAAAGGAAGCAATGTGATCTTCTTCAATTTAATGGCAGTTTCCCTGCTGAGGGACTGTGTGTAAGTTTGAAGGTGTAAGATCAGTTCTAGGTCCAAACATAATGCCAACTGAGGTGCCAGAGTGTGTAACCACTATCTCCGAGAGCTCATTTTGGATCACACCGCCTGGATCTTCCACCTGCCATCTTCCAAAATCTTTCCCAGCATTTGAACCCTCTACAATCAAGTCATGAAAATTATGCACCTTAAAGGGCCAATATGCACACCAAAAATGAGCAGATCAAAGTAGAATCTAGGACAATAAATAATGTTTGCCTCCTTTAAAAAAATTATTCTGGGAAACTGTATGGCTCAGGGGATTGGTATTGGGATATGGAGCCTTTCATCGCTGATCCAAACATGACCCAAGTCAGTAGTGACCAAAAAAATGGTTACCGTTTGGCAAATGCTTTGTGGCCTAGAGTATTTGAAATGAGTTGATGGTCTTAATCCAGTTCCCAGTGGACAACTATCCACATCACAGAAACCACCACCACAATTGGCACCCTTATTGGCAGCCTTAGCAGGTTGGCCAAGGATTAAATAAGTACAGAGACTGAGCCACACGCTTATGCCTAGCTAGAGGTTGCCCCTCTAGGTCATGGATGAGACACAAGGATGGGGTGGAGTGGGGAAGCTCACACACCCTCTGCTTGTGCTGTGCTGGTTTTGTGGGTAAGGAGAGGAATTCATTTTCCAGGGCTGTGATTCAGGCACCCTTCATAAGCAGTATATTCATGTACCTCCGTTTAAACATGAATTTAAAAAGGAGTCAGAAACGGAGAGAATTTCAGGATTTGGTCTCAAACAATAAGGCACCAGATTCATTTCTGGGGAATTCATCAAAGTCAGGGTAGTTATACCAGGGCTGCATTTAACAAAATGCATACAAGCAACACGTAAAGCAGCTCTACTTTGAGAAACATTCCTTTTGCTGTGCTATGTTGTCAGTCATCGCTTTAATTATCTCACAAGATGTCTTAGAGTGAACATAATCCGTGCCAGCTATTGTCAGAAAGCTAAAGCTGATTCCTAATTAGGTATACAATGGCAACTATCATGTAAGCAAAGATCTGATATACCTCAAAAAACATATCTGTGCAATATGAAGAAAAGCAGGACTTCTGTTAGTACTGAAAGTGTTTTTCATTTTCGGAGAGGTAAAATACACCAGTCCCTCTGATTTATCTTTTCCCAACGTAGATTTCCTCAGTGAGTTGATGGATTTTACCATTTCTTTCCAATCAACAACACTGTCCTAATAAAATACTGTGAGCTAAATCCTGCAGTTATTCAGGCAATGTTTGGATGGAGCCAAAATTTAAACTTAAACTTTAAACTGGGCAGCACCTAGGCTGGCTGAGTGAAGGGCAGACAGCACAGGTTTTGCACGTGCTTCCCTGTGTGAAGGCACAGAGAGCTCTTCCCCCGCGTGCAGCCCAAGCAGGCAATGCTGGAAGAGGAACCACAGCACACAGGCAGGAAAGGCTTCCCCAAAGTCACACCAAGACCTTGGCAGCACTTGAAGCCACTTCTGTGCTGTTTCATTTTATACCTCTTACAGTATTGCAGCAGACATGGCAAGCAATGACAGCTCTGCCCAAGTAAAGACACGGGGAATGAATTCTGCAAGCAGCTGGAGGCCCCACTTTCCTATTCACCTCTGTGATAGCCAGAGCACCTCATTGTCTGTTGGACCTTGTTACACCAAGTCTTTAATAAGAAGGTAGGAACCTGTGTGAGTATCTGACTGGTATTTTTCACTAACAGATTGATTTAACACCTAGCTTCCATACCTATAGTAAGACTGAAATGCAAGCCAGCCTGTGAAAGCAAGGCATTCTCTACCTACAAGAAGGAACAGTCATTTGATCTTTGCTGCAGTACAGCCCTCATATGTTTTAGTTTTTAAAGCACTTCTTGCAAAATGGAAATCCCAGGAAGCAAAAGTGGCAAACTCTTAAAAGGTTCCTTGTCTGTGACACATATGAAATGGAGTGTCTTGTCCCATGGACCCGTGTCCATTTGGTTTTATTTGCACCTGAATTAACACTCAGATTAGTGGGTCTTTGTGCAGTGAAGGTCCAGGTTTGGAAATAAGCTGATAGCAAAGCAGTGAGAAGTAGGACCTCTTCCCTGTTAGTTGCAGGAACACCACTCAGCACAGTGCATTACCTGACTGGATGTCCACATACTCCTGCCATGCCAACACATGTCAGATGTGAAGAGCACCCTAATAGAAGTACTTGACCTAAACTGAACAAATTTCCTAATTGCAGTAAGACAACACTTGAGGGTGTGGTTACCACAGAAAATCACACCCATGGACAGATTAGGAGCACCTGGCTGCACCTCATGCCTCCTCATGTCCCAGGGGCATGATTATCTCATCAGGTGCCACCTGCCAAGTCTTGTTGCTGAGGAGCTGGCCTTGGCACGCTGCGTAGTTGGGGTGGGGAGAGGAGAGGAGCACACAGGGGCAGGCACACATGCTTGTCTCAAGTGCATTCCTTAAAATTGAGCATTTACACCGAGACGATGCCTTGGTTCTGCTCAGAAGCACATCTGCGTTTGGGGTTTACAAAGGAGCAAGCTGTTGTTTCTAAATCCTCTCCTGCATGCCTCACATCCTCAGCACGCTTGCGTTGTGTGTTACTGGTTAATGGACATCCCTGAACTTGCCACTCTCCAGCCACAGCTTTTCCAACCACTCAGTGCAGCCTACAAGAGATCCAAACAGATGGATGAGCCTGAAAAATTGCCCTGCTGGCAATTTTCAAAAAGTTTTGTCCTTTTCTCCCGAAAGAGGACAAAGCCAAAGTGAGACTCAGGCTCTGTGACTTCCAGAGTGCTCTGACCATGAAAACAGCATGCTGACTTCAAAGCAGATAGCATGCGTCCAGGTGAGGTTACGCTGTGCACATTGCCTCTGCATGCAAGTCCTTCTCATCTCTCCTATTCTCTTTCATCCCCAGTTAAAGGTGTGAAGCCTAACCTCTACACAGCAATTAGTGGATCGTGGCCCAGCAAGAGAAGACAGACCAAATCTCTGCCTCTGCCAGGCCTGTTGAGCTCCTCTGGAATAACGAAGATCGTAAAACACAAGACAAAGCTCTGAGCCCAGAGGTAAGTTACTCTCGGTCAAAAGGATCTGTCTGGGGAACAAACTTTCAGAGATTAGACTAATCCAGAGTGTGATGACCTTTAGGTCATCGTGCAAGAACTTCCTCTTTGATATACCTTTTACAGCATAACCAGAGTGACATTAACAACAAGAACCTGACCCCATCCCTCCCCTCAGAAGCACCTACCCTGGGCAGAACTCCCCAGAGACAGAGAAGGGAGAAGAACAAAAGACTCCAGGAAGTCTACTAGGGATGTGCCAATCTAATTGTTATGGGCGGTGCTCAGATACTGTGATGAGAGGTGCCAATAAAAGAAAACAACCAAAAACTGTAAAGCTAGATGATGTACCCTTTAGGCCATGGGAGTGGAGAAAAAGGAATTTACTATGAATCAGATGAAGCCATAGTTATTTGCACTCCCACCCTTGGCCCTTTTGATAGCATCAAAGTCCACTGGATTTGAAGCTACCCTGACAGACTTAGCTGTAGCCCACAGCAGTAGGGAATAGATTTAAGCCCCGTGCTTTGCTCCTTGCTCACCGTGCTGTACAGCAGTGCTGTTCTCCATCCAGCAAAATCCTCCTCTCCTTTAAGGCTCAGCACAACAGGTCTGATTCAGAAATGTTCCCCTTCCTCTTCATTCCCCTTGAATTTCTCACCCTGAGTCATCGGACTACAATATAACTTTAATGTGGAAAGTTTTGTGGGTACGTTTTGTTTTCTTTTAAGTTCAGAAAAGAAAAGGTACAACCAGAGGGGGGAAAAAAAAGTGTCTCATGGTTGAGAGGACTCTTTTAACCAAGGAGTCACATGGCTCCCTGGCAAGCAGCCAAAGGAGTCATGAGAGATGCTGCCATTCCCCTCAGCACTCCCTTAACCATGTCCTGCCTGCTACCCAGCCTGCCACCAGCCACCTTGCACCCAAGGCCAGTGGCTCTCCTCAGCCAGGCCTTGCTCGGCTGTGCCCATGGATGGGTGGCTGGCTCCCGTGGAAGGAGGAGGCACTGTCAGAAATGATGCTCGTGACTTTGTTAGGTGGCGCTTTCCCCCTGCCCTCTCCCCGAGTCCGCACTGGACATGGTGGTGAAGTAAGTCATAGCGATGCCATGTTTCAGATGAGATGCAATCATGCTGTCTCCACTGCTTGTGGTCGGAAAAGAGTCACTGAAAGTAATGACATGGCACTTACGCCGCGTTTTCCGTTTTCAAAGTGCTGTGGCAGCTTTGGCTCTCCTGCCCATCCCCTACCTCCAAGCCATGCCAGCGTTGTTATTGCCCTGTTGAAGCTGTGGGAAACTGAGGCAGACAGAAGTCAGGATACTGCTATTCAGCATCTCAGGCGTCGGTCCAGTCTCGGATCTTGCCTGCCTTCACCGCCCAGCAAATCCCGCCATGGAAAAGCGTACTCTTTAGAGGGGCTATCCCGCTGCCCTGGCCAGGGTCCAGATCAATCAGAGATGCACTTGGGCTTTATTTCAGATGCTTTCTTGCCTTGCTGCTGGGGGTGTTAGGACCGGTGCTGGTCCTCCATGTCCTTACAACTCTGCTGGGCGCTACGTAGCAGCTGCTGCATTCCACCCCAGCAGTGAGTGAAATGATCCTTGCCCAGTTCACTTGAATACTGGGAGGATTAATTTGCTTACGATCCTTGAATGAAAGAAACTATTATTAAACAGTAGTCACGTTTCATAATTATGTCTCACTTCAGCCAGATTAGGGGCGTGGATATGATATCCAGTCCCAGTACTGCAGCATTTAAACAATTTTAAATTAAATCACCTCAAATTGTTTTCTAGGCCCTACTTGCAGGCAGGCAGTGGTTTATATCTTTACGGCTTATGCTCACTTCCAGCTTTGAAAGCTGGGCTGCCCCACAATGCCTT
Organism: Pygoscelis adeliae; assembly: GCF_000699105.1. Classification (NCBI taxonomy): domain Eukaryota; kingdom Metazoa; phylum Chordata; class Aves; order Sphenisciformes; family Spheniscidae; genus Pygoscelis; species Pygoscelis adeliae. Next base: position 1,050,990 of record NW_008824770.1, read on the forward strand.
GCACATAACGAGCAAATGCCGCAGTGCTTTTGAAGTGTTTCTCCCCTCAAAAAATAAATAACGTTTTGTTTTTATGTCAGCTCTTACTGGCACCAGAGGCCATAATGATTCTTTCAGTAGCCCATAGAACTGATTTTGGGTTTTGTCTGACATGGCCTCCTATTAATATTGCTATTGCTGTATGTTCTTGGGAAATACGGCCACATTCCCTTTAAATTGCGTAATATGGCAGCCTGTGCCAAGGCTGTACTCGAATGGATACTGGAAGAACAAGGCTTGTGCTGACTTTCTGTTTGGTTCTCCTCTCACTTGCACCAGAGTCACTCCGTTGACTGCGGCAGAGTTGCTCCTGCTTTATTAACTTGCAGAGCTGTGGATGCAACCCCAGGGGAGAGAAGCCTTGGGCCCTCAGGGCTGAAAAGACAAGATAGAAGAGCTTCCCAAAATGCTGCACAGATCTATAGTGATAGCCATCCAGAAGAAAATATTTTTGAATGCCTTTGTTGTGCATTCCAGGTACGTGCTGGTGGAAGATAGGACTCATCAGCATTATCTTTGCAGTACAAATCTGCCAGTAAAGTCCCTGGAGTTCAAGCTGTTTTGAAAGTGGTGCCACTGATTAGCAAGAGGGTGGCTCTACTTCAAATAAAAAAAATTGGGACACGCAGTACAGTGACCAGTGGACTTGGTGCCACTTCACAGGGAAAAATTCTTCTGCCACATGTTAAACATCTGAGGCTAGCTGTTGCCCTCATTTGCACACTTGCTATACCACTGGATGTCCTTTTTTTCTTATTACTTAGGAACTCAGGGTGAAATTTGACCTTGGACAAAGAGCTGGAACAAAGACTATGTCACCATGATGATTAAGTGGGATTTTTGCATAAACGTGAATTTTATCCTTTGTGGGTTCCTGCCACGAGGGAAATCTGATCCCCAAGCATAGGCTGAAAAGAAAATAAATGTTCAAAACTGTAACTACAACGTGGGTACAAACTGTATGCACTATTAAAATTACTTCCAGAAAAAGATACGACTCTCTAATTTAGCCTGTCTTCTGATTTTCTAAAGAAGGTATGGTTTGCTGTAAAATAATTAATAGGTGATAATCACCTTGCTGTCAGATCCTAGTGGAAGAAAGATTTTTTTATGATGAGAGCAACTATTTGGCCTTAACTATCTTAACTTTAGAAAAGCTGCCTATACTCCATTAGAACTGAACGAGGCAGCTAACTTTCAGCTCCATCACACTATCAAGAAAACTGCCTTTTAGAAAGAAAGCCCAAGAGGAAAGCGTGGAAAAGACACCTCAGTGCTTTATCTAAAGGTTTGTCCTAACAACGTCTAGGCAGTAACAGAAGAGAGAAGTCATAGAAATATATCGCATATGAACAGAAAAACCTACTGAGGAAATACTTTTAAGTCTCTAGACTTTCTTCTAGAATTTCTTCACATTTGCTCTAGTTGAAGTATTTGCAATGCTCCTTATGCATGTGTTGTAGCAAAAGCAAATACATAGGAGTTGTCTTGACAAGAAGCCAGCAAGTCCTATGCAGCTCTCCACAATGGAGGGAAAACGCATCCTTTTTCCTTTGGGGGAGGATTGAAGGGGGAGTAAAAGAGAAGGAGAGGGTGCTAATAACCCTTAAAGGACTGAAAGACAGTCTCTAGGAACCTGCCTTCCTTGGCTTTTCTTCCAGAGCACTCCTGCGCCTGAGCTCCTGGTCTTAGCCTCCCAAGTAACTCTGGGCTTGTAAACCTGAAGCTTTTGGTGACAAGTTTGTTCAGCTTATTGCCAGGGTATTCACATGTGCATGGCACAATCCCAGAACCCAGAAGTCATGGAGATTTTGCTTTCGTGCGTAGATATTTTGGTCATGGTTCTCATGACTAGAGGCCTGGCTGGTTCTCATACACCTCTTCCATGTGGAGCACTACTACAATACTATGTAAGTTATATACCTGGGGCAGGTTGGGGTAATGCTGTACAGGACGGCAGTGAAGCATCAAGGAGGAAGGAGCAAAAATAATGAGAAGAGTCAAGCAGACAGGTGAACCTGGAGTTGCAAAAAGCCACCCGTCTGGTAGTTAGCAGGTAGAAGTGTTTTGCCAGCATGCATGAAAGACACTGGTCAGAGTCCACTGCGGGCAAAACAACGTGCAAATGTTACGGGCTGAAGAATCGGGCTTGCGACATTAACCAGTTCTCTAACGTGTGGTGTCAGCACGTCTGCAGAACTCCTTTGATCTATAGCTGGTCCCAGCTTCCCATTGCTTGCAGTAACTTGGAAGGAGTAGAGGGTTAAACTGTATTTTGGGGGGTTAGGAATCTCTCTGACAGTATTTCAGCTCAAATTACACAGTCCCATGAACTGAGAAAACATTTGGCACTGTTCTACCTTTAGCATGCCATATTGCCAGGTACACACGGTGCATTTTTTCCATTGCATAAAATGTGTTTGTCAGTCTAACTGTGTAATTGCAGCTTGCTTTGTATAGCTCTTTAACACCTCCTTTGAAATTTGTCTTCTGAGGGATTAGCCTTGTTCTTTGTTTAATATGCGAGCGTATCTGCATTTAATCTTACCTACTCATCTGAATATTTCATGTTGCTTTATACCCACTTGTTATATTATGTTAGTATTGCAGCACATGTAATAATTCCACGCTGTCATCCTACAAATTCTGGATGCTGCCACCTTTCCTTACAATTACTTGTCATTACTTTTTTTCAATTTTAAGGCGTGCTAGATATCTAATTCTCAGAACCTGCTTGCCACAAAGGATTGAGAGAGGCGCCTATATCCAAATGCATTTGGATTCAAGGATATCCAGAACTTGGGTGCTTGGCCTAGACCATGGCAGGGAGAGGGGTGGCCAGTCACAGATTTACCAAAGCTCTGCGGTTTTAGACAAGGAATTTTAGTCTGGGTCTCTCAGAGAAATGGTGGACTTTATCTTCTAGAGCTACCAAGAAGTCGTATCACAATCACTCTCCCGTCTTTGTGTGGCGGCTTCAGTACATGGAAATAGCCTGTATCAGGCAGGTAAGCCAAGCTCACGGTGATTACGGGGGCCCAGCGCGCAAATATTCTTTATCTTTCTTGCTTCTGCTAAGCAGAAGCATTAGCTTTAGGTGATCCTGAAAATAGTCAATACACTTTGGAGGTTCACCTGTTCTGTCTCTAAGCCAACACATCTCTGGGGGATGGTAAAGTTGAAGTCCTATTCCAAATCCTCTTATAGATTACTATTAGTACAGCACTATGTAAAAGGAGTATCTAAGGATCTCAACAGAGCTCTCCTCAGGCACAGGACACTGCACAAATAGAGGTCGAGAGAGCTAGCTTGCCATAAAGAGTGCACGGTCTCAGTTATAACACGAATAAGGTGCAAAAGCAGGGAAATGACAGATTTACACCGCAGTCCAGTGACTGAGCCAGGGACGATCCTGTTCCCATAACAGCCAGTTTTATCACAGAGGTCGATACAGCCCTGATCTAACCGGGATGGGAAGAGTGGGCTGGATTGTGTAGCCCTGACTGTATCAGCTAATGTGGGAGCATCAGTCACGCTGGTTGATATTAATGGGGAAGCCGTGCCCACTGTCCCCTTGAAGGGTCTGCACCACAGAGCAGGCTGGCTGTTCTCTGCTTGCGTAGCTCCCTCCCGCACTGCACAGACTAAGAGACAAGCTTCAGGGGCTGTCTCCAGCAGTCCTAATCTTTAGGCATGATTACTTTCCTGTATGCATATGAAAAATACACGTTCCTTCTAAGCCGCTTCCCACAAGCGTGGAGAAGCCCTGTTGTAAGGGATGTGGAATTGTAAGGACATGGGAGCATCAGCAGAACAGATGCAAAACACGCAGAGGATTTTTCTCCCTCTACATTGCCTAATCAGCCAGTAATATCTACTCCCTAATATAAATTATTTGCTCTATTATGGTGTTAGAATACGTAGCCTCTTTGAAGATTTACGCTGCCGTTACTACATCCACACACTCTCTCTTACAAGTTATTCCCAATCGCTTTATAGCAAATAACTGAATTAACTCTGTCTATGTACCAGCAGATAATCCCTGAAATAAGCTTCTTAAGAACCGACTCTCATGTTGCTGGTGAATGCATCCAACCCTAAAGAAGATGAACAGTGAAAGGAGTACACAGATGGAAAGTTAGACTAGCACCATCTTCTTTAGAAGAAGCTAAATATGTATATGTGTACAGACACATGCACTCTCAAACATGCACTTCAAGAAACACTGCCAGACAGTATTATATATAATCCTGTTTTTTAGACATTTATACTAATTACATTGATATTATTAAATGTCAGTTTTATACTTTAAATATGTAATTGGATTACCAAAATATGTCCAGAGCATTAAAATGCATCAATCATCCTACTACCAGCTATTCTAGCTGCAGTCAGTTTTCTTTTTCGAAAAGTCAGACGCTAATTGCTTCTGGTTGGAAAAATGTTTACAGTGTCTCAGAGGGCCAAAGGTTAGTAAGCAAGCACGCCAAAGAAGACTACTTTATCAGATAGCATACTTACAATATAGAAATCAGTTTTACAAAGGAGTTGGTGCTTTAAACTAGTTTTGGATGTAGGCTACTGTAACTTAACTTTCTTCCAGCTAGTGCACACAAAACACTGAGGCCCCAGTGCCTTTTCCATTCTGAAAATGAAATTTCATTTCATCATTGCCTTTTTCATTCTGAAAATCCCATTTCATCACGATGGGATTTTTGCTTTACAGCTTTTCTAACAGAATAAATGAGCTGCATCATGTGTGTCCCCCCACCCTGACTCACACGCACCAAGAGAGACAGAGCACGGACGCCCTGCGGCTCGGTTTGCTCGTCCACTATATATTGCCCCTGGTAGGTTCGTCTTTATCCCTGAAGGACCAGCGACTCCGAGGCCGAGGAGTTGTTCCCATAGCCAAAAGATGATAGAGATCTCGGGCAAAATTAATGCAACCATTGACAGTGCATGAGAGCTCACTAAATAGCAGCTTGGGAAGCATCCTCCTCTCCAGAGAGCGAGGGTAACAGAAGCAGACACGAGAAGATAATGCTCGAACAGGCTCTACTATGCTTTAATCTTCAAAAGCTACCATTAGTAAGCCAGAGAAGTATATTTACCCACAAGATAAACACCACAAGTTCGCTAGGCTACTATCCATTAAGCACCGAAATAACTCCTCTTTCTTTTAACTTTCAAACGGGAGCGAGGCGAAGCATCGCGGCGTGCCCGGCTCTCCCCGCCGCTGCTCCCCGCTTACTGGGGGCGAAGCGGGGG
>NW_008824770.1:1056415-1057417 GCF_000699105.1 Pygoscelis adeliae
CTCTCCCCGCCGGCCCCGGGCGCACTGCTCTCTCCCCGGGGAGGCAGCCGCCGGCTCCGTCCCTCCGGAGTGATGGATGGAGGGAGGTGCGCGTTGGTTTGGGGCTCCGCTTTGTTGGGTTTCACCTCCTGATCCCTTTCCCTTCTGCTCTGCTGGACTGCAATAGCCACCTCGGCTCCGGCTCCGCGGGTCCAGCTCCGAGTGACCTGCCGCTGAGGGGGTGAACTGGGGATGGCACAGGGAAAGGCGAGGGAGCATTATTTAGCCGCAACAAATTCTCATTGTCGCGGAGCAGCGCTCAAAAGATCCCCAAGCAGTTCGCTCTAAATAAAGCAGGCATTGCTTCCCTTGTATTTCCCCTCAGCAGTCGCCTTCGTATTATTATTATACTTCTATAGCTTTTGCTTTCGGACCTTATAATTATGTCACACAGCAAGGGAAACCGCTAGCATCCCAGCATCTGGTGTGCGGTTTAAAACTTTTGTTTCAAGATTTGAACTATTTATAGAAGGAAAACTTTGTAGGATAGTAATTTCCTACGGTTTTGAGAAAATACGGCTACGCTTATATTAAAAGGGTGTATTTATTTATTTATTACGGCTCCTTCCTCCTGTTTTGTTTTGTTTTTTTTTAAAAAAAAAAAGATATCACTGCAATTTTTTTACAAGCTATTGGTCACCTACCAGCAGGCATATCCCGCCTGTGAATAGAAACAGGCAGCTCTGGCTATTTGGTTTAATCAATAGCATCCAGCCGAATTAAACCTAACGTGCTTCCACAAATCAAACGCCTTTAAAAATCGGTAGCCACGGCACGCGCATTTCACTGAGAATTAAGAATGTAGAAATAGGCGTTTAGTTTCTTTTTATGGGTGTGTTTATTCCTACTTTTCTTCCATAGCGGTGGGTTATGTTTTTCTATAGTCCACAGAAAATACACACACACGCACACGTGCTTGTTTATGTGCATGTGCTCCTGTGCACGCACAGAGAGGAAAAAAAA
>NW_008824770.1:1058640-1059252 GCF_000699105.1 Pygoscelis adeliae
ACCACCATCCTCGCCACCGCGCACTGCACGGAGCTGCCGCCCGTGCTGGCTTCTCCCGGCTCCCTCTGCTTGCTTTGCGCATTGCCCCTAGGTAGCTGCTAGCGGGGTCATTTCAAACAGTATTTTGGAGAAAAAAAAAAAAAAATCTGGATCACTTACAGGTAACTCCCACTGGTAAGGATGAGGAAAATCTGAGGGTAATACACTGAGAGTAACACACTGCGAGATGAAAAAAGGATCATGGCTGAATCCCGTTTACACTCTTGGAGTTCGCTTCCTTGGTTATTCCTTTCTGGCCCCCCCTGGTCGTAATTCCCCACCCTTTTTGGTGTCAGCTGTGGCTTGAATCTGAGTTGGAATCCAGTCCCTTGGGCTTGGGGGGGCTTTGTCTGTTTGTTTGTTTGTTTGTTTGTATTGTTGTGTCTAGTATTCCCCTGGTGCTAATGCTGCTCCCTGTGCAGAGTATGTGCTGCTGCTGCTGCTCTCGCTGCTGCTGCTGCCTCTGGGCTCCTGCCTGTCATGTCTCAGTGGTTGGAAGTTGTTACAGTGGGTTCTCGTGTTGGAATGAGGATGGTTTAAGGGATTTGGATGGCAGAAAGTGCCTCTCTCTCT
>NW_008824770.1:1059446-1062134 GCF_000699105.1 Pygoscelis adeliae
CCCTCTCCCTTTTTTTTTTTTTTTTTTTAAAGGGGAGGAGGGCAATGGAGAGACACTGATCTAGCCCGGGCTGCAACGAATCCGTGCTCCCCGGCTGAGCCCTCTCCGTACGCCCCGCTCCGCAAGCTCTCCTCACCCGCTTCACGGGGCATTTTTAAAGCTCTCCCTCGGCGCTCGGCGGGCTGCGGGCGGCCGGCTCCCTGCGTCTGCCGTGGCACCCTTTCAGCTCGCCCTGGGAGAGATCCTGAAGGAGCTGGCAGCTCTCAGCCCCGCTCTCGGTTAATTGCTTTATTATGGGCGGCTGCCCCAGTTCCCCCGAAGGGCTCCGCCGTCCCTTCAGCCTCGGCAGGGCTTTGGCTCTTGCTGTCCCCGGTGTTGAAAATTAAGCTCCGGTTGCAGGGGGATCTTTCAAAGAAAAAAAAAAAAGAAAAGAAAAAGAAAAAAAAGGCGTATATGTTGTCGTAGCCCGCCTGAGTGAGAAATAAAGACATGCACACTCGTAGCTTCCTGGCGAGATTGGATTTCGCGTGAGGGAAGGGGAGGGAAAGGACTGGTGTGAAACAGCCGGTGTGGGGAGGCGAGCGGGGGGCGCAGCCCCTCGCCGGGGAGGCAGCGTCTGCAGGCGGCTCCCGGGTCCCCGCACCTCTCGCCTCTCCCGCAGGAAGAACTGGCGTCTCCTCTCTCCCCTCTCCCTCTCTCCTTCCTGAGAAGATGCCAGTCCGAAGAGACGTTTCCCGGCAGGTTAGTTGCCTCTCCCCTGCCTGTCCCCCGAGCCGGGCGGCTCCTGCTCCTCGGTGCCGCCGCGCTCCGGAGCGAGGGGATGCCCGAACCTTCCCCGCTCCGGCGGGCGGGAGCCCTTCGCCCCGTGTAGCCCCAACCGTCCAGCAGACAGTCGCTCTTCCTCTTTGCCTCGTTGGGCGTTTGTCCTTCTTTTTTCCTCCGAAAAAAAGTTTTAGTGGTGGAAGAGATGGTGGAAAGACGTGCGCTGCGGATGCCGGGGTTGGGGTTTGAAAACGAACCCCGAAAGAGAAATGTGCACAAATTTAGCACGGATAATTTAACGCAAATGCAGCCGAAGCGAGCAAGAGCTAGGTTCCGAAGTCTCCTCGGTCCGTAGGGTTTGTAAACGTTCGTCTCAGGTTAATTGCCTAATGACCGAAGTACTTTTCTTGGCCAAGAGCTCTTCCAAACACGCTGGGAACACCTCCTCCAGCGAACCAGTCCCGGCACATGGGTGCAGCTGTCTCCGTGACACAACGAAATATTCCTTCAGATGGAATGGGAATTGCAGGATTGGTGTTAAAACGTTGTCTACCGCCCAATATGCGATAAAAACCTTCTCGGAGTTTGGTTTCATTTAACCACTTTCATCTACAAGTTCAGCGCAGATGCTGGGACAGTCAACGTCCTTTTGAGAAACGCTAGTCTCGATTAACAAGAGACAGAAGCTTAAGCCTTTCAACGATTATTTACATCCCAGAATCGTCTTATTTATAATTCTTTAAGGTTCTAAAATCGTCGCATTTATACTTCTGTAAGTGTGTGTGTGCGTATACGTATAGATAGATAGATAGATAGATAGACAGACAGACAGACAGACATTTAGATGTGTATCGCCTGTCATGCCCGTTCTCCCTCTCAGACATGCAGGCTGTGGTTGGGGCAGCTGTGCTGGACGTGAACTAGGAGAACGGGTAGAACTTTTGATGTTTTATTTCTAGCATTTGTTCGGCTTCGGATACGTTTTAAAATGTGCATCTGCTTTTAAAGATGTGCCTGGGGGAAAGAAGAAGAAGAACAAAAACAAAGTGAATTGTGAAAATGGAAAGTAAAGGCTGGCGCTGGAAAATTTCGAACTGCTGCTGGCAGACTTTGACCCAGTCCAGCTGAAACGAAGACAGTTTACCGATCTCCACAATTGTCGGATCGAAGCTGGTTTTATCCACAGCTTAGCCGTGTAGGGGGAGGAAACTTGTGTAAAAGAAACCAAAACGTGCCGTTTCTTTTCGGGAAGTTAACTTTTATTCTAAAACCCCGGGCCGGTTATTACGTCGGAAAATTAATAATGATGATGATAAGAATAACCTGCTAAATTCCACCCAAATGGTTTCTATACGTACGTCAGCCGGGGTTAGCGAGAAGTGCACTTGTTTTGTTGATTGAAGCCGAATATCTTCCCTTCAACAAAATGATGTGGCACCGGAGGAAAGGGTATTGTCGGTAACACCTAATACGGGCATTTCGGCATCTGCCGTTCCTTCTTCCACAAACACGTGTATTTTGGACAAAATAGGGGCATAACGGCGCCGAAACTGTTGCCGACACCACAGTCGGGCAGGTGAAGCAGAGCAGGCACCAATAAAGTATTTCCTTTATTTCTTCTATCTGTCTATTCCCAGCTGCGGTTTCTTCCTTACCCCAAACCTGCCGAGTGTCCGACGCGAGGGTACGTCGGAAGCCCCTAAGAGCTTTGAAGGTACGCCCGGTGGGCAACACACGGCACTCCTTTCTAGTCGGAACCGGGTGTTTCTTGTAGCTCACCGAGCTGCAAGTCGAGTGCCAGGGGCAAGAAGAGGGGGGGAATCATGACCCGCTTGAAACCAGCGGATGTCTGGTTGGCGGGGAGGGCGAGGAGTGGCGGCGGTGGCAGCGCAAGGGATGGTGCCCGTGGAGGGGCCGGGGAGCGTG
>NW_008824770.1:1063603-1065361 GCF_000699105.1 Pygoscelis adeliae
GGACGCGTCCCCGCCGCACCCCAAAGGGGTGCCGGCACCTTTCGTTGCTCCCTTGGGCAGCGCCAGCTCCCACCGCCTGCATCCCTCGAACCCCACCTTGCCCTCCTCCCCGCGGGGGGGGTGGGGTGTCCTCTCCGCTCCCCTTGGCGCTGCCCGGCTGCCCCCCTTCTTTCCCTCCAGAAAAGATAAAGAGGAGCAGGGCGAGTTTTGCCCCCAGAGCCCCGATCTGGCACTGCCCGCGGCCCCGTCTTTCCGGAGGTCACATCACTCATCCCCAGAGCATCCGCTGTGATTTGCATCTGTGGCACAGCTGTGATTTTTAACTTCCGGCGTATTTATTAATTAAACTGGAGCCGAGCGCTCTGCGATCTTCGCAGGAAATATTTCTGTTTCAATCCTGCTGCTAGCCGGGGTGAATATTTGATGTGATCTATTTTCGCGAGGGGATACGTGGAGTCAGCAGGGTTGCAGACGCTTCACGCTTCGGTGCCTGGACGGAAACGTCATCGACAGAAGTATCAAGGGATGCTTCACCTCACGCCTCTCTCAGGCAAACTCGGGGATAGGAAGTAGAAATGGGAACAACGGGCATTCCCTGAGAGGAAGGGCTACCTGAGCGGGATCTTGCTCTCTCCTCCTAACTGCACACGGCGGCTTCTTTATGGTACCCTGCCGCGTCGCCCCATGGGACACCTCCCGCCCCGTCCGGCAGCTGGGTGAAGCTTATGTATTGCGTTATTTTCTCTCCCCTCGGTCTCATGTTTGCCACTGGAAGTGGAGCTTTTAGCACGTTTTATTAAGACATGAACACGTGCTCCGCAGCAAGAAAAAAAAAAAAAAGCCTGCCAAGCCTAACCTCTTTGCTATCGCTGACACAATGGCTCTCTCCTTCACGCTGCAAAATAAACCTAATGCACTGGAAGACAAACTACGTTTTATCTCACTTCATCTCCTCCCCTTTTCTATGCAAAGGGCTCACTAGGAAAGGTATCATTACACTCAAAGGATATGGTTTCAACAAAATGGTAGTTCCAGTGGCTGATGAAAGAGGCAATAATTGCGTCCCACATGCCTAGCCTGGAAGTAGCCCTGGATCTCAGAGCAAATTTCTCTCCTATTGTTCAGAGAAAGTGAAGTATCCTCATCGCCTTACAGGCATGGTGACGGATCTGATGGGGTTTCTGTAAGGGCTTGTATTGTTCCTGCTGTCCACTCGGTTTTACTTCCAGCCTCAGTCCCACAGCATTCTTGTGACTTTTACTCTGAATCCCCTTCTAAAACAGCCACAATCAATTTCGAAAAGAGATCTGCCTTCCACACTGTAACATGTGCCCAATCTTCTGTTCCCTTTAAAAATAAAACCGCAGTGAAAGCGAACTGCAATATCATTACCCTTATTTTATAAAGCATTTTCTCTGAGCTCGCCTGCCTCTCTCCGAGGGATGCGTTGTACCAAGTCCCCCAGCTACTGAAGCAGATGGGGTGCCCCCGTCATCGCTTCATTTATGGATACACAGCCTCGCCAGATTCGCTTCTCAGCTAAACCCCTGTCAATCCGAGCCTGGAGGACGACACAGAGCCCATCGCTGCCGACCGCAGCTACGACAAAGGGCGGCGCAGGTATGTAGCCCCGCAGAGGTTAGAGCACCGACAACACCCTCCTGTCTCCAGCAGGCAGGATTTGGGGCTACCCCCGGGCGCGTGCGCCGGCCAGGGCAGGGCTGGACGCGGTCTCCTCACCGGGACAGGGCAGGGGGC
>NW_008824770.1:1066340-1066644 GCF_000699105.1 Pygoscelis adeliae
TCTTGATCATTTAAAAAAAAAAAAAATCCCGCAGCTATGCAAAGACAGGATCTTTAAAGAGTTTGTAGCTCGACAGGTAAGGACTCGGCTGGGGCTCAGGAATGTGGAAATTCAACTCAAGTCAGCCTACTGCGACGAGCAATATTAATAAGGGCATACAGGTACGGGGGGAGAGGCAGAGGGAGAGAGGGAGAAACTTGGCAACTAAAATAACAGAGTGATCTGGATCGGGGTGATCAAATCCCGAGGAGCAAACAGCGGGCTCCCCGGGACCCCCCGCCGCCGGCCGGCCTGCGGGCCCCCG
>NW_008824770.1:1067190-1067848 GCF_000699105.1 Pygoscelis adeliae
GGGGGAGGGGGAGAGAGAAGAAAAAAATACCCCTTTTTTTCCCTCTCTTTTTTTTTTTTTTTCCCCCTTTGCAACATTTTGTTCACAACTCTGTAATAGCGTGACCCAAAAGCCAAGGAGATTTGTCGTGCACAAGGACTTACCCTAATTTGACATAGATGACTCCAAAGCATAGAAACACGTAGAAAATCCACTTCCGAAAGTTTCTGTGCATGATCTAGAGAATGGACTGAGCCATAAAAATTGCACAAAAAGTCGAACTGATCTTGTCGATTAAATCCCAGTCAAGAGCATTGCTGAAGCTACCCAGGAGCAAAGCCGGCCGAACTGTAAAAAATCAACACCGTGCAGATAAGCAGCTCTTCCCAGAGCCATGGTGACCGAAACCGGCTCCGATATTAAAGCTAAAGAGGGAGGAAAAAATAGAAAGAGCTGCTCAAAGCGGTAAAACAAAAACCCAAGACAGACAGTCTGAGGGAGAAAATGAGCAAGCACTGATCTTGATCAACTGCCTCATAGAGCCCTGAAGTTCAATGTGTTTTTACTTGTTCTGACTTCCCCAGGTAACACTACGTATCTTGCAATCTATGGCTCCAGGTAGGAGGATCTCTCCCCCCCCCCACCAGGTCCTACACCCCGCCCACCCACCTGCGCAGCT
>NW_008824770.1:1067873-1069644 GCF_000699105.1 Pygoscelis adeliae
CGCTCTTCCCCCCACCCCGTATGTGTCAGGATCTAATACATATCTTATCTGTCTGTGTGCATGTGCGTGTGCGAGTTATGCGTGTGTTTGTGTTTCAGAAGGCATGTCCTTAAGCCGGAGTGTTGGGGAAAACACATGAAACGTATCCAATAAGGGAAATAAAGGACTCGTCCTCTCACACCGAAGCATTTTTTTCATTTCCTCTAATACGGTAATGCGGCTGGCTTTGCAATGTATGGACTTCGTAAAAGAGATCGTTAAAACTTTTTTTTTCTCCCCCACCCCCCCTTCTTTCTAATCAAAAAGAGGCAGGCGTTAAGCCCCGTTTGCTTACAGCTCCGTATCCTAAAAGGCGATGTGTGTGTGTGTGTGTGCCCAGACTATTTCTCTTTGGTCATCCGACCCTGTTGCACATTTACAAACGCCTGTCACTAAATTTGATTTCATTTTCAATCGTAAGAAAACATTCTTCCTCCTTTAAGAAACAGATATACTTGGCTTTTGACACGAGTTTAGGATATTCAGTTTGCTGCTCCTAGGGAGATTAATCGGTGAGACAAAAACTCACTTTGTGTTCAGACCCTAACAGTCAAGCAAGGCTTCCTTGTCTTTCTGTCCTTTCTTTCTGTCTTTTCTTTCTTTCTCACTGATTTCTGAGCTGCTCAGTTTATTCCTGCGTTCTGTGGAATTATCTATTCCAGTCTACTACACAATGTGTGCCTGTCTGGAGGCATATATCTGCATGCATATGCACGCTTAAATAGCACCCAAATACACGTTTGCGGGCTGTGGTAAGTTATATAGATAGGGATAAACCCATGCACCTATGCCCACTTACACACATACATTTATATACATGTAGTAACAGTAAACATAGATGGCTCTAGGCATCTCTCGGAGGGAATCGGCTAAACGCACACCAGTAAAGGCTGAAAGGAAAGCAGGCAGTGACAAGCAAGCAAAAGAGGCTGAACACAGAACTTCATCGTAAAGCATCTATCCTGACGGAGAAAACAAAGGATTTTTTTAAAGCCCAGCCAGGCTGCCGTGGTTGAAGAGATGCAGTGTGAAATCGCAGGTCATTTTTAGATGACTCCCACAGTCAACGCTGCCCGCACCTTGTCATCACCCACCCAGCTCTCGAAAACAGGGTCTCCTTGGGGCATCGCGCACAGGTCCCAAGTCGGTCCCTGGGAAGGGGAAGCAGAAGCGAAGCGGGACAGAGAAGGGCCCTGCTGCGGGGTGGCTCACGCCGGGTCCCCCTGGGAAAGCCGGCGGCGCCGGAGCCCCCCCCCCCCCCCGCCGCCCTCCGCTATCTCTCCCTGCTGATCGGTTTCGCTCTGCCTTTCCCCCCGCATTCCTCACGTTTTATTCTTTAATAATCAACGCTCCGGGTCTTTGCAGGCAGCCGGCCCTCCTCCAGACCGCTTCTGCTACATTTTTCCTAATACTTAACTGCGAACAATTTGTCCTTTAAAATGCTGCGTTTTCCCTTCACGTTCTTTCCCTTGTATTTAAATGTCCTTTATTCTTTTTTTCCCCGACCCACTTTTTTTTTTTTTTTTTTTTTGCATTCCCACTATTTTTTTAAGGGCTTTTAGGTAAGATGAGACCGTGTTTCCTTTTTGCAAAACCATTTCTCCAAGAGCCTCATAATTGTACCCAGAGCTGCCGTCCAAACTCTTTGACCAACACCCAGAGGGCATTCAAGATGCAGCCTTCCCGCTCCTTAAGCCCCCTTTTTTCCGCTTTTTGAAGCCTTCTGCAAGCG
>NW_008824770.1:1070177-1086464 GCF_000699105.1 Pygoscelis adeliae
CACCCCGGGCCGAGATCCCGCCGCGGCCGCTGGCTGTAAGAGCGCAAACTCTGGGTGTTGCCCGTGGGCTGCCTTCCTTTCCTCTGCACCGCCCCCCCCTCCCCAAACCGCGCGCGAACCCGGGCGTGGGTCTGGAAGCGGGCGCGCTGCTTCTCGCTGTGAAGCTGTGCCGGTTTGCAGACAGGAATTAGACTTTTGCTGGGCCGGGGAGGTTAAGAAAGAGCGAGGGGCTCAGCAACACCGCTATTAGTTGCTATGTTACTTCTCTAAAGCTTGCATATACAGGTTGGTTTGCTTTTTTTCCTCACAAAACCCACAGAAGTAGGACCCCAGTTCAGATGACCTTTGTCTCCTCGGTGACTGTGTGCTAACCATCAGGCTAGCGCGTCCTACTTGCTTCTTTGAGCTAATAAGCCTTTTTCGTGTTTCCATGCAAACCCAAGCAGTTTCAGCAAAAGAAACTAAACTAGATTGTGTCTAAACTAGCTTGGAGATAGCATCATTTTCAGGGCAAATTCTTTTTGTATTTTTGACCCTTACTCCACTGTTATCTTCAGCTAATCGATTTGGAGAGGCTGGACTGGGGATAAATGACAGATTTTCTTTCCTTCAAATATTGGCTTAACTATTGCTGAAAGCTTAGGCTGAGGATAAGAAGATTTCACAAAGCTTAGTAATTCTGTGATTTAAAAATCCCCAAACCTGGAGAATATTAAAATAAGTAATTCTTACATTAGTATTCAGAAATTCATATAGTTACTTCAACTTTATAGGCAAAATATGTAAAGCTTGTTAAGCTACATTAAACAAATACCACTTCAGTAATGCTAAAAGGCTTCCAGAAAGTAAGGTAATATTCATAAATACAAAAACACTGGTAGATGTGGGTTGAAACCATTTGCTGAATGCTCTGCTAGTGCACAATCATTGTTTCTTAGTCATCCAAAATAATTGGCATGACAGGTGATATAGTCGATTGAAAATTCATTTTTCCACCCATTGACCTTCTGCTGACGAAGCTGGTCATTCACTCCTCTGAACCCGCAGAAGGAAAGGTCATCGACACCACACTGCTGCCTGATCGCCATACCTCCCCATAACCTTTTGATAAAATGGTTCCTATGACAAAATATTTCAAAGGCCTGTTGGACTTCAGCTTTCACAATCCATCACAAACGCATTTATCTCCACTCCCTCAACCGGAGAGGGTTTTCCTGCACCTGAGGAGGAGACTCCAAGTGACCTTCAGAAGTCACGAGTCAGGCTGTGAATTTGTCTGACAGCTTAGTCAACAGGAGGTAACTACTGGGTGTGCAGTTACTCAAGGGTAACTTGGGCGTCAGTCTCTTAAGAAAAGCAGATGACAGGAACGAGATTCACTGGCAGAGGCATGGGTTTCATTTTACTCCAGACTGCACATCACCCATACTGTGCCATGAGGGACACAGCGCTGCTAGTCTGACCTGAGCTGCTATGGCTTGCAGGGCCTTACAGGCAGGGTACTCTGTCCCAGCAGGAGGAGCAATCCTCACAGCATGAGGAGAGCTTTACAACCTGCTGTAAAGCTCTGTAAATGGAAGCACGAGCAATGCCGAAGGGGAAAGGAATTTTAAACTGTTGGTCACAGCTCACATCATCTTCCCTAGAGCGTATTTCCAAGCATAGTGCTAAAAATCAGAACAAATCCCGTCAAATTTCTGGGGAATGCAGACAACAGGGGTAATTCCTCTGCGACAGGCTGCTTTACGTGGCTTTCTCGTCTTTCTGTACTGCTCAGATCAATCACAGGTAACTAGCATGGTTGTTACAGGTCCCAAAGCCTGAACTACAAGGAAAATCCAGCTGCATTTATCCCAGCCAGCCGCTGTCTGGCACTGTTGCTCCACGCAATTGTAGATGAAGGCCCCATCTAACACTAAGAAAATGAAAGCACGAAAAAAGATTGAAAAAGAGGAAAAGAACTAAAAGAAGAAAAATGAAAATAAGAAGCATACAAGGAGAGGTATCTTATACCTGACCAGGATCTTACACACAATTTACATCTGTTCTTTACAGATGTCTATGCTAAGTGTGTGTGTATATATATATGTATATTTACAACTAGTCCTTAATATTTTGTATTTATGTTGCCAGGCCTTTGCACATGAAGTCTTTTCTTAAATGACTCTCTCTCATTTACCCAACTGCTTCCTAGGTCTAAAATGTCCATTCTTTCTGAGAGACTACCAAACCCACTGCCTGCCTCTAGAGCTTTTCTTAAGACTCAGGATGTCCTTCAGCGAGCTTCTGATGCCGAGCCCTGTTCTCAGTCATCTGGTCTTTGAGCTTTGATTCAGCAGAAGGGTATGGCACTCATCTGATGGGAGCGGGCAAATTACATGCTGTTTATGCTTTTGGGGCATACCTCTGGCAAGGTGTCCAGCACAGCGCCCATTAATGGCAACAGAAAGTTTGCACCAAGGTCAAAGTCTGAATCTGGTCTTAGATAGTAACTACACTTTCCATTGCTACCCTTAGTTGTTCTCTCACTTGGTATTAGGCAAAACAGCATCTGTCCACACCTTTGGCTGCCACTGGCTTTCATTTGTCTTCCTTCTCTGTTTTCCGTTCCCTATTTCTCTCCGTCTTCTGCTTTCCTCTCTTTTACATCTCACTACCTGGAATATGTTCTACTTCTCAGGGTATCTGCCTTCCTGTAATTCCTAAGCCTGCTAACATTTCATCGGTTTAACAGACACCAAATTAGATTAATCAAGTAACATAGGAGCCCATGCTCAGTTGCTTCATGTATTTCACGTTTTCAGGTTAATCCTGGTTTGAAAATTTTTGTTTACTTTTTGTTTCATCAAAGCTGAGAGGCATTGTTCAAACCACAGCAATGTATAACTAGATGCATTACATGTGTCTGGGGTACCAGCATGAAATGGCATTAACAGAGTTTCTCACTAACTCCTCCCTTACTAAGTGGATATTTACTAGCTTTGTTGCACTGCACTTAATACAATTTTAGATAATTTTTTCTGTTCTTCGTGAACTGGCTTCTTACTCCATTGACTGTGTTAGTCGGAAAGATTCTCTGCAGAAGAAGGTGCAGCAGTTAAAATGGGACGTGAGTCAGCAATATCATATAGCTGCAAAAAAAAAGTTAAATACTCTGAATAAACTAGCATGTTGTATGTACGTGCTGTACGTGAACTAATTCTTTTACTCTTTGCAGCAGTAGGAAGCCTAGACTGATGGATGAACTGTGTCTCCTGGGCAGCATACTTCAAGAAGGATATAGATCAACTGGAGGTGACCCAGAGGTGAACAGCAGAAAGATGTTCAAAAAAGTAAAGAAAAATTGCTTTACTGAAAGAGTGGTTAAACATTGGAACAGGCTGCCCAGGGAAGTGGTTGAGTCACCATCCCTGGAAGTATTTAAAAGACGTGTAGATGAGGCGTTTAGGGACATGGTTTAGTGGGCATGGTGGTGTTGGGTTGACGGTTGGACTTGATGATCTTAGAGGCCTTTTCCAACCTTAATGATTCTATGATTCTATGATTCTATGATTCTATGTGTCGAAGACGTGATCCATGAAGAAAAGTTGAATCAGCTGTGTTTGTTTATTTTAAAGACACATGGACTGAGCAGAGAGAGGATAACAGTCTTCAAATGTGCACAAACATGTCACAAAGATGGCAAGGTAAGGAATTGTTGTACACAGACACAAAGGATAAATGGATTTGAGCAGCATTTAGGCAAAATTAGTTTAAGAATTAGGGAAAATCTTCCCAAGATTTAAGACCAGGTTAAGTAAACATCTACAGAAATTTAGTAGTACAGGATCCTACCTCAGGCTACAAGCATTGAGGTCCCTTTTAGACACAACGCCTATGATTCTGTGACTCTGCTTTCAAGCATTGTGCTGTGAAAATTCTATTCTCCTTCATAAAGCATGGCAAGAGATAAAATAAACCTTCCCAACTTACTCTGAAAGAGTTTCAGAAAGCATCTAGCTTGACCAAAGGAGATGTAGTTTGTATCCAGGAGTTCAGAGGAACACCTAAAGCAGTTGCACCTAGGATGCATTTCATGAGGTGACCCATTTCATCCTAATCTTGCAATAGCAAGCGCTCTCACTGGTTCACAAAGAAAATGTCTAATCAAAGGAGTCTCTGCACATTTCTAATTAGGTCAGCAATTCAGAGACTTAAGGTTTGAAACTTCAGGTTTTGAAACTCTGTGAACAACTTTCATTCCCTGCTTCAGGTAATGTACTAGAGAGAGAGACAACCTCATTGAACCCAAGTCTGCTGTTTGCCTAAGGTAGCCCTACTAAGGCAGCCCAAATGAATGCAAACCAAATATTGTGTTCAGCAAGGTTTATACTGGAATCATAATAAAATAAATTTGGTCCAGTAATTTAATCTGTAATCAGTACAATCTTCTACTGTCATTTTTATGTTATTTAAAGAGGAATCCCTTCCCTTTTTCTAGGAGCCATTGCCAGTCTCTAGGTCAACAACTACCACCTATGGTGCAACAAAGGAAAATCAGGACTCAGAAGTCATTTTTTTGATTTACATGCTCCAGTCATGTTTTCTAATTATATTCTCAGGCACGTCTAGGTGGGCAAACATCTCTTTAGTTATTTGTGTTTTCAAATGATGAGTACAAAAGATACTATGGTGGGTTTAGGTTACACTTGCCCCTTAAAATCATCTTTTCAAAAACTAGGTGACTGAATAGTTTTGTGTGATATATTAAATTTTTTTGCCTGCCTATTGTGTGCTGGAATTTTTATAATATTAAAAGGGAGGCTACACCTTTATACAGTCTATAGGAGAGTCTTTTTTCCTAACTGATCTTCTCTTGTAACCTTATGCCATCTGATTCAAAATTCTTTTGGGCTTCTATGAGTTGCAAACCCATAAGCATTGATAATCAGCCTGTGAAGACTAAAGCCATACCTACTCTGTGTATTTGGCCTGATGTTTTGTCCCAGTGAAATTGCTTGATTGTAGATTTCAAACATGACTTAGAAATTATTGTTTGCATCACAGGAACAAACCTTGAAATCTCGCTAAGGCGAATAGCATCTTTGCCTTGGTTCGGAAACGGTGAGCCACACAGAGTGTTTGTCACTAGGGGCAGCATCCCAGTGTCGGTAAGGCCAGAGGGGCCGCAGTGCCAAATTATGGAATGAGACTGTAGACAGGGAGCATGGCACTCTTCTACCAACGCTAAGGGGAGATTACTTCCTTGCAGAAAGAGGAGAGAAACATTCTTACCCATTAACTACCAAACAGAAAACTCTACCAGGCCCTGCTATAGCCTTTCCGCCAGTGCAGCTGTACCCTCATTCGATGTTAGCTTCATCCCTATTCTGTGTAGCTAGATTGTGAGTCTGGAGTTGCAGGGCCTTTTGATCCCTTCTTCAGGTAACCCTCTGCAGAGGTACTTTTCATTGTAAGAAGCTGAGGCACCTTGGTAAGAATCGTTAAAGGTATACAGTAGGAATACTCATTAAAAAAAGAAGCGGGAGAAATATAGGGGGGAAAAAGAATTAGTGATAAATACAATGGTACAATGGTGCTCTCCTCCAACTGAGTCAGACGTCAGCATTTGGAGCTCTAAGGTCTAGTGAGGTTTCCACTTACCCTGCCTCATCTCCATCCATCCATGCCCCTGCCTCATTGCTAGACAGTGAGGGAGAATTCACTCGTTTCTAATTTGAGCAGTGTGGAGATTACTCACTTCCCATTGGCTTGACCACAACATGGATGAGCTTACCTCTTTTTTTCATTTATCAGTATATCACTGGTGATACAGCTTAATCATGTGAATCTTCTTTAGCAGTTCATCTTATTGCTGTCAAAGGTATTACTCATAATCTCTCAGATAAACCGTTAACTGCATTTCTGTCATCAGAAGAAACACATGCCTCTGTGGGATTGCCACCAGACCAGTAAACCATCGCTGCATTTAAGCATACAAAAATCTTGTAATTTCACTAATTGCAAATAACCACAGCAAAGCCAGTCTTTTTTTTTCTTTTTGATTTATAAACTACATTTCCCAGAAATCTCAGGTCTAGAGTCAAAGTGCACATCTGTCTCCTGCTATAAGAGCTCCAGCTATCTGGTGCAGTCTCCTGTTAGGGGAACATCCTGAAAGGTGAACAGTAAGTGCAGAAAACCATATAATAGCATCTTTTTTTCCTCTCATATCAAGAAAATATTAAACAGATGTCAGCAACCAGTAAGAAACTTTATAACAGGAGCCATATGTTTGGATCATATTTTATATCTTGTAATTGAGCTTTTAAACATTCATTTTTTCCTAAGAATAACTCATTAAAGGACTTGCTAACCATCTCTGCATAAAAATACAGGAATTTATAGGCTTTATTCATATTGAAATTATTAATTTGATTTATTGCATACCACTTACTATTTTGGGATAAATCTGTATAAATGGGTGCCCTCCTGTTTGGAATAAAGTATCATCTTTCAATTTTGTGTATGTTGTTTTTAAAAATGACTCTGATGATCCATATTTATATACACTTAACAGTACATGATTGCCAGATTTCAAAAGCTAATCTCATGCCTTCCCATGCTTGACGTTTTTAAATAACAGATGAGATGAGAACCTCTGGATTTTTTTTTTTTCCATACATGTGAGATGCCAAGAAAAACTCCTAAATGTGATTTTTTTTTCCCCTCCTCCCCGAAACTATGGCATTCTAAGAAAAGAAAGCACATCTAGAATTGCTATTTTAAAAATTATCCCGATTTTTTAAGTAAATCTAATAATGGGAGTGGGGGGAGGGAGAGGCCAGGCATTAGTTTTGAAAGCACAGGATTGATGATACTCATGTTGCCAACCTAAACATGAGGACATTGGTTTGTTTAGCTTCCTGTCTCTTCCACCCAGCCATCATCAAGGACCATCTACTGCTCTTACCTAGGAGGGACTGCATTTCATTTAAAGCTACAGTAATGACAGTGCTGAGATATATGTCCATTCATTAGCCTACTTCTTAAGAGTTCAACCTATTTCTAGTGTCTTAAATCTAAAAAACCTGCCCCATTAAAGAGGTTTTCAGGTGAAGATGATGCCTGGTGAGTAGTTTTATAAGGCTGTGTCCAACTAAGTTTATCCTTCATTCACCCTTCATCCGTTTTCCAAAACATTTGTCTCTTTTACACTGATATTTTAATCTTTGCCTCTGTGCATCAGGTTTTGACTAACCTAGCTATGTTGCCGTACTGCAGTTCTACAATATAATTGCATTGGATATATTAACTTAGTTATACGGAAATGGCCAGACTTTGCAAATCATCTAGAAAGGTTTGCCACTCTTCCCTTTACAGTTTTCAACGATTCATCAAATAACGTTGGTTGTGCCATGTCCTCCCCCAGGTCACTGAATTATAACGATCACTTATCTACAA
This sequence comes from Pygoscelis adeliae, assembly GCF_000699105.1. Lineage (NCBI taxonomy): Eukaryota > Metazoa > Chordata > Aves > Sphenisciformes > Spheniscidae > Pygoscelis > Pygoscelis adeliae. The sequence goes on from NW_008824770.1 coordinate 1,077,621, forward strand.
ATCTTTCCTACATTTTCTTTCTATTACAACAAGCCTCTCTTTCATCAGGATTATCAGCAAAAGCTGCAGGATATTTTATCTGGCTGCAATTCAGCTTCATGTGGGGGTGCTCACATGCACCCTGCGGTATTTTGTGCAGTTATAAGCAATTTATGAGATGTTTAAAAGTGCATACTTTAGTTTTCAGATTTAACTCTTTGCTTGAATCCAGTGTCTGATTAATCTCAGCACAAGATTTCTGTAGAGACCAGGGTCTAAATCTTAAGTGGTGTTGACTGCCTCTACTCTTTCATCACCTTTATTGGAGCTGAAGGTTCTCAGCATTTTTTTTGATGCAGCCCTAACATACCTTACATGCATTACAAAAGTTGCTAAAAAAACTCTTTCCAAACTAAGCACAGGCTTACTGGGCAAGGGCCCAAAAGGGCAGTAGCTTCCCCATTATGCTTTCCTGGCATGACGCCTGCACTCCTGCATTATCTGAAATCATTGCGTGGCTGCCATAGCCCCTGTCTCCTCCCCCCTGCCCCCGCCAATGTGCTCCCTGAAAGCTGCAAAATGTGAGGGCAGGTTACCTAAGGAAGCATGCAAAACAAATCTTCTAAGACACTGGGCTGGCAGATGCTGGGCTCCTGTGATACCGTCCATCATGGCAAAAGATGTAAAGCACAGAGCAGAAATCAGTTATTTAAAGTCTTTGACTCTCTGTGGCTTCTAGAATCAATTAATCTTTCTGCTTTTTTTAAAAGAAGGGGGGAATTAAGTATAGGTGCCACTGTGCTTGTACCTGTGCCTCCAGAAAAGTGAAGAATCGGGGCCTCTTTGGAGAAAGTATAAACAGTTCCTGTAGTACAGACAGGTTTCACACCAGGGTATAAACGAAATTCTTTCAGTCCTCTTTGGGTGCAGACAATGACTTTTTTCTACACGTTCCTACAAGACTTAGCAAATTGGAGACTAACTTTGCGACCTTTACATGACACTATTATATAAACATTAATAATGAATGCTACTTGTGCTAGTAGGAAACGGTGGGGCACTATCATGTGTCCATGGAGATTTTTTATATAAAAAAGAGTAGCTGTAAAGTAGCTATGTTCACTCATAGGGTCCTAAACAAAGAAAATGCATCAATATAAATGTAACGTAATTCACACCAGGAAATGTCTTGATATGGTCTCTGTATATATGACAATGCACATAAGCCAATCATAATTCTTCCTATTTGTAATGACTGTCTATTGTCCGGAATAGGTAGAGAACAAACGCAGTCAAGAATCTAGGAATCCTGACTGCTAGACTGTCTCGTTTCCTCCATTAATCTATTAGACATCCTCCTCCTCCCCAAGGTGGCACTACACCACAGAATTGCTGATTACCAACCTTAAATGATTAGTCCCCAACATCCTTCCAAATCCAGAGTAAAGCCCTGAAATCTAGTACCACTCTGTGGGACATTCCTCATCACTTCACATTTTGTCTGCAGGGTCTCTGGATGCAGGAGAGTTTTACGCTGAGTAAATTATTCCCTCTAAAGTGATACAGAGCTTTACTGACAGCATCATTATGGGCTTGTTTGTGTGCATGCTGGAGCTAATACGGTGTTTTGCCTTTTGCTCTTTGGTATAACAGGGATCTTTCACACAACAGTTGATTGTTACGCTATTGTCTACTGAGTCTTCATGAGCCGTAAACTGAGAACATATTTATTGCTTTTACCAAACACAGTCTCTTGACTAAATCTCCTTATTTGATTTTTTCCCTCCCTTTTTTCTTCTTTTAGAAAGTGTTAACTTGGTTTGGTTTTAAAAGCAGTGTCCCATTTTGTCCACAATGTCTCTCACAATCAATGAAACATAAAGGTAAGGGGGAAAACCCCTCTTTTCGCTGACAGCTGTAGGTGTCCATTTACTTTTGGCAATTAAAAAAAAAAAGACATGCAACTTTCTAGAAATTTCTTTGCAACTTTCCTATTGTTGTATGGGTACTTTTCCTTTGTAATGTGGAAACCAAATCTTAATTGTCTGTCATTCCTTAGAACGGCATTGTGTCAGCTCTTGTAGAGATTGCCCTACCTCTTACTTTTTGGTGTCATAATACAGAGCAATCTGTTTTCTATATGTAGCGTAAGTATATGCTTTGGAAGAATTTGATATAGGACAATAAGTATTCAAAGGCCTTTGAGGGTGGCTATTATACCTACTTACACATTGACAAAAAAAGACTGTAAGAGAACAGAAAATGTAAGGTAGTAATTTCCAGAGAAATTGGGAAAGAACAGTGATGTAAGAGAAAAATGGTGTGCAGAAGAGAGTCAGCTGACAGTGAAAAGAGAAGAGGTGTTAATCGGAATAGGAGTGAAGGAAAGAAAGATTTTGGAACCAAACAGAAGAGCAGCACTTTGGTAAAATGAACCACTGTATTAAAAATACACAGGAAATACAGCATTTCTTTGGTATTTCTAAGAATTTGTTTGTAACTCAACAATTGTATTTTGAAAATAAAAATGAAAGCTGGGTTCAAAAGTGTAATCCTACAGCATATGTAGTATTTCCGGAATCCACAATAATTCTGCTAATAATTTCCATGGCTATAGCTCACTTTTTGAAATTAGAATTTGTTACCTCTCCTTCAGACTGATGTGGCTTTTTTGATGGTCCTTCTTGTAGATGCTGACAGACCAACTCAGTTCCAGTTGTTTTAAGTATATTACATTGTTTGTCTGTCAAGGCATCCTGCTGATAATGTAGTGAAATAATACAAGCCTTACCCATAGAAATCTAACAATCGGCAAGGGGGCGCCTTCTGCCTTTTAATTCTTTGTCGCAGGTTACTTCAGCTAGTCATTGTTCACGTAGTTTGTCATGACATTAAGGAAATTTGAGTATACTGAATTTGACATGCCTAGTGCTAGTCTTCACTGAATCACTGGCCTACTGAATGACTTTGTGCGAGTCATTTCCATCAGTGTTCCTCCTGCCTCAGCGAGAAGATGGGGACATTCATGCTAGTTCCTTCTCCATGTGCTTTGCTAACTGCTCATAGTGCAATGGAAGACAGCGGTGGTACTATTAGCGATGCAAAAGCTAAATGGATCGCAGTAGATTTGGCTGATACAAAAGAAGCAATAACAAAGCCAAAGGATATAAATATACCACCTTCTTGGGATGTTTGAGCCAGTTTTGCTGAATGGGAAATGCCAAAACTGTGAGCCAGACCTTTGTCTTCATGGCTTGCAAAAAGCAACAGGGATGCTTTGATGTTATTACTGACAAGATTGTTAACGATTTCTTACATAACGGGCAGGGTATTGGCCATTCTTGCACAATTTCTAATGAAGGCACTTCTGAAGAAGTCATCTTCTAGCATCATAGATGCTAGTGACCGCATCGGTTGTTGCTCCTTATAGGGAATATTGCTGTTGGTGTTCTCACCTAAGAGGACTTCCTTTCTTTATGTTTGACTACTGATATGGGTGAAATAGGGGAAAATTACCATTTAGGGACAGAAATAAGTAAGGAGATCAGGCTTATCTCATTGAAGACACCATATGTATCTTGTGGGATATACACACTTGAATCGCTCTTGGCTTGTTCAGGGAATTTTGTGGAAGTACAAGGCCTCTGCTTTCAGTGGCCATTTCTACTCCCTTCATAAACACTGGATACTAAAATAATGACTTACTTATCTTTCCTAAGAGCACTGAAGTTTCCAGAGGCACTGGAACAGGCTTCCTAGAGAGGTGGTCGATGCCCCAAGCCTGTCCGTGTTTAAGAGGCATTTGGACAATGCCCTTAATAACATGCTTTAACTTTCCTATTCCTATTCCTATTCCTATTCCTATTCCTATACAAATACCTGCATGTCCTGTTTCTCCTCCCATTCCCTCCATTGCAAAATCGGTAATTTACAGGGTGAATTTCTGTAATTTAAAAAACAACGTGAGTACAGAGGCAAAGCTGCAGGGGGCCTATTCCTATTCCTATTCCTATTCCTATTCCTATTCCTATTCCTATTCCTATTCCTATTCCTATTCCTATTCCTATTCCTATTCCTATTCCTATTCCTATTCCTATTCCTATTCCTATTCCTATTCCTATTCCTATTCCTATTCCTATTCCTATTCCTATTCCTATTCCTATTCCTATTCCTATTCCTATTCCTATTCCTATTCCTATTCCTATTCCTATTCCTATTCCTATTCCTATTTCTCAGTATGCAAACAGACTGTATGAAAAAATACTTTCTTTTTCCAGTCACTTAGAGAAAATGGAAGAGTCAGATTCAATTCAACCAAGACAACGGCAATACTGGTATGTAGATATATCTAAGAGGAAACAATTCAGGATGATATAAGGCATACCGTTGATGCAGAAACAATTTTCACACAGTGTGTTTGTTGCACTAAGCACAAAATAGTAAAAAAATAACTAATAATATAATAACTAATAACTAAAAATATACTAAGCAAGTTTCCTTGGACCTTAAGATATACAAAGTACCCCTCGTTTTACTCAGGGCTCAACTCCAAATCACTGCTTTAAGAGTAAACCATTACTCAGAGGTAAGAGCATAAGAATGGATACACAGTGTCAAAACACACTCTGGTTTATGCACCATTCTGGATTTTGGTGTTGTTTTTTTCTTTTTTTTTTTTCATTTAAGCATGATTCATTGAATAAAAACTTCACACACACACAGAATTCTCATGGCGTAAGACAAATCTCCAGCTATGTAAACCTCAAGTACTCGTTTAAAGGAGCTCACTTGTATTTCTTTTGATAGGTCTACAACTTCCCCTTTCTCTTCCTCCAGTTGTTATTGTTTTACCACTATGTTCTGCATCTGGGTTTACAAGGTGCTACTGACCACACCAACCAAATTTAATATCCTCTATTTGGATTCCTACCAAACCACAAGACCATATATTATATTATGTTTTGCTAATTTTTTCTGTGTCTCATTTTTTCTTTTATGTAATTCTGAATCTCATAAGAACAAGCCCAACTCTTTCTGTGGTGCTGCACGAATGTAACCGAAACTCAGATTTACCCCTTAGAAATTGAAACTCAGTTTCTTCTGTTGATACCAATAATACTTTTTCCATAGACTTCCTCATTCCCCCACTATTGTTTTATGTTACAGCAAAATATTATTCTAATTCAATCGTTTTTCAACCAATCTAATACAGCCCCAAAGTGGATTAGCCAGCAAGCACTGGTAGACTGCACATCCATCAGTTGACAGCTACAAAATCACTGGGTAATTAAATCCAGAGAGAGATCCAGAAAGGGAAGGAACAATTCATTTGTCTCCTACTTCTCCATCTGTTGCTGTTCACTCCATACAATTGAAGATCAGCTCCTTGGCCTTTCTTCTTCCAGCCACCCAAAGCCGGAAGCGGCTTCCACCCCTGGGGCAGGAGAAACAATGGTTTGAGAAACTGAATGCGACATAAGGGAGAAGAGGAGATGTCTGATCCCCCCACCCCCTTTTGTCCCTAGGCAGGGAGTTTCTTCAGAAGTCACACCAATACTACAGTATCTACAAAGGGATTTGCGCCGTGATGGCTATGATGTAACTACAGCACAGCATGCAACCCTATGGCTTGCAAGTTCCGAGTGTGGGCATTCTCTAAACCTACTGTAAACTGTCCTAAAAGTAGGGCAATATATGATACCTTACTGTTATAGTGAAGTAAATAGAATGTCATAATTCCATTACTAAGTGCTGACGGTTTTCCCCTTTGTGTGGATTTTTATCATGGGCTTCTTTTTCTTCTTCACATTTCATCATGTTTTGACAAAATAAGGGGGTGAATCAGATTTTTTTGTGAGCTTAATTTCTCTCTTTCTCTCTCCCCTCCTTTCCTATCTCAAGTAAATGTCACCAAAAGATGCAAGCGTGCAGGTTCTCTAGTCATGATTTCTTTTAATCATGTTCCTTTCCTAAGCGTTTTTTCTTAGATTGCAGAAGTTATCTTCAGAACAAAGAATGAGCTTGAACTTGTATGTTCTGCTCATAACAGGGTGACTTCCTTCAAGCTGGCTGAAAAACTATGCCAATACTAATGCTAATACTGATTAGCGTGAGCATTACTATTTCTATTCCTTGAGAAGGCTCTTTACTATTTGTAAATAGTAAATTTATATTTACTATAAATACTTTCTGTATCATTTTCTATATAATGAATTGCATTATGATGTTCATCTAACTGACTGTGACTGGTTATAAAATGTGTAGGCTTCTTCCCTGCTGTACCGGTGTCCCCCATGCTGCCTTTTCCTTCTAACGTTGTCAGAACCGCCACACTGTAAATGCTGCTTAATCACCAGTCCCATCAGTGAGTTACAGAAAAAGAAATCAAGAAAGTAAGAGGTCCATTTCTCCTTTTGGGTATCTGCCAGCAGATTAGTTGGTGGGGGAAAGGTGGTTAGGGTTTGTGTTTTCCTTTTCCTGCTTTAATGAGTGGCTGTTGAGGGAGGCTTGAGGAAGCTACTTTGGTAGGAAGAAGGTAAAAGGTTTTGCTAGTTGCTGTGTGTGCATGAGACAGACGCTGTAGCGCATTTTTGCCAGTCTGAAATAAAATAGCTTTTTTAATGGCATGGACCCCTCCCTGCTGCCCAGAGGGTGCCTCGAACAATTGGAGTGGAGCGGGAATTCCAGGGGGGAGGAAGATGAAAGAGCCACGAGGCCTCCAAAGGACTCGGGCTGCCCATTCCACAGACCTCTAGCTCTTGTCCTAACATTTTAAAATAATACTCTGGCATTTAAAATAAACCTAATTTTATTCTCCTTGGACCACGAATAAAGTAACGTTACCCCTTAACTCTTTGGGTCCAGCTCTTTTGACAGCATACAACAACTCACCTTCTCCAACTCCAAAATGGCGTTTTGTAGGGCATGGCTTTATTTCTTTAACTGATCGAAGGGACTCGTGATCAAGCAGTACCCGAAACAGGCCAATCCAGACACCTTGACTTTGTAACTTGCCGCACCTTAACGCCAGAAGCACTGAAGTGATCGACAGCTTGCGAGCGACCTCGAAACAGGCACCAGCCACCACCCCGCCGCCTCACACAAGATGGCTCCATGGATGGCCCAGAGCGGGATGGTGGCAGGCTGCTCCGCCGCGGTGCCTGCCAGGGCTCCACCGCTGCCTGCCCTGAGCCTCGCTATTTTCAGGGACTTAAGCCTAGCTCTGTGTTCAAATATATTAGTCTGAAGGGTCAGGAGAAGGTATTTCATAACGAATTATAGTTCTACTAGAATAAGTCATACTAAAGACACAACGACGCTTCTGTATCTGGAAACTATACGAGTACAACCGTCAGCTTTAAAGAAGGGATTGCTAATTGAAGTATCTAAGTGTGATTACAGCTGCAAAAATTTTTTGAGATGTAAATGGTGCTCACTGCTGGTGTTATTTTGTGGTACTTCTGACAGCATCATTTATTAAATGATACAGTGCAGCGTTTATGTACAGAAGTTGAGCTTCTCCATGTTTTGGTCTGCCACTGCTAGATTTGTGTGCTTTGGCACCCAAACTGAGACACTGAACGCCATTTTGGTGTCCGAGCGCCTGGAAAGCAAGTGGGAACAGGGCAGCTAAATGAAGCCCCACGATGCTGTGTAATGAATGCAGCACCTTCCCGGAGGAGACAGACCCCTGAAGGCAGCGGGTGGCACCCCTGACAGAAGCCAGCTCAGCTTTACAAATGGTGGAATTAAGGGTCTTCCTCCTGCCTCTCACTCCCGAGCTCACTCTTCCCAATCCGAAACAGTCTCTGACCTCCCCACTTCTTCACGGCATATGCTGTGGTACATCCCTTTTGTACACATCACTGCAAAAGGGCGACGACGAGCGCTCGATCCCGACGGAGGACATCCTTCTCTCTGGCAGGACAGCGAGTTGCGCCAGCTGACCATAGCCGTGCCGCAACGAGTTGCGTTCCTCGGTTTACGCGAGGCACGAATTCATCCATACCCCTTCTTACTTCCATGGAATCCCAAACCATTATCACACCTTAAAACAACACGTCAGTGCATGCACACAGTGTCAGCAACACTGTACATGGTATCGGGTAATCTTTGCTTTTTAAAAGTTAACTTAGAATAAAACCTTGATTACCTGCATAATTAATCCCCATTCACAGGAATTTGCATGCCTGAATAATTAAAGAATTAGGGCCTAAAAATTAAAAGCGAGCGAAGCCTGCATTTTTGTACTTGAAAAGCTTCAGCGGCAATCATGATCGTTCACAGCACATAAATAATTCAAACCGAGCTTCCTCGCTTTTTTTCCCCCCTTACAGAAATCCTCTTAGTGCTTCCTAATTAAATGAAAATATTTTATAAGCCATCATTTTGTGACATCACAAGAATATTTTAAACTCTGGATTAGACAAGCTGGATTTACATTTTTGGTATTTGCGATCTGATATTTGGAGCCATTTAACGGAGCTATAAACCACCACAAAGTGGTGATAAATTGGGCACGTACTTTTAAAATGAATGAAAAAAATCAATGTTGTGCTCATCAGCTGAGTTCAACTCAACTTTTGATTTTACTCGGCAACTCGGCACTTTTGCCTTAAAACGTTCAGGCTGTAAACGAAAGAAATTCGACGAAATCCTGACAAAATATTATACAAACAGCAGGTGGGGGGTGGGGGGAATATATATTGTAGGATGCCAAATCAGCTTTGAAAGATGACTTTTCCCCCCACAAAATTATTACATTTTCCATTTTTAACTGTAACCGTTTCCCTCGGCTTGCCCGGTGCTCGGGGGGGGAGGGGGGTGCTCCCTGCCCGGAGCGGGGAGCAGGGCTCCCGGGACAGG
>NW_008824770.1:1088114-1089099 GCF_000699105.1 Pygoscelis adeliae
TGCCCGAGCAGTTACTGGGCTTCTCCGCGGTCCCCAAGTTAACGTCTTTATTAATGTTTGAGGTAATCCTATCCTCCACTGCCCTTTTTAATGCGCAGGAACCGGGGCCTTCGTGGTGACTGTTTAAAATGGCGAGGATGTCTGCCTGCTGCTTGTGTGGAGTGACCGTCTGTCGGTGCTTCGGCTCTCCTTTCGTTTTGTACTGCCTTATTTCTAAAAAAAAAAATACCAAAATGCGAACATCCAGAGTGGCCCGGTCTGCCCTTTGCCTCCCAAGTAATCGAACACGCAATACTCAGCGGCCCCGAAGTGCGTTTTAAAAACAGGGTTGCTGAAATCATACCAATTCCTTAAAAACAATCACACCGCTTATTTAAAAATATATATGCCTTGCTCCCGTGTCACAATTTTTTGATGGGAGTTTATCGCTCCGCCTCCTGAACTCCGCGTTTTTCACTGTTTGGGAAGAGGAAGGTCAGCCCCGGGACTTAAAACTTTCCCCGGCTTAGATCGTGCGTTTCGATTCCGGCAGCCGGCCCCGCGGTCGTCGGTCACGGGCAGAGGTAATAACCGGGGAACGTACCGTTATAAAATAATCCGGAGGTATTACGTGGAGAACGGTACGGTGATATTTTATCACCGCGGTTTATCACACCGCTTAGATTCACCGAGGGATCGTTCTGTTTAATCCATTTTGCTAAGCACTGTATAAACCAGACATAAAGACAACGCCAGGCTAGAAAAGCCGCTTCTTGTTACTGACTTCGCATTACCTCGGGTCTAATTTGTTCCCGCTGTATTTAAAGATGCAGGTGTTCAATAACACAAATGTCAGGCAGAACACCCCCGTCTCGGGCATACGCCTTATTTAACACTGCACTCTTTTCGGACGTTGTAGAAGGCCTAGCGCAGAGAGACGGGATTGCTGCCCCGAGCAGAAAAGGTAACAGAGGTTGCAGGGAAAACGGGGCCCTTCCCTCCGCGG